>NC_092520.1:66487500-66848750 GCF_037038585.1 Patagioenas fasciata | reverse complement strand
GAAGGGAGTGGATGTGTCCATCTAATTTTTCCTGGTAAGACAGTATAATTCTATGGACATCATCTGTGCCAGTTGGACTCATGGCCAATATTGATAAACTGTTCCTGTGATTTCTATGGTTCGGTTGATGTAGCCCTCTACCTCATGCACCATTTGTTCCTCAGGGTCAGAACAAAACAGCTTTGGCCTGCTTTAGTCCCTTTGTCTTGGCTCTTTTGCTGCTTGTAGTTTCGTGGTCACTTGGTCTTCAGACTTAGTGGGGCGTGGATGTAAGATCCTTAAAACAGACATGTTTGCTGACTGTTTTTCAAGAGTGTGCTGGGGTGCCAGCATCTGCAACCACTGTCTTCCTCACTTCTGTCTGCCTAAAGGTCTTCTTAAGCAGATCAATCGCTTTTTACTATGCACATCATATACTATGTTCATGTAATCAAGTCCATATAATTATATCCTCTGCTTGGCCACCAATATTCCGCAGCAACAAATAATTGTAGCCTAAGACACAAATTGCTCTAATAAATCTAGATCCTCCTTAAGTTATGAATTTGCAAGTTATTGAACTGTGAGATTTAAGTAAGATGACACTACAAATAACACCATGGCTTTATTTATAGTTGTGGTATACAAAGAAATGTGAATATTATTACCATGAAACTCAGAAATGCTTCTGTAGCCAATCTTGGAGGCCTCAGAGTAAAACTGTTATTGAATTTGATGAGATGGGAGGAGGGTGAAACAGTTTACAAATGAATGACCTTGGTATTAGTCCTGATAAGTGCCAATTGTCTTTTATAAGAGGTTATTTATAATGATTGAATATTTTCCCATCAATCACTTTACTAACAAACTTACATATACACCTTCCATTAGTAGTCAAAGTTCTGGTATTTTTCTTATTTTAAATAGTCAGTCTAAAATGGGAGACACCAATGTCCTATCTGTCTGATTGTCATTGTTACCACAGTCACACTGATGTTTTTCAAAAGCAGTTCAGTAAAAATAGTTAGGTATACAAGTCCAATGCATAACATCAGACTAGGAAAGTACTAATCACATGCAAAACTTCTTATTTCCATTTAAGACTTCTACAAAAGACTGGTAACTTTTCCATCACAATCTCCAATTTTTCAGAGAGCTTCAACTTTGAACAAAAAGGTGCATTGGATTGAACCTTTTTTAGGTAGTGTTGGCTGAAAAGACTATTGCCATTACACATATTCAAACAGGTTTGTGTCATTTTCTCCCTGCAGATGAGAATGGATGATCTAGAAAAACACCACTGTACAGTCTCTCCTCCTAAATTTCTAGTCTTCCATAATCCTTCATTCCTAAACAAACTATTTCACACCCCTTTGTTTTCAGAGGCAAAGTAACTTCGGCAGACTATTGCTCACTCTTACAGCCCCACCAAGTGAGGAAGAAGTCCTAACAAAATATTTTCACTTCCTACATGGATTCTTGTTTCTACCAGAAGCAATTTGCATTCATCTGATGTGCTCCTTCTCCCACTTTGCACCTAGAAGTAGAAGTTCAAGTGTTCCTACAGCACCAGGATAGCCTTGGTTCACGTAATGAATCTCCAAAGAATGCCCCGGAATGCTTCAATATACAGGAAAACCAATAAAAGAAGTAAAAATTACCATGGAGAAAGAGGAGAAGTAAGCACAACCCAGTTCTTGTTACAGAGAGTCTACATTACCAAAGCACCTGAGCTCATAAAAGTAGAAAGGGGGGGGAAAGTTTCTAGGTAGTAGTCAAAGACTTGTGATGACATAGTCTGTTCCTCATCACCAAAATGCTTTGTGTAATCTGGGCAAATAATTCATGGTGCAATCCATTTCACCTCCTTTTAACTGACTGTATGTTAGCTGATCCAAACAAGCCATCTACGATCCCACTATAGCAGATGGAGAAGGAGAAGCACTTGTGAGGAATGTTTTGTTAGACGTCTATTGGGGATGAAATGGACCGCCCTATAGATGTGCTTTTCTCTCCCCTTTGAATCTAGAGTTGAATCCAGCTGTCTAGTTCAGTTGGACACCTGATCTTGGATAGCTAAAGCATGGCAGATGTGTACAGGCAGAATTCACACTTCTGTATTCAGGCACTACATACCTCTCTGTTTAATTGAGCAGAACTGGACACAACATCGCTCATGTTGTCTTAGAGGATTTTTAAGGCAGATGAAAGGAAGAGAGGGGAAAGCCCTGGGTCACTGCATCTGCCAATCCTCACTGCACTTCTGTGCTTGAGTCTTCCATCAGATCTAGCCCTTATTGCTGTTTTCTGAATTAGGAAAAAGTGCTACTCTTTTCCCCTAAGAGGCTGTTGAGACAAGAAACACTCAACAATATGAAATATGGGCCATGAGAGTACGTAATAAACAAAGTGTTTAACCTGTGCTCATGCGAATTCCCAAGCCAGGGCTTACACCCAGAAGTTGAAAACTTCCACAGATAAGGTTTATTCTGACAGTTTCCTCTCCTATATTATACTGTGCTGTGTGGCACTGGCATATCTCTTTCTTTGTATTATAAAATGTGACCTAACCCCTTGAGTGTCCTGCTGCCTTCTGCACCCAGCGCTGGAGGCTGTGGGGCGTGTTGCAGTCAATGGACTTCACACATAGGAAATTAGGATACTGAGCATTCAAAAAATGAGATAAATGACAGAATAATGGGCTTCTGTGTAGTGGTATCTGTGGATTGTAGGTATTCCTCTTTTCGTATGGTAATCTCCAGGCATGCCAAGCTTGCTTCCCTAGCTGCAGACTACCAAAAAGGAGCACAAGTCAGTGTTACCTACTTCCCTCCAACAGTAAGCATGCAAATTTCTAGTGAGACTTTGGTGGAAATCCGTTAAGCTTGACAGGGAATATGCTGATCTGAAAGCCCACTGGCTTTGTTTGTGAAGCGTATGAGACAATTTCTGTCCCCATGTCTGTTCCCATTCTACTCCCACGACAACACTGTTTGATGGTGTACTTATTTTCCTTTTTTCTTAAGGAGAGTTTTCCTCTCATTTGTTGCGATATGGAAGTTTCACAGAGACAGCAGGAAAAAAAATTACAGAAGAGAACGCGTACAACTGGCTTCACACAAAATTTTACTGAAAATATAAAGTGAAATTGGGGGAAAATATTTTTTTCTTCTAGCTCTTTCAGTTTCACTACTTATTGGTGGCACGTGTAATGGTAGCCAGTAAATCAACCTAAAGCAGAAATGTTTTGAGTTTTATGAAGTTGATGGATCCTTTTTAAAAGAGTATGGTAGTGCTCCTTCTATGTCTGTGTCAGAGTGAGCTGAGCAAAACCAGGCAGAATCACTCCAGCTGCTTTCAGAAAAACTAGGACTCTGTGTAATATGACCTGTGCTTCTCAAAGCTAATCAGTGTTAGATGATGAACATTGTTGAAACAGACTGAGATTTATCAGCATGAAACTGTACTCACTCTGATGTAAAGCCAAAGATAAAATATTGCAGCCAGTAATAATTCATCTCGCTGAAAAACAACTGAGTCAGAGTGCCTGTGCTCTGGTTAGACAATAGACAGCTACAAAAAAGGAAAACTTGTGAGGAAAAATGTGGAAACATGCTTTGGAGGTGAAAATCTACACAAGTTTGGCACTAATAAAACCAGAAGGAAAAGGAGGAGATCTGAGCTTTGCTAAAATCAGTGAATGTTTTTGAGAAAACTCCCACTGATTTCAGTGGGGCCAGGATTTCGCCCCCAAGACAGTCTTCACATTCACTTCTTTCTCTGGTTTTCTTCCTTGTAAAATGGCCTTTTACATTTTCTGTATTAAAGAAGTGTTTGAATGTATCTGCCCCCCCAACCAGCGTCTTGCCAGCTGCAATGAAAGGTCTGCCTTGTTCTGATAACGTGCTATTTGGAAGGGAAAAAGTAAAGTTATTCATCCATTAATCATATTTCAAATGCTAGGTAAGAACAAAGTATTATTGTTGGAAACACTGCCTTTAGAATGGGTTCACTTGGGGAATAGGCTTTGGGTCTTTTTGTTTTATTTCACTTTTAAATTCAAATCCAGTGAAAAGTCACTGCATTAGTATGTATGTTCCTGCATTTTTTAAAGCTAAAGGCCTTTGGCCAACATGTTTTAAAAAAAAAATCATAAAAATTTCCTAATGTTTTGCTGCACATGATTGGAATGCTGCTTCTGTTTCTTCTTTTTAAGAGGGAATACTGTCGATAGACCAGTGGTGATACTTCAACACTAAGAGCCCAATGAGAACAATTTTGTTATTTTTATTGTTTTAGCCTGAGGCTTGGATGATAGACAAAGAATTTGAGGACATGAGAATATTTCTAGTATGGGAGAAGTGAGACTATTCCATAAAAAAAATATTAGTTTCGTACATGATTTCTTTATTGCACAATTTACTGCGGAGGCACATCAGTTTAGCTTAGTAGCAAGATCTTGGAAAAAAGAGACCAAGTGGAGCAGCAGGACTGGCTAAGGCAGCTGCCAGCTCCTGCTAGTGGCTCACTAAGAGCCAACGCCGAGCTCTCTGGTGGGACACTCTATGTTTGGGCTCCAGCCAAGTTGCAAAACTCATCTCACCCATGCTGGAGGGCAGAAGATTGGAGCCCTGTGCAGATCTGAACAGAACAGACTATGGTCTAGCAGTGAGATCGTTGCTCCTAGAGAACAGAAGGATGTGCAGAGACACGAGCTGTGGTGTTGGAAGATGTTAAGCTTTCCAAGGTATCTGTTCAGGGACAGTAAACCATGAGAGAAGATATGCATGTGTGAAGACAATTTGATATTTTACATTGTTTTTTTCTTTTGCTTAAGTTGTATGCTGTTCTTCACATAAAATGTGGAGCAAGTTTGATCCTAAGCCGTCTACGCTGACAGTCATGGCCCCCTGCCAGCTTAAGTCTGGAGAGCCTGGGTGGATGAGATATGTTAACCAAGGACAATCACCATGGGAGTGAGTCTCCATCACAGGTGAGGTTGAACACATGGGGGAACCCTCAGAGGCTATGTCTGTACTCATAGATTAAACAGGACCACAGGACATTCCCAGGCATTGAGACACAGTCTGGTTAGGTGTACAGATGCCAGCCAGGGCTCTCTCACCTGGGCGTGGCTTGGGAGCAAACTGTTCCTAGGATGTGGTTTTGGATGTGGTCACTTGGTTTCTGAGGCCAGGAGTGTGTAATGGCCTGGGTACAAACCCAGGGCTGCATCTCCCACAGGAGCACGGCCAGAGATATTGTGCACACTGTCATGACAGAGCCTGAGAGACAGCCCAGGGACCGGACCCAACTTCTCCATGTCCATCTGTCCAATCAGCACCTGGTGTAAACACCCATCTCTGGGCTAAAGTCAGTGCATTTCCAACAGCTTTGGACCAACTAAGGACCTACCCTTTCACCTTTGAAATCCTCACTTAGGGGCTGAGCCCAAGCCCAAACACTTTGAAGTGGGCTGACTGTTCCTACAAGCATTGGGTTTGGGTCAGGTCTAGGGAGTCTTGCTCCCCAGGGATGCCAGGGACCTATGATCCTGTCAAAGCCCATGAAGCAATGGTCTCTCAGCATTTTGAAAAAAAAAAACCTTTTAAAATTTAATTTCATAAATAATGGAGTAGTAAACAAACACTCTCATGCAAAATGTGATAGCTTTACTTCTTAGGCTTAAAGTAAATTCATATTTCATATCTTTGTGTCATACTTTGTGATCCTTGGATTAAAGAGACTTTCATTACAAACTGTTTATATTAAAAATACATGTGTAAATGGATCCAAACAAATGTACATACATGCACAAACAATCTTATTTTTCCAAAGAGGTCTTCTTTGATTGGCTTCATTTGAAAATTAATGCTCTCATGCAATGAGGGTAAAAGTAATTTAATGTAACAATAGCCTGATAATTGGCATTTGGCAGATATTGCTAATGCTATTTTACAGACTAGTTCTGATTAACTTCTGCTTTGACAGTCAGTTATGTTTCAATGCTTTGCTTTCTTTTCCCTTTTTACACAGCTGCTGTAATCCATACCAAGTGATTGTTTCAACATGAAACCAGCAGGAATCGCCTGTAATTTACATTTCTTTCACAGCCATTAGGAAATGGTCTAAAGGAGGGGGTAAAAGTAAAATGTTCCTTCTGTCCTTTTGTTTCCCACTATCTATTCATTTCCCAGATATTCATCATAAAGGAGAAATTGCTGATAGAAGGAAAAAAACCCAACAAACTAATGAAAAGCTTTCTGCCTGAAGTCATTCTGTTTGCTATTCAAACCAGGAAAGTGTCTATAGTTAGACGTGGTTGTGTTCCTTGAGAACATGAAAACATGACAGCATATTATTAGTGCGGAAACTAAAGAACAGCTGTTAGTTAGCACCTGGTTCCCAAAAGCAGACAGGAAATACAAAGAGAGATGCTCTGTATGTGCCCTGGCAGCAAGAAGGGAACAAACATCTTAAAATTCACTCTTCCCCTAAGAAGCAAGCGCTCACCTCATGGTATCTACACAGAGCCCTGAGAAATTGCCAACCCCCTTCACAAAGGCAAGGTGAAAAGGATAAAAGGGGCCCAAAGGACAGTGAAAACCAGAATAAGTCACTGTCTTACCTCGCTGCACCTTGGTGCTGCCTCTGCTTGTGAGTCTGCAAACGAGAGAGGACAGGGACAGACTTGCTGCTTTATTGGATTGCCCAAACAATGTGTTTAGTAGTTAGACAGTCAGGCATTTGTGCTTTGGATGAGCTATAAATATAATATCTCCAAAGTACCAGCCACCAGCAGGAGATAAGGACCGCAGCACCTCTGTGCTACCAGCCTTTTAAGGCATCATAGCTGAAGTGGCACGAGTGCCCTGATGGAAAGGGCTGCCCAGATCCTGAGTGGCCCTGGCCCTTTGCTCTGCTCTGTTTGGGGATGCCTGATCTTAAAATATACTCACCTGCTGTTGGGAGGTTCTCCAAGGGACCCCAAGGAGCCAGTGATATTTCAGGGTGTGATATCTCAATCAGATTATCTGTCAGGGTTTTGGGATTGGCAGAAACACCTTGGGAAATGCTGACTGCTCTTCAGATGTAGCAATCTCCAACTCCCCTTTGTCTGTCTGACCATCCCAAGTGTGCAGCCTTGCTGCAGGGGAGTCTTGTGCCTCATGTTTAGCCTCATTTTACTCCTGCACCACCTCGTGTGGGGGAAGGTAGTGCCAGTGATACCATTTCACAGCAAAAAAGACAGCAACTTTAGAGATTAGCTTGAGGTCACAAAATAAATCCACGTGGGCAGCGAGGTCGTAGCTAAGGAGTGAGCTCTATGCTCAGGGTTCCCTTCCCACTGCAGCGCAGGTGGGATGCTGGGTGACGGGGACATTAGTATATGGAAGGAACAAGAGATTAGAGGTGGAAAAAAAAGCTCTTCCAGCAGCCCCCATGGGCAGCATTTCACTGGCTCTGAAGGAAACCTGTTCAAGCAAGGCTCAGTGCAGAGGTGGGGTTACAACCTGCCCACCTCCTTGCCAGTGTCATGTCCAGCTCTGCATTTCAATGTACTTCTGCAGAGAAAGTTGAAGCAGAGGCATGGCCCTTGATACGAAGCTAAACTACTTTAAGGTTTCTTTATTTATTTTTTTTTTAATTTTTTTTTTTTCTAAGGGAGGAAAAGAGAAATATCTAAGGCAGGAAGGTGAAGAAATAGCACTGAGAAGCATCCACGTGCAGGCAAAAGACTCTCCTTTACATAGCAGCATACTTCTCTGAAGAAGTGCTGTGCTGTTGAACTGAGATTGCCTGTTTTCTTCCTCCTGGATGAAGCAGGAGGGATTTGATTTCTCTGCTGGATTTATTTATTACTTCCACAGTCCTGAAGAATCTCCCATTCCCTTCATATCCCTCATCTCTCATCTTCAGGGTGCTGGTGGAACAATAGTCTTTAGGAGATAGTGTCATGTCTTAGCTTGTCTCTGAGCAGTTTGTTTGGATAGCAAGCATGGGTCAAGCTGTGGAGACTAGATACTAACAGAGACTGTGTGCCAGGTTTTCTGACATGACAAACTGATTTATTGTTTGACATGAAGCCCAGTCAGGTTTATGTTTTTTAACTCCAAACCAATGAGAAGCTGGCATCTGGAGGATTCATCCTAACATAAAAAAGCTCATAACAACACATCCTCGGCCCTTGCCAAGCAACATGATTTGACAGCCTGAGTCAAGTCTCCTGGAACAAATGACTTTCACCCATCTCCTTTTGCCTGTGCAAAAACGCCCAGCTTCCAAGTGCTGTGCACAAGGAGCATGGCCTAGACTAGAGACGCAGGTTGAGGAGATACGAGAAATGTCCCGCAGATTCCTGATGAAAACATTGTTCATCCAAGAGTTAGCTGTTTCTGCCACATGTTCCTTTAGTTACCATGTAAACCGCTCTTTCTCATTTCCCAGAACAATAAACAGTTATGAAAAGCTGTATAAGCAGCACAAATGCGGTGGTTAGGACATATGTTTGGACAGCTCTGGAAAGCCTCAACCTTTTCATGTTAGCCAATTTTTTTGTTTGCATGATCCAAAGGTCCAGGTGACATTGCAGAAACAACCTGGATAAAAGATGGTTGTCCCCAGCCACAGCCCAGGCTGTGCTGGACAACAATGACATGTTTAATCCCCAGGTGTCAGCCCAATTACAGAGCACATTTGGATCTGGTATAAACATCGAGCAAACAGGGACCAACTTGGGGTAAATGTGGCCACCCAACATACTTCATCTAAATATTTGAGAAGGTGGATTACAGATTGGTTAACACAAACATAACTGCTTTTCTCTCTGAAAAAAAGCGAAAGTCCTGTAAGGCTGGTTTCCCCACTCTGTCCCTCTAATTAAACTGTTCCAATTTCATTTTGCTCACCGGGGAAAGCATGACTCTCTAAAAGAGATGCTGCCAGAAGGCTAAAGCATTGACAACAAGTCAGGATGCTGGGCCTGATCCTGTGCTCCCCGCAGCAGGTAACATCTGAGCTGCTCCCCTGAGACAGGCAGGGAAGTTCCCCCATACTCAGGGTGCCAGCACTTCTGAGATACAGAAGGATAGCAGGCTAATCACAGAATCATAGAATCATTTTGGTTGGAAGAGACCCTCAAGATCATCAAGTACAACCATTAACATAACTCTGGCACTAAACCATGTCCCCAGAACCTCATCTATGCATCTTTTAGACACCTCCAGGGATAGTGAATCCACCACTTCCCTGGGCAGCCTGTTCCAATGCCTGATAACCCTTTCGGTGAAGAAGTTTTTTTCCTAATATCCAATCTAAACCTCCTCCGCTGCAACTTGAGGCCATTTCCTCTCATCACGTTGCTTGTTACTTGGGAGAAGATACCAACCCCCTCCATGCTACAGCCTCCTTCCAGGTAGTTGCAGAGAGCGATAAGGTCTTCCCTCAGCTTCCTTTTCTCCAGGCTGAACAGCCCCAGCTCCCTCAGCAGCTCCTCATCAGACTTGTGCTCCAGACCCCTCACCAGCTTCATTGCCCTTTTCTGGAGAAGATGTGGGTGTTGTCAGGCTGCTTACCTTTATAGCAGAACTGGAATTTAGCTCTTTAAAAAGAGGGTTGGGGGATGAAACTCTGTGGCCCAAAGCAGCAGTGGCACACTGGGCTCCTTTGCCATCTCCATGTATCTGTGACATTGGAGCCAGCCCTTCTGCTTCCACAACTAGGGCATGGGAGAAAGCAAAGCAAGAATTTCAGACAGTTCTCTCTTCCAAGGTGATGGGAAGTGTGTGTGGTAGAAGAACTGCTTTAGAATCATAGAACCATTTAGGTTGGAAAATACCTTTAAGATCATCGAGTCCAACTGTGCTTTTGAAATGCAAGGGAAATACTGCAAGCTTTAAAGCACAGCTCCCTGTGGAAACCACACCAAGGCCCTGTTACCCATTGGTTACACTGAGATTAGAAGTTTTACCACTGATCCCTCACAATTAGGATTTGCCCCACCATTCTCTGCAAGTCACAGAAGATGCCAGAGTGTGAGCATCCGAGAAGGATGTAAATCTTCAGGATAGTTTTAACAAACAAAATCTCACCAGCTTGCACTGGTACTGCCTTTCCTAAAGGAAGAGCTCTACTGACAGATATTCATGGTAATCTGAATTTGCTGTCCTGACATTTGTGTTCATGGCAGGTAGCACAGAGATTAAAACTGCGTTACAATGTTGTTGAGCCTTTAATCTAATTTGGGGGATTTAGAGGTAGGTTCTGTGCATATGATATTGACTGCCAAAGACTTAGTAGTAGAGTCAGAGTGTAAGAGAGAGCCTGTGGAGATTTTGTTGGTAGCCAGTTTTTTCGCAAACACTTTATAATCAGGCCCTTGTAGTGAGGAAGACGGGATTAGCATTTGCCTCTATGAACTGGGGATTTGGCTGCGCAAAGGCAAGCCATCAGCCTGCCTGCTTCTTCTTACCCTTCTCAACCACAGGCCACACCAGTACCTTCCAAATAAGGCATTTAAACATAAAACCCCAAACGCAGCTGCTCTGCCCCTGGAGGAAGAGCATGCACCAACGCTGACCACTGTGCAAACCTGCGGGCACACAACCCTTTGCCAGGAGGCACACAGGCTGTCAGGAACATTGCACATCTTCAGGCCTTCCCATGCCTGTGAAAATGCTTGTGGCAGGCAGTGTTTGGGCTTCAGCAGCTGTGGCCTCATGGACTCTGGTGACCTCCAGGCCCCTGCAGACAGAGGAGCACCAGGAGGACCCCAGAACCCATTCCCTCCTGGTAGGCAGCAATCCTCGCTGCCAACACCGTGCCCAGGTGAGGTGGTGGTGCCTTCATATGAAGCAGCAAAGGGTGTATGATTTCCAAGGGCCTCGTCTCTGTCCAGCTTCCCCTCTTACCCCATGTTTCCAAGAAGATGTCATCATTGCAAAGTTACACACAGGCTAGAAGGCAGGCTGAAACACTTGGAGCTCTGTGACCTCTGTTTTCCATGGATGCTATCATCAGCAGTTCACCTCACCTACTTTTTGCCATCAAAAGCTGGCATCTAGCGTAAGCTGGTTATCTGCATACTGTTAGTGAGTGGAGGTGCCTATCTCCTGGTGCTGACTGCAGGGGACAAGAGATGACCCACAGCAGACAGCTAACTTCTGGTGACTCAAATTATGTGAAATGTGCCTCACTCACTGAGGTGCCCTTGCTGTGTGAAGCGTGCTGCAAAAATGCCCATCTTGGGCCAGATGTGGGTTAACCTAGCTTATTTTCTTGTCTATAGCAACGGCCAATAATTCATGTTTGGAGATACATATTTTCCCCAGAACAATTTCTTGAATTCCCATGGGTTTTGGTTTGGGGACCCTCTGAGACAGAAGCAAACTATATATAATGACATTGATGGATTTTTTTTTAATTTTCTTTCTGTGAATTTCCCTGTTTCTGAACTCAAACGCTCAGGGCATTTGGTCCCCTCCAGTCCTGGGGGCTGGCAGAGGCTTAGCGCACAGACAAGAGCTCTCCCTCCATCACAAACAATACCACATTCGGGTAAATGGGGCAGATAAGCCTTAGTTTGAAAATTCAGACACCCAGTTCTCCAATACCTCTAAAAACAAACTGTGCA
Source organism: Patagioenas fasciata (assembly GCF_037038585.1). Lineage (NCBI taxonomy): Eukaryota > Metazoa > Chordata > Aves > Columbiformes > Columbidae > Patagioenas > Patagioenas fasciata. The sequence goes on along the minus strand of NC_092520.1, from coordinate 66,837,139 downwards.
TGGAACACCTAGGAAGCTTTCCCCTTTCTCTGCCTCTCCATCCCCTGCCCCACTCACACAGAGGGCAGTCCCTATATCTGAGGGTTCACTTTGCAGATCTAGTGACGACGGCACTAGCAAATGCCCTGAGCAAAGAGAGAACTGGATGGTACCTCTTTAGCCAGAGGGAACTCTGGCTAGATTTTCAGAGTACAAATAAGGTTGGAAAAGGAGGAATAATTTCTTCTTCACTCCTCCATTTATCTGCCCAGCAAATGTTACAGCTCACAAAAGGCCACTGCTCTTAGCAGCTGTTTCATTATCCCACTTCTGCCCTTTCCCATTTTGGCTGAAATACTCGTTTACTGCACTGTAGCTGCTGTTTTTGGATCACGCTGACTTCTTCAGTACAGAACTAAATGTGCCCTCATAATACACCAAACTAAGTCCTGATAGGCTTCACTTAAAAACAAGCCGAGATACAACCATTTGTGGGTTGCAGTGACAAAGGCACCCGAGTAATTGCTTGAGTTGAAAGCAGATGGGAGAAGCAATCCCAGTAATACTGTACTTCAGTGACCCATTTGCACACTTACCTGCCTGTTTGAATCAATGTCCTTTCTGCACTGCCACCAGCAAAACTAAGCAAGCAACAGCCCAGTCTCCTTTGCCTGCCCCCAAATACAAGGGTGTTTGTGTGGATGAGGAATTTCAGCCTAAGTAGTTTTATTTTGACATGCATAGAAACCAAAGCAGACTTTTGTAATAGAAGTTGTAGAGTTGTAGATTGCCTTAAGGATAGGTGTAGTCACCAACCTGCCCATAATAAGTAATAATAATCCCAGTTCTGGCATCAGTTCATTGTGTGACCTTGGACATGACACTCACATCCACATTATCAAACCTGGCAAGTGTGTGCAAGTCCCACTGAAGGACAGAGGAGCTGCAAGTGCCAAGCACTTAAAAAAAAAAAAAAAATCAAATTAAACTCCCTGGGGCTCAGGTTTCCCACTTACAGGGGAAACCATGACAGAGATTGTTGCTGGGAACAAGACCTGAAATCATAAAAAACCCCAGCCCTCAGAGAACTAAGAATTTCCCAGACTGCCACAGCCATTAGAAGGATCTTTCTGGCAGGAGCACATTTCCCAGCAAAAAGTCCCAAGATTGGATGTGAGAGGCCTTTCCCTACATCTTCTGCCTTAGGGTTCATGCTGGGTAGGGGGCACATTGTCTCAAGAACCCCAGAACTGTCCTGTCTGCATGCACTATATTGCAATCTATAGGCTGTTATTAGGACATATTAAGTAGGACGTTAGTCTTTCCTTGCAAAACTAGTATGACATTGTACTGCCTTCAAAGGCACTTCCCAAAACAGAGCAGAAATAGAAACTGGAATAATGCAGCTGGCAGTGGTGATAAATCTAAAATCTCCCACAAAATGTTTAAGCCTTCATCATCTCTGCACACCGTGGAATTGGGCAGTGTCCCCCCATTTTGGTATTGCCTTGGTGTCAGCCTGGTAGCTCAGGTTAGTCTTCTGAAGGTCACTGTGTTCAATTTGAAACAAGCTCAGCAATATTAAAAAGTTGTGTTTATAGAGAGCAGCTGCTGGTGTTGTAGTGTATATCCTTCCCCTAGAGACATAATCAGCTGCATAACCGGTAACTCAATCTTCGCTCATGATTTGTTGTGTTGCTGCTAGAAGTGCAGCCCAGGGCTACCATGTACCTCTTAGGCCATTTAGTGCAATGTGAAAAATTTCACTGGAGAGCCTAGATTAGCCTGGATGCAAGTGTCAAAATTGATGTCAAACCTGACACCTACCATTTCCCTTTACTCAGATTCTGTGCATGACTATGATGATCCTCAAATGCTTGGTTTTTCTCTTCGTTGAGTCACTGATTTGCCTCTTTTCCTATCCATAATGTAAAAAGTCTTCCGCTGATTGTATTACTATTTCATCTGTTTCAGTGATGCTATTTTTGAGAGCTCACAGTGATTTTACTTGTGGCTGAAAAAATTCTATGTGCATTAAAACTGGCACCCTTATTTTATGGCCAAGTTCAACCAAAAACATGACATTTACTGGAAGGACAGCTCTTTCTGGTACCTCAGTTAAACAATAGAACTACTGCTGTGACCATCAGAGCTGCTCAGGTTTCCCAAAAACAGTTTAAAGAAAAATAGTCAGTTCTATGGCCATGCATTAATTTGAAAGTCTTGACAGACATGTTTAGCCATTAAGTTGTCGGAGTACAGAAACCAAAACCAAAGCACACTGAACAAGGAAGTGACAGATCTTTCCTATGTGTGTCTTGTCAGCTGAGACTAGCTAAATTGTTAGTTACATGCTGATCAAAATACACAAAGAGATCTCTGATTTTCAGATTATTGAGAAAAATAAACCACCACAGTATCTTTTTTCATGCTTTAAAGAGATAGGCTTACATACAATATAACTGAAGGATAGTGAGATTAGTCTTTTTCATGCAAAATCAGCGTTCTGTTTTTGTACATATCCTGTCTATGAATTTGCAGACCTTTTTCTAGTTGCCACCTGTACGCCTCATACAACCATCATCCAATGTAATGAAGCACTACCTTAGCATTGCCATCATTTTCTTTGCATTTTTTCCCATGTTCCACCATCTCTTCTCCTATCGGCTGTTAGGGCTGGCACACCACATCCCTCCCCTGCTTCATTTCTGCCCCGGCACCTGCTCTGCCAGCAGTGTGGTCTGTCAACCTCCTCCACCACCTCATACCGTGAAACCTGCAAGCTAATCTTCTCAATCTCCATGTCCTTAGCATAGAATCATAGAATAGTTTGGGTTGGAAGGGACCTTCAAAGGCCATCCAGTCCAAGCCCGTGCAATGAGCAGGGACATCTGCAACTAGATCAGGTTGCTCAGAGCCCCGTCCAGCCTGGCCTGGAATGTCTCCAGGGATGGGGCATCTACCACCTCTCTGGGCAACCTGGGCCAGTGTTTCACCACCCTCAGCGTAAAAAATTCCTTCCTCATGTCTGGCCTGAATCTCCCCTCTTTTAGTTTAAAACTATTACTCTTTGTCCTATCATATCAGACCCTGCTAAAAAGTCTGTCCCCAACTGTTTTATAGATCCCTTTTAAGTACTGAAAGGCCACAATAAGGTCTCCCTAGAGCTTTCATCGTGTCATCACTTCTTTTCCCCCTGGGTTTAACAGGTGGTTCCTCAGAACACCTGCCATTTTCCCCCTTCACCTCATTCCGCACATCTCCCTGTTTAACTTTATCTCCTGACAGCACGTTATTCCTCTTCATTTGCAGTTGACAAATGTTCATCAAGCCCTGCAGAAATGTGTGTGTCTGGCACCTTTTTGGCAGGGCACACTGAACCAAGACAAGAGCTGGAGCCATCTGTTGCAGCTGTTGTTTTAGGGCCCCTCTGCTGCGCTGGAGCACACCCTTGCCTCGCTAGCAGGAGTCTTGTGGAAAGCAGTTCAAAACCATAAATCATCCAGACACGCAAGGTATGTCCAGCACCAGTGATAAGGGCAGTTGCCAAGCACAGCCCAAGCATCTCTTGGAAAACACTTGTGTAAACAAATCTTGTCATTTAATGTTTGGGCACCAGCATTAAGTATTCTGGAGAGTGCCCTGCCAAGATGGGGACAAGAGGTTCATACCTCTCTTTGATGGCACTAGACTTGGATCCTGCTCAGCAGGCAGAAGCACTTGTTTCTGTCTTTTAGGAAGAATGTACTCCTTTGCAAGAGTGTATTGAGGTGTTTTTTGGAGCCCCAGCATGAGCCATGGGCATCACCCACAGTTTGCAGTTGAGTGTTGGCCTGAAGAGGGTCAATAGATGCCAAGCCTAAAGGAGTTTAAAAAGAAAGGCCTCCTGACAATAGAGTCTAAAACAAAGGGAGATGAAGAAGCAGAAAGAAAGAGAAGTTGTCATCTCTGCCTTGCACACTGAAATGTTTTCAAGCCATTCAATTCTGTGCATCATCACAACAGATCCTGAAATGACACCAGATCTCAGAGCTGTGGGCCCTCTGGCCATGATCCTGCTTTTGTCATGATCTATTGTTGTGTACAGGAAGGGCTCCAGAGACAACTTTGCCCTCTAGAGATCAGATTTTTAGGAAAACAAATATTGAATTGTATAGAAATACAATAATTTCATTAATGGAATCTAATAGGCTGTGGGAGTTTATATCTAAAAAAAAAAAAAAAACAAACCACCAACCAACTAACCAAACATAATAATAATAAAACAACAACAACAAAAACCCAACAAAAATGTGAGTGCTGCAGAAGAGGTGTGAATCTCCATTTACTTTACAGTTGGGCAACAAAACAGCCCACACAGAGAATGCTTGCTCTCCTACAAAGCTGCAGGATGTTTCCAGGACGGCTCATGCAGAGCCATGGAAGAGCATTGGCAGGAGCTCACCTGGGCAGCTAAAGAGTTCAGCTGTTCTTGTCATTCCCCTGGTTTATGGCATTAAGATTAAGGACCTAAAGCTGAGGTCTGTGATGGAGACCCCTAGATGTCCTTCCTATGGGGCCTCCCACTGCCTCAGCCCTGGCAGGAGAAACCCCACATTCCCTGAATTCTGCTACAGCTTCACCCCAGGACCAGGTCCAGCACCCATGAGGCTGCTGCAAGCCCAGGAGGAGCTACTGTGCAGTCCTAGCCACCTGGCACCAAACATGATGTGAATTAACCTCCCTGTCCGTAAAAGAGGGTTACACCACCTCCATTACACATGCTGTAGGGCAACATGGCTTGGGGGAGGAGGAGGAGAAGGAGGAAGGTATGGTAGGGGAGGCCCAGAAACACAGCTCCCAAAGTCCCCTTTCTGGCTCAGTTGTGTTAAAGGAATGAATAGAGAAGCCTTTCAAATGTGTGACCTATCACTGCTATGACAGAAAATTATTTGTATCACCTTTCAATGTGACTGTGAGCAACAGAGCATTCCTGCTCCTTTTCAAGCATGGTATGCTGCTAACAGCTCAAGTTGCTCACCTTCCTCTTTATGTTAATGTGACAGTGGTAGGTATGTTTCCAGCCGTTACAAAAGAAGCAAAAACTTTTGCCATCAGTGCCAGTTTTGAAATTTTGCAGGTGAGTATGGGCACTAGTGTAACATATGAGACCTAAATACAGGGACTGCTTGATGCAAGGCATTGGCCAACATGGTGCCTGGATTTGGGAGAACAGATGGAAAATGAAACTGTGTTAATAGATTATGGTGTGTAATAAATGACTTTTGGTTTTAATGTTTTCAAAAAATCTTTAATCCAGTATTTCCATTCCTTCAAAGGAAGATAATGCAGTTATGGGGTATTGCAGGGGCTTTGTTCATGCCAAGCATGGTCATGTCATTGTCATCCTGAAATAATTTGGTTACTGTTAATTCTTGTCTTGATGCAGACGAGATCTATCTAACTACATGCATTATTACTGTTTACATGTTTATATATACGATTGTTAGCTTATGCTTATATATGAAATGGTGTTTTGAGTGCATAAAGAATTAATGCAAGGAGGCTTGAATTCTGCTATACCTTTGATGAGAAGCTTTCTTTCACAGTCAGTGTGCATTAAGGTAGAGCACCAGGATGGTGATATTTTTTCCCTGCCTGGGCAGGAGATCCCACCTATCCATCAGGAACCAGCACTTCTCAGGTCAGGTGACGACATGAAAGGGAGAGATATGAGGGGGACTCGAAACATCCCAAGGGAAAAAAGAGATGTGTGAGGACACACATATCCCTGAATCAAGATCACTTCAACAAAATATATGCTCTGGACCAGGTCTTGCTTAAAGACAAGTTTCCAGCTGAAAGATATGTAAGCATGCTGAGAGCTTTTCAACTGGATAAAACAGAAGACAGAGTTAAAACAAGCAGTCTGCAGCTGCAAGTTTTGTTTCATTTCTGCACAGCTGCCTCTAAATAAGGAGATCATACTGCTGATCTTTGGATTCCTGAATAAATTCATTCCTTACTTTATCTTCAAGCCTGTCTGGTGGTAGAAGTGATTTAAGGATAACTGGCAAACCACCATCATTCCATTCCCAAAGAAGCGACGATTCAGTAACCGGGGGTGTTGGCCTGTTCTCCTAGAAAAGATACAAACCCAGAGGTAGCCAGATGTTTCTCCCTGAGATGCATGGGACATTTTCAAAGTTGATAACGAGATGAAAAGGAAGTCTTCCTGGGACAGAGTCTTTCTCTGGAAAGCTAGGAAAGTGCCTCAACATGGAGTCTCCAGCAAGTTCATAGTGTTAGGGGTGGCTGAATGTGGTGAGCTTCAGGATGTAGGTGAGACTGCTGCAGCTCCGTGTTCATGGATCCAGGCCGTAGTGAGGCTGAGTGTGCATGCCTGATAGGCAAACACACACGCAATGTACACATGGCCAGTCACACAGACCAGAGTGAAGAGGAATCGGTGCCTTTATTGGCACAGACAGCACAACACAAACACGAGCAACACAAACAGCCCAACTCTGTTCCCCCTCTCTGAAGGATCAGGATTGAAGTCCAGTACTTCAGTGTGGGGACACCTTATTCTGGCCTTTCAGTACTTAAAAGGGATCTATAAGAATGATGGGGACAGACAGGACAGGATAAGGGGTGACAGTTTTAAACTAAATGAGGGGAGATTCAGGCCAGACATGACAAAGGAATTTTTTACAACGAGGGTGGTGAAACACTGGCCCAGGTTGCCCAGAGAGGTGGGAGATGCCCCATCCCTGGAGACATTCCAGGCCAGGCTGGACGGGGCTCTGAGCAACCTGATCTAGTTGAAGCTGTCCCTGCTCATTGCAGGGGGGTGGACTAGATGAGCTTTGAAGGTCCCTTCCAACACAAACTATTCTATGATTCTGTAATACTGGGATATACACACAACGCATGGGTCACTCAAGGAGCTGCTCATGGATACTGTGTCCTCTAGTTGCCATCTAGCTCCTGGTCTCCTCCAGCTGCTGCCACTTGGATTTCTGAGCCCCACAGGTTCATGGTCCCCCTCTGGGTGCTAGTATTCTCTAATCCTACTAAGTTGGTATGAAGCTTGGTAGCACTCACACAAAATAACTCAGGACAGAGAGTGCACTCTCACAGAAGCCAGTTTAGTGACAATATGGGATAAATGGTGGTGATGAAGTACAATGTTCAGTCAAGCAAGTGTACAATGAACTGAGCCCTTTTATCTCCTTTTTCCCTGCATTTCCTCTTGTTGATTATTGCCAAAATTCACTCTGATGACTCAATTTTTCCACCTCTGGTCCTTCCCATAAGCATCCCTTACTGAGATCCTGAAAAATTCCTGTAAAAAAGTATACAATCCTCACATTTTCCTTCCTGTACATACTGTGCTAAATCCTGCATCCTTTTAGGCAGTATCTCCCTTTCCTGTGTGTGTCTGTCTGATCCATTTGACTGTCCCGTCATGGAGTGTTTCACACCAGTAATGGTCTAATCCTTTCTCTTTGATGGTTGGAGGGAATTGCCAATTCAGTGGGTCCTGTTTTCACTGCTCAGGTCACTATGCTGCCTCCATCTGCCACTGATCCTTGCAGATCTTACTGTTTGCTGTGGTTGCCCTTTAGTCACACAATTTAACACAAAGAAACCTAACATTGCTCTTTGTATGGCTAGTAAAAGTAGAGGCCAAGCAGAAGCTCCCACAGGGAGCCATGCTGTCTTGGCATGCCTGGCTGCACAGAGAGTGTCAAAACCTCTTAAAAATACTTCTTTAGCATGGAGGAATAGGTGAATCTCCAGCTCTCCTTGCATGCATAAGACAAAGTTGCCACAAGTAAGCTCGATGGCTTCCATCTTTGAGCATCTAACCTGAAATGCATGAAAGAAGCAAGCTTTCTAGAGGATTCAGATGCTAATGAAATTCAGTTCTCTGAAAGCTTTGTCCTCACACAGAACAGTGTCTATCCCCTTCTCTGAAAGCACAAGTGCCACATTTATCCTTAGTATCTCTGCCTCAGATACTCCTGGAACTGAAAAACCCTATTTGCCATAGTTTAATTAAATGATGGGTTTGAAATGTCTGAGTTTTTTATTGAGACTGTGTGGAAAATATGAGCACAGATAATTGTGTTAGTTAGGAATAATGAGACAACTTGCTGTGTAAGATTAGAAAGGCCAATGTTCGGTGTGATCCAAGATGAGAAATCCTGAGGTTATGGAATTAGGCTGGTCCTGTTTTCAGCTGCTGAAGAACTGAAACTCTAAATGTTTATTTTAAAATGTGCATCCAAAGGCATGTTCTAGATCATTTGTTAGTCCTTAGTGTAATTGTGCGTATTCCCTTAATATCCACTACTGACATCAGCCAGTGCTTGATGCTGCTTGAGCAAGAGTGCAAGACCTAGACTTAAATGTTGGCAACATCTAGATCACGGAGATGCTTAGACACTGACCACAGCTAAGGAGGCTTTGGCCCCTTTTATTTATACTCAGATGGCTTTTTTCTTTACTGACATCATGTTTATTTGCACATTGCTCAGACTGAAGAGCTCTCCCGTGAGAAAGAGGAGAGCTGTAAGGGAGCATCACGGCAGCTGCACAGCAGTCTCTGCCTCAGAAAAAGCCACTGGGTTTATCAATCCTCTGTATCCTGGGTGGGCAACTTTGCTGTGTGGCTTCCTTTGGGCTTTGCACTTGGCTTTAGCAGCAGAAAAACATGTGATGGGGCTGTAGCTGTAGCTTTCTGCTCCATCCTCCTGGCCACTTAGCCCCAACCCCAGCCCCTCCTGACAACTCCTGCCCAGGCAGGTGGGTGCTGCAGCAGGTCTGATATTTGCAGGGACACAGCTGGAGGTGGCCATTAGTGGGGATAAAGTGGCACTGTTATGCTTCCTTATCTTTCATGAACATACTTTAAATAAAAGACCATAATGCTTGTTGGTTTTATTGACATACATTAAAAAGAGCCTCCACCAAGTGACTGGGAAGTTATGGCAGCTAATTAGTAGAAAAGCCATTAAAAGGCTTTCTATCTTAAAAGTAGCAAAGTGTGAAAACTGGTTTTGTTTGTAAGGCTGATCTGTTATGCAATGCCAGTTCCAAGGCCAGATCATAAATCAGGGCTGCTTAAGGTAATCATTAAAGAGTAAAAATCTTGATTTTCTGACTCTTCTAAAGATGTTATTTTTAGGGTGTGTGTTCCTGCTAAATGTATCTATGTGCTCCTAAACCAAAAGGATATGAAAAGAAACAAATGTGAGACTTTTGTTTCACATCAGCAGTCTGGCTGATAGGGCTTTCAAACCAGGAGCCTGCTTTCTGGGCTCTCTCAAAAATGGAAAAGCAAATCCTATTTCAGCCAGGACACAAACCAGAGCATTAAGACTGACTTTGGGCCAGGCCCAGACTAAACAAGAACATGGCTCATGTTAGCCCAAATCAAACCTCTGTCTTTTCTGGAGCTTGCTCACAAGCCTCCTGGGGTAGTCACAAGGACTGCGGTGGGTTTGTAGGCTCTGCTGTTGAATCTATGGGCTCAGGGGTCACCCCGTCACCTTCTGCTTCCGCAGCAGCATCTGCCTAGCACAGCTCGGGGGAGAGGGTATCCGAGTGTGGCCCTGCAACCTTGTCCTCCTCTGGTGACCCCCTTTCCCCCGGCCTTTTGGGAGCCCCAGCTGCCATCTGGGTCATGGACCGTGTTTCTCTGCAGCATCTCCTGCTGCTCTGTTTCAGCTGCCTGCTGGGCTCTGTGGCCAAAGGCCCTGCGGGCTGTTCTCCTTAGAAACCACAACAACAAGAAGAATGTATCATTAAAAATAATCCAGGCATTAGATTATGAGCTGCTGTGGGGAAGAAAAGCCCAACCAGCCAACAACAAAAAAAGCCCAACAAACCCCCAAACATTATGGTACCCTACTTCTCTCTTACTGAACTATTTTACTGGATCTTTCCAGGGGAAAAAAGTCAGTTTATCTTTTCCTCCTTTCAGGCTGAAGTCAAACAAAAGTTTTCAACATCTCTGAATCAAGCCCTGCATGCAGGGTGGCAAAAAAGTGTGAGTGTCACTCAGGGTGAAACATACACATCCTACAAATGTTGCACCTTAGTGCTCTGTAAGTAGCCCTCTCCCTTTCCCTGTTTCTCCAGTACACAAACAGGTCTCTCTGGTGATGCTGTAGTTGAGCCTCTTCTCAGAAAGGAGGACGAGTCTGGCTCCCTTCTAGCAATGAAGTCATTGTTAGCAATGTGATTGCACATAACAGGAGTGGTTCTCCTGGTTCTTGGCTGCATAATTTCACACAGAGCCCTGTGGCTGTGCCTCTGTAACCATAAGACACTTTATTTGGTATCACCTGGGTCTCTGTACAATGCACCATCTGCTTTGGGTCAGGCTGAAGAGCTTTACATGATCTCTGTGAATAGTCACCAAACCATTCACTTGGCTCAGGCCATCTGTGTTTTAAACTGTCAGCCTTTAAATTTTGTTCTCTGATATGAAAGCAACCTTATATATGAAATTTTCAGAGTCAGCCTAAGAGATGAGACATTGGCTGTTGCCACAGACAGATAAACTTCTGCGGACTTCAGTGCTTACTGATGTGAGCCCTTTCACCAAGGCTATTAAAGAGGCTAGATGAGGATTTGGCCATAGAATCAGTCTCACATCCAGACAGACAGACAGAGTGGCAGAGGCTGTGATGGCAAGAACTGTTCTAAATCCTCTGATTTATTTGAACTACTGTGAGTTAAACCAGCTTTGCTTCCCAGACCTTACTGTGCAAATAGCTGAGGTGAAGGCTAAAAACTCACCGGTGACTTTATAAGCTTTGTTTGGTACCATTTGGGCCAGGCACAGCTCAGGACAAGGTTTGCCAAAGCCTCTCACCAGGGTCTTTCATAAATGTATGAGGTCATGAGGTCCCTTCCAATCCCTATCATTTTGTGTGTGAGTGTGTGTGTGAATCTTGTAGCAAAAACCATGCACTCCTCCCATTGCTTAGCATTGTATTGTAGTGAAAATGAAGGAGGTGCCCGCGACCTGGGTGGGTTAGGTTGGGCAAGATGAACACTCTGCTGTGTTCATTTCTGCTTTGCACCAGATTGATTTGGAACAAAACTCTTCTAAGGTTCTTCTCCCAACTTCCACTGCCTGGCGTGGTAAAGGCAAAAGGGGTGAAGCACATCTGGCCAGCTTTGCCATAAGTGCTCAAAGAGGGTCACCAGTGGTGACACCACAGGTGGAGACATGTAAAGATAAGCAAGAAGGGTTGTTCACGTGGGATTTGTTTGTTTGTTTTGTTGTCTTGTTTGTTTGTTTGTTTTCCATGAAAACGATTTGCTGAAATTCCTCTTCTTGGTACTAGTTACTATGAAAGCTGTCCATACATGTACAGTACAACACATGAGAAAACAAGAGAGTCTGATCCAGGTCGAGTCCTCAGTCACCTTGCATCTTCCCTTCTCTGCTATCAGAGACTGGGTCATTGTGACCTCTACATCACATGGCAGAAGAATCATCCTTTTCTCGCTACAGTGTTAACTACTCATCTTTGTGAATGGGTTATATACACCAGCATCACTATGGCAGAAGTAAAAAAAAATATTCCTAAGCAAAGATTTTGTTTCCTGGGGTACTATGATTTCCCAAGCAGCTGGCAGCAGTGTACAAGACCACACTGAGATAAATATTGCACAATATGTCTAATAATTTTTGATGCCTAAATAAACTTTAGAATAAGAACATTCTGTTAGCCTGTATGTATAGCCAGACAAGTGAGCTATCTGTGGAAAATGTGTCAGTCCCTTGGGGAATGATCAGTTCCTCCATAGTGCCGTGGCACAAAAATCCTCTGCCCTAACGAGTGTCCCTGGCTTTGTTTAGGATCATTACTGTGTACTCAAGGAAAGGCTCTTGGTTTGGATTGTCTGAGGGGGGTTATTTTTCTCAATTATTATTTTGCTGCTTAGACTGCACATGTTTTCATAACCCACACAGACTATGCAGTGGATCTTAAAAATATGCAGAGCTGTTGCTTTTTTTCCCCTTTTCTTTAATATGTAGCGACTTTTAGGGATCATGCACTGTACAGCACGGCAAACAAACAACTAAGGCTGTGGGGCAGTCAGACCATTGTGGGCAGCTCATCCTGTATTGTTTAGTTATAGTTATTATTGTTATTATTAGTGTTGAAACTGCCAACAGTGGTAAAAATACAGCAGCTGGTTTAGGTTAGCTTCTATCAGCATCTCCCTTCCTAGTAAAGCAAGGGCCTTGCTGAAAATGCTTCCTGCTGCAAAAGATTATTCTGAACCACTTCTTCCATCAGGCTCGCAACAGACACTTTCCAGATATTCTAGCTCACCAAACACTCCTTGGAAATGTCAGATATGTCTTTTGTGAAGAGCTCCTGTTTTTAACAATATATTAATATTTCAAGCAAATACTTGGCAAGTTTTCAGGTTTTGCCAGTGAGTCTTAGGATCTTTGGAAAAAAGGAGATTTATGGGCAGTGCTGGTGGGTGGAGGGGTGTACATCAGGCGTATAAAAAGCATACTTTGTGGTTTTAGTGACGCATGAATTATAATCACAGATGGTAGTGGGGTGCATTCCAGTCACTGTGACAGAGATAAAAGGCAAGGCAAAGATTTGCGATACTAATTATTTATGGGAGCCTGATGTTCAACTATGCAACGCTACCGTGGGTAGCTTGCCTTTCAGAAAAGTACCATAACATTAGTTCTCCCCCAAAACATTCCTGCGGTTATTTATGCATAGACGAGCAGTGGCATGGCAGGAGTGGTACTTGTCGTGCAGGTGTGACTAGAGTGCAGGACACTTGGGGGTTGCTCAGTCATGTTTTACTGAGGAGCCTGAATGGAGCAAGGACATGTGCAGCTGCCCTAAAGAGTTGGTCTCAGTCATCCTACTCCACCCAGGATGAAACTCCAGATGGGTACAAGTTCTTTCTGTTCTTTCTTCTGCCCGTTCTCTCCTCCTTTTCCCTTCACTCCAGATTAGTCTGGCCCATTTTAATGTGTCATCTGCCAGGCACCTTTTAGCTTACTATTATCAGATGGCCTAGACAAAAATTGCCTTCCCCTCATCTTGGCTGCTCATTCTTACTCACAAATTACCTCCCACTCTAAGCTGAAATAAGGTGAGTTTTTTTCAAAATTTTGTCTTTTATTTTCAGAGCCCTGGTCAGCAATGAGATGGACTGAGAAGAGCCCTTCGCCCATCACACTCTGCTGAGTGAGTGTACAAGCAGTGTCCCATCTAAGTATTTCAAATACAAAGGGAGTCTCTGGCTTCAACTTGAGGTCATTCTTGAGTTGCCAGACACAAAGGTAGGTTTTCCATAGTGTAAGTTTCGTTGTGTAACACAGTAGTTTTATTTCCTGTAATGTATAGTCAAATGTACACAAATACAGAAGGAATGTATGTATACCAGCTGAGGGCACATAGAATCATAGAATGTCCTGAGTTGGAAGGGGCCCACGAGGGTCATTGAGTCCAACTCCTATCCCTGCATGTGACAACCCCAACATTCACACCATGTGTCTGAGGGCATTGTCCAGTCTCTTCTTGAACACTGTCAGACTTGGGGCTGTGACACCTCCCTGGGGATCCCATTCCAGTGCTCCACCACCCTCTGGGGGAAGAACCTTTTCCTAATGTCCAACCTAAACCTCCACTGGCACATCTTCCTGACATTCACTTGGGTCCTACCACTGGATACCACAGAGAAGAGATCAGCATCTGTCCCTCCTCCTCCCCTTGTGAGGAAGCTGTAGCCCCATAAGGTCTCCCCTCAGTCTCCTCTTCCCCAGGCTGAACAAACCAAGTGACTTTAGTCACTCCTCATACGGCGTCCTCTCCAAACCCTTTACCAGCTTCATGTCCTTCTTCTGGACGCTCTCCAGTAGCTTTATATCCTTTTTCTCCTGTGGCACCCAGAACTGCACACAGTGCTCTGGGTCAGGTTGCACCAGTGCAGAGCAGAGCGGGACAATCACATCCCTCACCTGGCTGGCAATGCTGTGCTTGATGCACCCAGGACAGGGGTGGCACTCTCGGCTGCCAGGGCACACTCACACTATTGGCTACAGTTTAAATATCTACATCTGAGTGAGTCACCTCAGGCACCAGGTACAGCCTGTGGAGCCTAGAGCACCATTCAGCTTTCCCGAAAGTATGAGGACATCCACACTTGTCTAAACATCCACACTTGTTTAAACATCCTCGCTTGTTTAAACAGTGAGCACTGCTATAACAAAACAAGACAAAAAACCCCAGCTATTAGCTGTAAAGAGTAGTTTAGAAAAAGAGCTGCTGCAAGTCAACCTCCAGTCAGAAATCAACTCCTGGTGTTCTGAGTTAGCAGAGATTTTCTTCAGAGATGAGTCCAGAGAGGGAGAAGGGCAGGAGAACCCTCCTGTGATCCACAAATACCTTTTTTCAATTTATCTCTTTTGCCACTCAGTGTTTTTCAGACAGCTGTGGCAGCTGCAGCAGCACAGCACCAAAGCAATGACACCACCACCTCCGGAAATGAAGCTAATCCATGCACATGCTGGGCTGGGCTGACAAAGGCTTGCAGAAGAAGGTTTTAGAGCAGAAAGCTGCTTAAAGCGTGTTAGCGGATGGCAGGTTGTTTGCATGTCAGAAAACTCTCCTCCTGGAGACAAGCATCTGTAAACACTGACCCTTTAGAAGCCTGGTTTCATGCTCAAAGAAACCTGATGATCAGCCATGTGGAGGAATCATTTCTTTCCTCTCCATAGCAGAAAGTTCACTGAAATGAAAAGCAGCTCTTATACCTGAGTGCTCCAACTGGAATTATTAACTGTATTTTAATAGCTGGCAAAGTGATGTATTCATTTTATCTGTTATTATGTAAATAGTTGGTACTAAATGCACTAAACCATCTTTTGCAAGATTAGTTTGGATTAGACACATACTATAAAAATTACTCTTAATGAAAATGTTTAGATGTGAAAGAGGATTTAAATACTATTTTCTATCACTTTAGGGCCTTTGTATAAAGGAGAATCTGGTCCTTTATGTTTAAATGGTTTAAAGCATCCAGCTTAAACTGCATTACTCAGAATTTTCCCTGTTGCCATTAATAGGCCACACTTAATTTGAAGCACAGAGGAAGAATACTAATCAAAACCTGAATTTCCAGGCATTTTCTAATTCAAACTTATCTCACTTCCCTATATTAAAAGATGCTCTAAGTTAACAAACTCTTAAAATAAGACACTAAAAACAGAGGTTATAAAGCATATAGTTTACCTGAGCCGCCTTGAGAGTCCTTGTATATCACACACTTGCCTGGGCTGAGATTTTAAGGCTGAGTTAATCAGGATTTAACAGGAAAGCACTGCCACAAGCTTAGCAGACCAGCAGGCACAGCTCCCTGCAAGGACACTCTCCTTCTCCATCTGCGTCACTGCTGTCCCTGCAGACAGTGGTGGCCTCCTTCCCCAAGTCAGGCTCACCAAGCCCCAGCCAGCTGTCCTGTGGCTCCCCCACGCTTTCTCCTTCTGCAAGGGCATCCAAGCCCACTCTGGGGCAGGAGAAGGCTCTGGCTTTGGGGATGGCAGCTGTTGAAGCCAGGTCTGGGTGGAAATTGGGTGCATTGCCCTCAGGAGCACCAGTGAGGCTGCTGCAGGTGCTGTCCTGCCTAGGGACCTCCATGAGTGCCACCTTCTTCCTCAGCTCATCTTCCTTGACCTCAAACTGGGTTTCATGTAATGCAGCCACATGCAGTGGGAGTTTGGGATATGGCAATGTAGCTATCAGATGGACTGACTGCACTGGGAACAGACATTTCCTCACGGAGGCCATTGCTCTCATGTGTCTTCTCCCCACCTTCCAAGATTAAACCTGCATCTTTCCCCCACTGCAATGGGCAAGAGGTGCCAGAGGTTGGTCCAGTGAGGTGAGGGAGGTGGGAGAAAACATCTACAGCTTACACAACAAGATACCCACTACATTCTTGGTACCTGGATCCATCCCTACCTCACTCTGGGACCATCTCCCAACCTCCGGTTTTGAGCCTGTGATCCCACAGCCTGAGGAAGATGCCTCAGTCTGTGCTAGCTCTGAGAGCTATACATACTCTTGATGTGTCTCAGGCACACATTTAAATCTTTTCCTAACCCAGGAGTCTGAAGTACATGCTCACAGTTTAGGGATCAGTTCCAGTGAAATCAGTTTTGTAATCTGGAAGCTACTTTCCAGCACAACTCAGACATTCGCTCTCCTTGAGTTATTGATACTCGACCTGATGAGGACTTTTGGGTACAAGTTTGAGAGATCTGAAAGATGCAATTGGAAAGAATAACTGAGATGTCCACGTTTGGCTGCAGCCCTTTTCACTTCAGAGCAGAGGGAGATGGCTCTCTGCATTGAGGTGACACTCTCAGCAGGAGCTCTGCAGCCTGGCTCAGGAGGGCACGATCCCGCTTCTGCTGTGTCTCCCCCTCACCCATGGGCACACATCATGATTAAAGATGATTTAACAACCCTCAGGCCTCTACTGGGGGTTTTTTAGCTTTTATTGGGGAATTTTGGAACCCTTCAGTACATTTTGTTTTGGAATAAATTCAATCACTTCCACCTATACGCTTAGGTAGTTTAAAAATGTGTTTTTATATTACATGAATGGTGAGTTAATACTGTACAAGATTTCATATTCCGGAAAAAAGGTCTGCATTTTTAACCACCTGTTAAACCGCAGAATGACTAGCTCCCCGGAGCTGTGAGACCATTTAATTAGCACATAGCAAGATGACAAGCCTGGTTGATTCACAGCCTACACCTTTCTCCTCTCTAACCCCCTTATGGCATGGCAGCATGTGGTTAGGGAACAAGGGTTATGTCTTGGGCTGTCCCTGGCAGGTTTGAGTGAAGTGACCCCAGTGTTCACACGGCTGATCACACTGTCTGGTCTGCTGAGCAGAGAGAGAAGAGGGAGCAGCAGGATTTTCACCAACACAGAATCACAGAGTCACAGAATGGTTGAGGTTGGAAGGGACCTCTGGAGATCACCTAGTCCAACCCACCTGCTAAAGCAGGTTCACCTAGAGCAGATCACACAGGAATGTGTTTTGAATGTCTCCAGAGAAGGAGACTCCCCAGTCTCTCTGGGCAGCCTGTTCCAGTGGTCTACCACACACAAAGTAAAGAAGTTTCTCCTCATACTCAGATGGAGCCTACTAAAACACTTGCAAAAAGGCTGGTGTTCCCCACTTGCTTGTTCACTAGTGAAACATGGGTTTTCTTGGTGAATTTCAGCGTGAGGCAGCCTGTCTTTGGAGAATTATGTTGGCTTTCTTCTTTCAGCCTTCTGTATTCTTTTTTTGGCTTTTCTTCATTTCACAGAAGGTCACTGAGAATACTGGAGTACCCGAAGGAGATTTTGAGCTGGTTTTGGATGGGATTTCTGTCTCTTTTGATCCAGAGACATGGTGTCCATATCATCAGTCCAAAACAGTGATTCAAAAAGACCTCAAAGTTTCTGCTTAGGGGCTGCCTTACATTCCTCTCCTTGATCTACTCATTTGCTGTGTGTTGTTCAGCTCTGCTCCTGCCTGCAAAGGCCTCTCCTGTCCCAGGGCTGAAGTCTGGGCATTAGGGTCAGCCACCTACTGCTGATGGCTGAGTCCCTGCCCTTACAAATCTCTGTCCCATATGAGTGCTAACCCTCCGCTTGCAGTTCTCCCTCACTGGAGAAGCTCATTTTGGTCCCAGCAGCTTAGGTCTTCTGTTAAGAGGCGGCATAAGACAGCAGAAAACCCAAGCTGCAAGAGCTGAGCGTGGGTCACAATGGTCACAAATGTGATGGGGAAATGGCTGTTTCAGATATAGGAGCTGATCATGTCTAGTAGCCTATAAATAAACAACTTTGGGGCCCAGGCTTTCAGACACATGTATATGTCACAGAAATGCCTGTTACAGCTCTTCAGCACTTTAAAACTCAAGCTGTAACTACAGGCATGTGACAGCGAGCAAGAGTGTGAGGAGATATCAGACATATAGCAGGTTACATACAGCATTTATGAATATGGTAGAGCAATTTCACCCCTACAGACAAATGAAAGAGCTTATGGGAGGCTACCTGTTACCCTGGCTACATCCGTCTTATTTTGGGCCAACAATACTGACTCTTAAGGTGGCAGCTATAACCAAATCTATCTGCAGTAATCTCATAGTCTCTAGCTCCCTCAGTTGCCTTGCCTTCTGCATCCAGAAACGCAGCCTTGAGCACTTCCAGTGACCACTTGCCTGAGGGATCAATCACTTTCCATGACTATGAAATAAAGCAAAAGGGATAGGTTAAATTACAATGAAAAAATGCAGTGAAGGCGTGATTGTGGCTCTTGTCAGCTCAGTCTGTCTCACGTGGAGATAAGCAGTGTAGGTACAAGGTAGCCTGAAGGTTAGGCAGACTGTCAATGCTTAATTTCTCAGGGGATGTGCTCTAGATGAAGTGTACTCTAAATCAGAGTCTCCCCTGCCTCTGTGTAAGAAGCTGGATGGATTAAGGAAGCACAGATATGCAGTCTCATAGAATCATAGAATAGTTTGGGTGGGAAGGGACCTTCGAATGTCATCTGGTCCAATCCCCTGCAATGAGCAAGGGTATCTTCAACTAAATCAGGTTGCTCAGAGCCCAAATCCAGCCTGGCCTGGAATGCCCCCAGGGATGGGGCCTCCTGAGCAACCTGTGCCAGTGTTTCACCACCCTCATTGTAACAATTTTCTTCCCCATATCTAGCCTTATACAAGTATCACACCTTCCCTTTGCACGAAGACATACTTCTAGGGCTCACTACTTCAAAAGCTTGTGTATCTTACTTGCATAAGCCGAGACAGCCCTATTTGGTATATCTAGACTTCCCAAAAAGGAAAGCTTTGAGGAGATTTTCCTGGGGTAATTAATTTGCTTTTCCCCAATCTTCTAAATCCACTCCTCTGCTCGTGTAGAGGTCCATTTCCCTTCACAAGGTAACATTCACAGATTGTAAATCTAGCCAATCTCATCAGTGTGGTGCATGTTTCCATGGACAACTCTCCCCATGTCCAAGCCACCGTCAGCAAACCCCACTCTGTCTCTTCTTCTGCCTGAGCACCCAAAAGTTCACCCCTGCTACTGCAACACAGAGCATGGCTGGCTCAGCTGTGCTGATACAGCTCTGTGTGAGCCTGTACTGAGACAGCTGAGCCACCTAAAAATACCCTTTAATAAAAAGCAACCCAACAAATTCCCCTGCTTGGTTCAAGTGTGTGCTGCCCACAAGCAAATGTAGCAGCACAAGAGGGAATGTGGCATTGGAAACTATTGCTGAAGGTGGGGAGATTCGCAAAGGATCTCCTTGCTGGAGTGGCCACAGAAGGAAAATCTGTGGTATCACAGAAATCTGCCCACACCACAGGAAACTGCCATGCTCAGAAAGTTTCAGGCTAAGTCTCTGTTTTTGCAGACATCCACTCCCAAAAGATCAGAGGAAAAAAAGGGGTACAGCAGGTTAATGGAGGTAGCCAGAGAATTTTGAGCGTGACTCATGTCTGTGGGTTTTTCCTCAAAATGTTTGTTGTCTAACACATTTCTAACACCACGAAGGCCACAACTTACATCTCAGATCAGCATTATCTGGTGTGGGAAGGCGGCCAAATCACTAAAATAAGCAGGAGAGCTCAACAGAATCTTCTGCTATATTTGGATTGTAATATGATCCTCATTTCACCTTTTTTCTCTTGATAAGAGGGCACACAATCTGCCTTAGAGACTCAAGTAACAATGAGAGTTCAGTCTCATGATTAAGGGGAACAAAGTATTGGGGATAATCTGTGTATGGGGAGCGACAGTATTTTGAGCACAGCTAGGGAGGGTACTTTTTCAGCTGAGCAGATAAGTTAGTCAATGTATGAGCTTTCAGAGGAAGCTGTGATTTGTTCTCCAGAAGAGAAAGAGGAGGTGCATATGGAAGGAGAAAACCACACATCCCGGAAAAGAATACAGGAGACTTTTCTCTGAAGTTGTTGCCTCATAATTTTAACCAAGGCACATAACAGGAGACATTTTTCAAATGAATGCAAACCACAAAATTACTACAGACAGATGGTTATCCCCAGCTTAAAATGTGGAGCAGGCTGGCATTTAACAGTGTGGTGAGATTCTGAGTGTTCCTTTGTACTTTGTTTTTGCACAGCACCCAGCACAAC
Organism: Patagioenas fasciata; assembly: GCF_037038585.1. NCBI lineage: Eukaryota > Metazoa > Chordata > Aves > Columbiformes > Columbidae > Patagioenas > Patagioenas fasciata. Next base: position 66,816,938 of record NC_092520.1, on the reverse strand, counting down.
TGAGCCATTGACCTGGCCAGCTCCTGAGTGTTGGAGTAATTAAAAATATTTGCTTAAAAGTAAATGTGGCTATTGTTTTTAAGAGTATCTAAGTTAGCATAGCTTATGTCAGCAAAATCTCATGTACTGTGGAAAAGCTTCTGAAATATGTTTTTTTTATGCTGAAGAATAATTATGAGACTTATTAATGAAAATGAATCCTTGCCTAAAATTTTCCCTTTTGGCCAGTTAAAGGATGTTAACACTCTCTATTTACACTTTCAGTATCTCATGCTTTCATATATAGGCAAATCTAAAGGTCTACCATTAAACTATGCAATGGATTTGTGCAGACCAGGGTGTCTTATCAAAGGGTCAGTATCCCCTTTCATGTCCTGACCAGTTCAGTCCAGGAAAGTATACCACTTTAGGTCCAGCCTATTCTTCTTGTTAGCATAATGATTTCTGAACAGCTGGCTGTTACTTATCCTGGTGGTAAAGTATTTTGAAGGTCTCCAAAGGGTCAAGAAGTCAGGCACTGGAACAGGCTGCCCAGGGAAGTGATTGAGTCACCACCCCTGGAGGGGTTTAAAAGACATGTAGATCAGGTTCTTAGAGTCATGGTCTAGTACCAGAGTTAGGTTAATGGTTGGACGCGATGATCTTGATGATCTCTTCCAACAAAAACAATCCTATGATTCTATGATTCTAAATCAAGACTCCTGGTTGTTAAATGTGAAACAACAAAAAGGTGAATCCATAATGCTGAACATCTTTCCGAAGTGCCCTTAGTCCTGTATGACAGAGCAGAAGGTAAAGTGGTCCCTTTCCACTGAGTTCATCCTGGAGACAGTCTCTGCTGTGCTGTTCATCCTGATCTCATGGCAGCTCCCTCAGCCTGACAGCAGGGGACCTTGGCCCCTGAAATGCCTTCCTGGCTCCTGCTGCTGACCTCGGGGCCTCTCCTGCAGAACCAAACTTTGCCGTCCTTCCCCAGCAGTTGAGTTTCTGAGAACACTCTCTGCTGCTTATCAGCCCCTCTTCAGAGGTGATGAATTGCTGCTGATAGTCCTCTTCAAGTGAGCCAAACAAACCAGGAGGAGCTGTGTACAGCTTTGACACTGATTAAGGCGCACCATAGTTATCCACTGTCATGTGTCTGTCATTACTTATTAAGTAAGCTAAGTAAAATATAAACATTGGCTTTAGGAGTCATCCCCAGGCATTAAGAATTTGCTCTTAGTGTATATCCATACCCTAGCATCTGCAGAAAGCAAGTTAAGTAGCTCTTAATTTCTCTGACTATGTCTGTCAAACAGTATTTGCTCTTAATTTCAGAGAATGTCATCTTGCTTCTGGCATGGCCGAAATTTTATGCCGTGTTCAATTTTTAGCAACCTGCTCACTGTCAGTCTACACTAAAGAGGGCAACTAAAGCTGTCTGGGAGTTGTCTGGGAATCTGAAAAAGATTTCCAGGAAAACTCTTGGTAGGATGATACAGTGCATTATTTGAGTCAGTGCTGGCCAATCTTCCTGACTCTGAAGTCAAATGCATATTTTAGCTGACGTGGGCTTCCCCAACAGCTGCTGCTTCTCACCCCTCCTGCAGTGCCTATGATGTCTCCCAGTGGTCCCCAGGCTGTGGGAAGCTATTGGGAAGAGGCCAGACACACAGGGGTGCCCACATGAGCACCTTCCAGCCCAGCTGCCTGTTATTCTGATCCTTATCCATTGTCTTCAGTCCCCAAGCACAGAGGTGCCTGTGGTGTCAGAGACCTGAGTCAAGACATGTGGCTGACAGTGCTCAGCAGCACATGGACTTGCACACCAGCCTGGTGGGTCTCGCTCAGACCTCTGCTGATGTGCCAATGCCTCTGCCCATCCAGCCCAGGGCTTAGAGAGTGGCTGAGTCATTTTTGCAGGTGAACTATGACCACATTATCCATTTACTTGTGTCCAACCATGGAGATGTATCCCCAATCAGTTCCTAGCAAAGGGACTGGCTTTCTCAGGCTTTCTGCTGCTATGCCGGTGAGAAGACTCTCTTCTGTTGTCACTGACCATTACTCTAATGTTTATAAGTCAAGAGTCTCTTTTTGGGCCATTCTGTTCCTCTTCACTGAGACACCAACATCAAAGGCAGGCAGGGAGGAGAGGGATCTTGGCCCCAGAAGCAGAAACATGCCCCATTGTCTGCCATTCAGACAGCAGTCTCAACAAGAGTTGAGTTTAGTGTGCATTTTTGACATAGGCATTCTTGTAAACCTCCAAATATGCAAAATTTGCAGAAAGCATTTCATGGAAAGGAAATAGCTGCTGATTCAAAATCATAGTGTGTAATTCAATGGAGCTTCATTTCTCAGGAGCCAACAGAGGATAATGACATTGCCTTGAACCTCAGTAAAACTGAAAGAGGACACAATAAGATACACCTTTAACTGAATATAATCACAAATCATATCATAGTGATGCCTCAAAGGAAAACTTAATCTGTGCCTTCCTTATTCTCATGTCCTTTCCATACTAATTACTCAATGTTCCTGGAAGTCTGAAAAGACATTGCATCTTCTAGACATATTGATTTCTATTATCATCATAGATTGAAGATACGAGATTTTGTAAGACAGTAGGTTTTCAAAACTCCATGCTCTGAAGATTCTTGAGTCCAGGATATGAAACAAGTGAAGCTACAGCTTTCATCTCATAGGGATTTAGCATAAATAAAGTTCAGAGCTGAGATTTCTAAGGCTGTGCCTTCTCACCTCAAAGATTGAGAGGTATTTTCTATCTTTGTCCACCATGAAAGAAATTCAAGGTGCAACCTAGATGAGCATTATGTTTTTGTGAATATCCCATCTAAGACTCAACAGCTGAAACAGTGCTCTCTCAAGTCTAGCAAAGATTCAGCAGTAGCTACGAACCATTTCACAACACAGGTTCTGCATTAGAAGTGAAGGAATGAACTTTGAGCTTTGGGGGTACATCACGCATTTCCTCTGCCACTTTGCTAACAGTGACCTGTTAGCAAATAGAGATGGAAGGGTTTTCAAAATCAAAAGTAGCTTTTGCTGTTTTACTGGATAAATACATGAGGCTTTGATTTAATGTATTTATGCCTGCCTCAACATTTGGTATCTAACCACCGTTTGTCTTCCTAGCTTTGCATAGACACTCCCTCTAAAACAATTCCTTTTCAGAGTGTCTTGCTTTGTGCCAGGCACTTTGTTTGCCATCCGCCCTCGCAGATGGAAATATGCATGCCTCTAACAAACATGACCTCGTTAGGCTGCTCGTCCTCCATGTCTGAGTGAGAGATGTAAAACATTACACCCACCACCCTGCAGAGGGTGAAGAGACTCCAATAGCATGTGTCTGCCATGCTGTGAGGTGTCTCTTGGTAACGTTGCCATGATATGATCAACATTTCAGCTACCTCTCTTCAGCATCTCATTATTGTTATAAAGTGTATGCTCGCCTGCTCACGCCTGCACCAATGCTTGCTCTCTCTTCACCTCCTGGAAATCACACCTGGGGGCTAAACGTGGTGCCACTGGGAAGCAGCCGTGGCACAGTGCATGATAGCAGTAGCTGTTCTGTTGGCAGTCGTTAAAAAGGGAACTTAAGAGATAAGTACAAGAATAGAAAGGTTGTGTGTGAATGGAAAAAAAAAAAAAAAAAGAAAAAGAAGATAAATGGAGGCTTGTAAATTGTTTTGATCTGTGACTTGACCCTAAAAGAAAGTTCTAAAAAATGTCTGCATCGGGTTTTACTGCAGCGTAAGTGGGATTTGTCTCATTTTATACAAGACACAAGAAAGTCATAAGTCTAAAGTCTGTGGGCATGACTAAAGAAGTGAAACATTAACCTCCAGAGGGCAATTCATCTGGCTTCCCTTAGATGCCTAATTGTGCTCTGGAGAAGCCTACTCATTCCTAGAAAAAGAGACTATATTAGTCTTGGCCCTCGAGGGCTCCAGGCAGTTGCTCACAGGGAGCTGCCTAATGCCACTGGATGTACCCTGGGGTCTCCAAGACACCTATATGGGGCAGGAGGGAGGACACAGGACCTAGAAGTGACCTGTGCTGTTCTGGCTGCCTGGATGCCCAGGACACCTCACAGCACATGAGCCACCTCTGTGTGAGCAGCTGAATGAACATCTTAACTTGCAGTTCCCTGTATCAAGGATGGTGAATCTTCCCACAAATACCCTAAATAACCGCACTGAGCTCATGGCCTTAATGAGAATAAAAAGTGTTCCTATTACAGCTCCAGGAACTCCAGGCAGCCAAGCCCCACCCCTGTTCCTCTGTCAAAATGTGCTGTAGGGCCAAATGCAAGGGCCAAGGACTGTTCCCAGCATGAATCACTGCTAAGGGCAACATTTCAGTGCCTTACAAGTTCCCTTCTCACCTTAAGTATCTTAGCGGAAGAGAGTTGCTGAGGGTATCCAAGGGACAGGCTGCCGAGACATGAGACTGGGAAGTGTCAGCAGTGAGCAAGGAAGGGCATGCAATTCCTTTCAGTCCATCCTAAGCCTTCTCTCCCCTTTTCTACACACCTGTGTAACTTCCAAACCCTCTTCATCTACTGCTGGCATCTCCGTCTGAATTCTGTAGCTGCTGCACAAAACGAAAGGAAAAATATGCAATTAGAATATTCTAAGATACCATTAGGAATAAAGAGGAAATTTTGTCTCCATATTCACATAAGATGCAGCTGGTGCTACAATCATTTCAAATGAAATAAATCTAGGCCCTTTCAGTACCTTTAAGATGGCTGAAGCCTGACCAAGGGCAACAGAATGAGCTGGCTTTAATCTTCCACCCTTCATCATCAGCGGCAGGATCCCACCGATGTGGTGGGATAAGGATTTAGCTACCAGAAACTTCATGTCTGTTTTCCAGACCAGGCAGTGTGGGTGACTGATAGCAGCTCTTAAGAAGTATTAGCTCACCGAGCAGTTGTTAGCACTAGACAAGCAAGACTTAAAAGACAGACAGCCTAAAAATCAAAAACAAGTTAGCACTCAGGACAACTTAAAAGCAGCTACTGATACCCTGTATCTCTCCTTTGTTCAGGGTGGCGAGGAGGCTGCCAACTGAAAGCGTATTCTCTCCTTTTAGGGTCTAAGTCCCTGCTGCTGGCAAATCGTTTTCATGTTTGGTAAACCAGCCAACTTGTGACCTATTAGTCGCTGACAAGTGAAGAGGGTACTCTTCTATCCTTAGGACAATAATAAAAAAATAATCGGCCAGATTTTCAAATCTGATCTAGCATTTCTGTGGTGCTCAGGACGTGAAAAGGAGCTGGCAAACATCCAGCTGCAAATGGCCAGCCAAAAATGCCTCTCCCGGTCACTCCATCTCACAGGGAGAGCAAAAATTCAAAGAAACAAGTGGAGATCTGTCCCATGCAAAGCTAAGCTTAACCCACATCACTGTGTCAGTGTAAGTGAAGAGTCTTAACCCATGGCCTGTGTATGGACTGCTGAGATAACCCAACTGGCCTCATCCTGGTAGCTGTCATTTTGTGGATCAATCTCGAGGAGGCTATGGGTCAATTAACAGAATCATAGAATTATTTTGTTTGGAAGAGACCCTCAAAATCATTGAGTCCAGCCATTACCGTAAGACTGGCACTAAACCATGTCCCTAAGAACCTCATCTCTGCACCTTTTAAACGCTTCCAGTGATGGTGATTCAACCACGTCCCTGGGCAGCCTGTTCCAATGCCTGACAACCTTTCCATGAAGAAATTTTTCTTAATATCCAACCTAAGCCTCCCCCGGTGCAACTTGAGGCCATTTCCTCTTATCCTGTCACTTACTACTTGGGAGAAGAGACCAACCCCCTCCATGCTACAACCTCCTTTCAGGTGATTGCAGAGAACGATAAGGTCTCCCCTCAGCCTCCTTTTCTCCAGGCTAAACAGCCCCAGTTCCCTCAGCCGCTCCTAATCAGACTTGTGCTTCAGACCCCTCACCAGCTTTGTTGCCTTTCTCTGAACTTGCTCCAGCACCTCAGTGTCTTTCTTGAAGTGAGGGGCCCAAAAATGAACACAGGATTCAAGGTGTGGCCTCACCAGCGCCAAGTACAGTGGGACGATCACTGCCCTAGTCCTGCTGGCCACACTATTCCTGATACAAACTAGGATGCTGTTGGCCTTTTTGGCCACCTGGGCACACTGGTAGCTCATGTTCAGCCAGTTGTTGACCAACACCCCCAGATCCTTTTCCACCAAGCAGCTTTCCTGCGACTCTTCCCCGAGCCTGTAGCGCTGTCCGGGGTTGTTGTGACCCAAGTGCAGGACCCGGCACTTGGCCTTGTTAAACCTCCTACAACTGACCTCAGCCCAATGATCCAGCGGGTCCAACTCCCTTTGTAAAGCCTTCCTACCTTCAAGCATCAACCCTCAATTCAATTACTCTGATTATAGCTTTCTGCCAAGCAGCATTTCTTGAGTCAATCTCTGGGCATATAGTGCTGTGCCTGAGGAAGGGAGAAGAGAGCTTATCTATGCCTCCTGATTTACATTTCAGCAGGAGTGGAAAAGAAAGGGAAAAAATGTTTGGAACTCCTGAACGTTTTTACCATTGCTCTTGATTCACAAGAAAACTGTAAACTGCTGTTTTTCCTTCCTTCCTGCTTGGAAATGCCTCTCCTGAAAGAGGCATGAGATTTCCATCCTCTTTAGCTGCTCTCCCTGTAGGTAAGGGAGCAAAGGCAGACCCAGAATTGGAGGTGTCTCTGGGCTTTGCTGGCAATCCAGAGAGGAAAGAAACATCTTTCCTGGCAAGGAAAATGTTGGCAGCATTAATCATTGCCAATGCCAAGTGCTAAGAAAAAGACAAACAACGAGGCAGATTTCAACAAACCAGAGATTTAAAACAGTGCCTCTGGCTTTGTGTTAATGACCTCCTGATACTTGGGATTGTGGAATAAGGGAAGGTTGGATGTGCATGGAAAGGGAAGGATTAAACGTTACCTTTACAGGCTTTCTTTATCTCTCACAAGGCTTCAAGGTGTAGTTTTGAAAAATGAAATCTGACATTCTTACTCCGTTCTGTGTTTTCAGGACCTGTAGCTTGAAGTAAAAGATCAAATATTATTTAACCATTTCACAAAATGATAAATGGGCATGGTGATCAAAGCTCAACACATTCTGGCCACCTTCTCTTAAAGACATGAGAGTTTCTAATGAAAACATCATACAATAATCCTCTGCCACAACTAAGACCTAGGAGAACCATGCAGTCTTACAGCAGTAAATATCTCAGTTTTAGATTTTGTGTAGACTCTTGCTTCCTTTGGCCAGATACTGGGAATCGCAAAGCATCCCTATAGGATTGATATACTTTACTTGTTGATTGGGTTAGTCCGAAATTTTCCTTCAAAATTATTTTTGGTGAAAACCAATGTAGCATTTATTTTTCCAGTTAAATATTTGCTTTCTGAAATGAATGTTGAATCTATTGAGAAAGCAATTGAAATTAATTGAAACCTTGCCCCTAGGACCTTATGAAAGTTGTGGTTCACCGGTTCTCCTCCCTCCGCTTGATTCCTGCCCTGCCTCACCCTCACCGTTTACTCCAGGGAATGTGGCTTCTCAGCAGCCAAGCCGCATGGGCTGCTACAGGCAGCGCTTGCCCAGTGACCGTGCTGTGTGTGGAATGGATGGGGATGTGAGAGAGCTAATAAACATCTCTCAGCACTCACTGCAGAGTACATTTGTTCTTGGTAGTGTTTTTTGTTTGTTCATTTGCTTTAAACAAAAAATGATAAACTAGACGTTTCTGTTCTTTTTTTTTTCCCAGAAAATCAAATTTTCCTTGCAAAGCAAAAGTGAAGTGTCCATTTTCTACTCAGCTGGTACAAACTATTTTTGCACCTGTGCCATTTGGCACTAGATGCAATTATTATTTATCTGTATTACCATAGTGCTTAGGAACCCTGACAGAGACCAGAAACTCATACAAACCAGAACAACATTTATTTTGTGAATCTGAGGTAATCAAGCTTTTAGCTGACAAATAGCAAATCCACACCTTTGTTTACCAAAACCCTTAGTATCTTTCAGACCACAATGAGAATTTAAAATACAGACAAATTAAAATAGAGATGTGTTGAGGTTTCTTATCTCTAAGATAATAAATCTGAAAAAATGCCAGTACACATGCAACATGTACACCAGATACAACTGGAAGCAGAGACTTTTTAGTAATTCAAACCAAGAACAAGATCTTACTGCTCTATACAAATACAAAATGGAAAAAGTAGGGATTTTATGGCTTTGTGTTAGATTCAGCATTATCGAACAAAGCATAAGCTCAGACTGAAAGCTCTTATTTGTTTGGGGCCTTCAGTGTTTATTGTCTGACGGCTAATGGGGAGACTGCCTCAACTCTACATGCTTCTTGGGTTTTGTTTCTTTAGTTAGCTGTTGTTTTTGTTAATCTTGCAGAAAAAAAAAAAATATATATATATATATATTTGAGAGTATTACCCACCCAACAATGTATATGGAAATTATCAAGGCGTATCGGTAGTTGTTGGGTGATACACACACATGCATACACATATACACAGAATAAGACTGGAAAGAAAGACATCTGAAGCAATGTACCAATGTACCAATGAAGCTGCTCTCCCATGAATCCCAGAGATTTTCAGAGTCCAGCAGCCTGAAAACCTTACCTGTCAGGCTCCTCTATATCAATCAGATTATTTAGGAAGAGCATTTGGAAGACTATTTTTGCCTTCATGTTGGCATTTCAAAACTTTCCCCAGAACCAGCTCAAGAGTTTTAAAGAGAGTGCCATGTGGGAGGGGAGATATATTGCTGAGCAAGAGCAGGAATAGCACGGGAAGGCTGTCTGCCAGGTTTTGCCTCGTCATCCTGAAATTCAGATTTGAGTGAGTCATGAGTCACTTTCATGGATATAAAAGTAGGAATTTGTGCAAACCTAAGTAGAGCTATGGGCTTTTATTTCCAGCTCCCTGCTGGCTGCTCAGCTCCAGCTTTTCTTGACTGCTTCTCCATCTCAGTCTTTGATTTTCTCAGCCCTCATCTGCTCAGCAATTTTCTGTTTTATCTCCGCAACCTTGCTAGTTTTGTCGCTCAGATGCTGCAGGCAAAACAAGTGCACTGATGTCCAGAGAAGAAAAGGCAGGATGGGTAGATCAGATTAAGATCATACCTCTGTCAAGTTCATACCTGAGCCCTGGCTGACCTACTGAATTGACTGGGGGTGTCTCACCCCTGTGTGCCCCAACCAGTCCCAACCACCCCAGAGGTGGGGCTGTTGTCTCTCTGACAGTGTTCAGGAGGGAGGTGAGAAGGAAAGGGAGGGAAGTATTCATGCAGGACAGAAAATGAGATGGGAGATTTCCCTGTCTCTGGGATTAATGGCCTTCACCAATAAATGCTAAGGCAAGTTCAGACAGGAATCCAATCTCATTCAAGTGTTGAGAGAGAGAGAGAGAGAGAGAGAGGAAAGAGAGACAGAATTAATTCCATATGATTGTTCTGATCCTTGTGTAAGGAAGAGTCAATACTTCCCAGAGCAGAAGCAGATGGGTCAGGCAGTAGTGTTGGCAGTGTTGGTCAAAAACTCATCAGATGTGAACAGACCTCAAATCCCTTCTCTGATTGAACTGTGGCCAGGGCAAAAGACATATCTATCCCCAAATTCAGTTCTCTTCTACCAGTGCACATGACACTAGTTCCTGGCCTGTTTGACTTAGGAAAAAAAGGCCTTGACCATTACTCATTGCCCTTTCAGATAACAGTGTAAAGGTCTCCTCTGGTCTTGATAGCTATTAAAAAGAAATTAATTAAAAAGTCACAGGGACTGTGATTTATGCTAACACTGTGAACACTGTCAACAGCCAGAAAGTAATATGCAAGCACCTGCTGGATGATTAACAGTGAGCATCATCCCCCCGTGCCTGCAGAGAGGCCACTTTCAAGTTAGCAAGTAAATCTCCAGGAAAAACATCTTTATTTTTATTTGTGTAACCACTGCCCTGTGGCCTCTTTTTTGAAGCTCTGCTGTGTCATGGAAGAGAATGAGGAAAGTGCTCTTGGCCTTTTCTTTAAATTCATATGGATGGATATGTGGGTTTTTTCTTCTTGTACAGAAGTGATTTAAATCAGTACATTGGGAAAAAAAAAATTCTGCATAAAGAGTTTTACAGAACTAGTGGATCAGAGGATTTGTTTTCTTCTTTTACTATGTTTTCTTTCAGGTTACAAAGCACAGTAACTGAGTCTTTTTGTTTCTTACAGTTCTACTGGTTTATCTTTTCCTTCTTCTCGCTACTTCCACAAAGTTTGCAAAACAGTCAACTGTACCCCCTCAGCTAATTATATGATAATGCCTTAAGACTTTTGATGAGGGGAAAAAAGTGTGGTTAGGGTTCTGCTTAGCTATTTCAGAAGCTCACTTTTATATCTTCACACAAATTAGAGAGAATGTACACAAAGGGTCAACATACAGTTCGGAAGTAAATTGAACAGTGAACAATGCATTTAAGGTTTTCAAGTGTCCATAGGAGTGAATTTTAGTCAGCAATTTCACTTAAGAAATGGTAGCTGATTGCAGATTAAACTAAGTGGAGGTCATAAAAATATGTGCCATACCATGGTTGCTTATTAGCCATTGTGAAACAGAAATAATTTGATCCACCCACAACACTACCTCAGGTTATCCACCTGGGAAAGGTACCCAGGGAATAAGGCTTCTGTACTACTGATGTAAATTGTCAAAGCTACATCTGCTTTGGAGTACAGTGTTACAAAACTACTCATGATCAAGATCTGTCCAGGTATGCTGTTATCGAGAAAACAGCTTTCTCTTTGGGGAGGAAACAATAATGACATATAACCAAAAGTCCAGTCATCTTGGTAACCTGTCTCCAAAAATGGATGAACTCAGATAGGTAGGCATGAGTACAGGAACATGAATACTCCAGCATGGTATACCCTCAGTATCCAAAAATGACTATCACATTGATATTAAGAAAAAAAGGTATGGTATGTCTAAGCAATAAATTAAATTATAGGAGGTTACAGTTAGCTAAGTTTAGATGTGCTGCGATGTAGGAGTAGCAGCAGGAACGACAATTTAGCAGGAAATACTGCTTTGGTCTGCAACTCTGTGTACTTCTGACTACAAATTGTGAGAAGCAAATGGAAAGAAGACTATATTTGAGGAAGCCTTCTTGGGATTAAGCATTTATAACATTTCCACAGGCACATCTTCCTTACTTTCACCTCATCCTATAGCTCATTTCAACAGCCAGAAAGTAATATGCAAGCGCCTGCTGGATGATTAACAGTGAGCATCATCCCCTCGTGCCTGCAGAGAGGCCACTTTCAAGTTAGCAAGTAAATCTCCAGGAAAAACATCTTCATTTTTATTTGTGTAACCACTGCCCTGTGGCCTCTTTTTTTGAAGCTTGTTGCTAAGTCTTTCAACAGCTGTAAACATCCAGATGTCTCTCTTCTCAACTGAGAGAGCTTTCTGAACAGTTCTCCTAGCCTGCACTTCCGTGGTTCGTAACACGAACCATCTTTTCGTGGGGTAGAAAGTTACTTCGTGCAATCAGCAGGTGAACATTTTGTGGATCATTAGGCAGCCTAGCATATGAAGATTTTTTTTGAGGACCATAGGGCATAAGGAGGGTAGGGATGGACATTTTTAATCTGGCATATCCTAAATCCTGAATGCTTGTATAATTTATGCTCATGTACAGATTCCTTGGTAAAAGGACAAAACAAAATCTGATAATGTTTCTTTTAAGCAAGTCTCAACAAAATCGCAGTTCTTGCTTGCCAAATAATGAGGCTGCTGTTTTTCCTTCTTTTTTAAGGCATTACATGAATTTTTATAGTATTGGGTTATCGTCCTGGGCAACGGCCTGTAATTTGAGTGACTGAACATACTGTCTTTGTTTTGACTTTGAATGGGGTTGGTTTTAAATAAATTACAAATAACAAATAACAAGAAAAACACAGCAAAAAAATACGGAAGTATCCATGTGACCAGCCCAGAGAAGACTAGCCTTTTGTATCCAAGTAAATCTTATGGTGGGAGGTGGATCTGCTCACATTGCAAATGTCAATTAAAAATCCGGGTGATGACCACAAATTTCACATGCTTATCATGCCTATGATTTTTGTGCTTCTTTACACTTTTCATTGTGAGTTTTTCTCAAGCAGCAGAGAAGGCCTTGTCTGCAGTAGGAAGGTCATACATAGTCAGATGAGGAAGACACGTGAGGCCTTCAGCATGGATGAACCATTGGAGCCACCTACACAAAAGAGCAGGGGGCCCATGAAAGGTAATAGGGTGTTCAGGCCACCATAGGTACATTTCCCTACTCAAGGAATGGGAGGAAGATTGATACCCAGGGCTAAAGGACAAACTTCTTCTGGTAGAGAATTTGTAACAGGGTCTCTGGCAGCTACATGGGCACGGGGTTGCCCGTTCCATGAGACAGATTCACTTTTCCTGGTTGGCACATGCAGATTATTTGTGGTTGTCAGCTGGACTGTCTTGGTCCAACTCTCTCTTCAGCTGGCAGGGCGCTGGAGAGGGGCTGCACAGAGAGAGGCTCCTCTTGGGCACTGCAGAACCTACTTCCTGCCCTAATGGCGTGTGTACCCACAAAATATGGTATGCAGGCTGTGCAAGTGCTCCAGGAAGGGACAAAGAAACCATTCCATAATCATCATAGCCACCTTAAGGGACAGTTTTCTGGATTTACTCCTCCAATTTCATACCAAGCCTTGTAGTTGCAGACTGAGCAGCTCCAGCAGTCCCGAGGAGATGCTTTTGGAACTGATGACTGGTATGAACAAATATTTAGGGGATTAAAAAAACAACTCTGGTATCAAAACAAATATTTCTTTATTAACTTAGGTCAAGGCCCACAAACTTCAAATTAATAAGAGTTTTATCCCTGTTTTCTGTTTTAGAACTGATCCAATTAGGGTTCAGTCCTTTTGTGGTTTAAACGAAATCCTGTGCTGTAAATCGTATAATAAAATATAGGTGATTTAGGGATGTGTGCAAATGAAAGGATGGGCTAGCAATATAAATGCACCGAGGGGAATTAGAAATACAAGATTAAATTATAATTTAAATGACAAAAAAATAAGCAGCGGTTTGGTTCACATAAAGTAAGTAAGGAAAATACTTCAAATATAATTTTTATCTTTGCTATATTTCTTTGAAAACTGAAATTGTTTGTAGCTGGCTGAAGATCCTGTGGGAAAACATCTACCTTTTAGCAGTATTATCTTCTCAGTCTGTTCCTATGCCTTTTGTGTACTGCTGTTGTGACAGCAGATCAGTTACAGCTATTCCAGTTTCCAATTGAATTTGGATTAATGGGTCATTTTAAGGTCTTCTCTAAATCAGCTCTGTGCTCCTCATAAATTATATTTGAATCACAGTATTTTGGAAGTAAAGAAAATGTTTTCTAAAGCCGATACATTGCTATAGAATTTTTATAGCCTTGTGGTGCCTTTATCCTTTTTCCGATGGAAAATGGAGAAAAATGTAGTCCAGGATACTGTACAAACTTTCTCTGTTTAGCTGTATGGTGTTAATATTTCATTCTGGTTCTTCACAGCATATAAACTTGAAGTTTAGTGAAGTAAATGGGGTAGCTGGAATTCACAAACATAGCTGCAAATCCTATTAGCAGTTAAACACAGCAGGTCTGAAATGCTCCCTAGCGTGCATGAAAACTACCACATGAACACAAAGTAGTCTCTTTGGGTTGAATGACATTTACAACTTAGAGGTAAAATAACTTTGAGAAATTTTTCTATTTAAGCAAGTCTACTTTTTCCAGAAAGCGCCCACTAAGTCACTTGAAATTTGACACTCAATAGATGAGAGACAAAAACAGCCAAGAGCGGTTCAAAACCGCCGAGATGTCTTGCTCACAGGCAAGTTGGGTTGTGACAACAGACGGTTGGTTACGTGGCAACTGGAGAGAAGCAGGAGTGTGTTTAGCTTCCAGCAGCACTAAAGTAAACAGGTAAGAGCGTGAGGCTGGATGGGGATGTATATCTATTTTGTGCTGGAAAGTGCTGTTTGGGATATCTAAACACATTCCCAGTGTATGCTCTTCCATCCAACACCTGCTTGTCACATCCATGCCCAGATCCAATTCAGTCCTATAAGCAACCTTATTCTAGCTGCTATAACACAACCACTATGCAAGAAGAAATCCAGTACTTTTTTTTCAAACTATCAGTACCAGAGGCTCAGCAATAGACACTGCAGGGATTTCACTATATGGCTGTGATCTGCACTGTATTCATAGGATCATGTCCCCTATTCCATCCTGATGTGATGAGCAAACTTCTTGTTAATAATGCACAGACTTTAAAATCTGACCACCTCTCTCATCTGCTTCACAACAAAGGCCACAATGTTGTATCTTTCTAGACAAAAAGGGAACAAAATAAAATAGAAAAGTAGCTTACCTAGAAGGATTTGCCCTTACTTAGAGACACATAGTCATGACAAATGCAGCATTTTCCTTTGTAACTTGTTCCAACAACTAACAGCCTCACAGTTGAAAATGTCTGTCACTGTTTCTGGTTTGAATGCAGTTGGATTTAATGTCCAGATATAAAGACTCTTTTTTTTTTACTTCGCCCCCCCCACACACAGGAAATTACACACAGAAACTCAATCTCCCTTCAGTCTGTTTTTGAAGAATTAACAGATTCTTCCTGTCTCTGAGTACACAGCGGTTTTTCCAGCCTCCAACTCATGTTGGCAGCGGTTTGCTGCAGTCTTTGCAGCCTTACAAGTCCCTCTGAAAATGGAGACACCAGAATTACCTGCTAGTATCTATGTTGACAACAGAGCTAAATTTACCTCTGATTGTACACTCAGGATCTCGGCTACTGGTGCTGCCCTGGGCGACTGTGCTGATCTTTGTACACTGTCACCTTTCCAGTCGCTGTAGGGTGCTGATATTTCTAAGGATATGGCCCCCTACCCTGTGAGGATGGTCTGGCTCTTTTCCAGCTCTGGTCCTTTGAGGTGTGATCCCCACTTGGCAGCGGTATAAAAGCACATTTTGATTGAGACAACACACCCAATGGAAGGTACAACCAGAAGTGCTCGTGGATGCTCCAGGTTGGAGGTAGACATTGAAGCCCAGCTTCCTTGAGTGATCAAAGTTGTTCTTTAACACCATCCTTCCCTCACTCCTCTGCCTTTCTTCATCATCTTCACCTATTACTAGAAATATTTTAATGTATGCTTCTCAATTTGAAGTGATGTGCAGAGTTCAACTCTAATACAGATACCTGTGAAACATCACTAGAAATGACCATTTATGAAAACCCATGGACAGATAATTTTTTGTATCCGTCACACAGACAGTTTAGGCTGTTTAACGTGTTGTACTGATAGCACTAGGCCATGTGTCATGCAGGATTTCTTTAAGGAGAATTATTTTTATTCTGCTGTCAAGCCCCTTTATCACACAAACTTGTAGTCTCATCCAAAAAAGGAAATTAGACTTTCTTTATAAACTGATCAATTTTCCATAAGGCCACATGGATCAACATTAATCAAATTCCCTGCCTTTGCTCCATCTTTCAAGTAATTTTATTATTTTCTATCTGCTAATGTCTAGTATTAGGCTCAAAAGCCAGAGCTAGTCTGCTGCTGACACAGGATCAGCATGTTCCCACACTTCTGAAATTTCCATGGTGCTCCAAGACCTTTACAAAATTGGTATCAGAATGGGCCATCTTGGTTTTCTACTACCACTGATTACAAATTCCCACTAAATTATCATCTTAAATAGTTTGCCATCTCCTTCTAGCAATTGACTGGTATCACAGCAAGTATTTTGCTCCTGGTAGAATTAAAATTCCTCTAACAGTCTGTGACCCTGGTAGAAGACAGGCTGCACAGCTGCTGAGCAAAGAGGCAGCTAGCACAGCAGCAGCAGCGTGCACAAACAAATGCTGAGGAGAACTGATAAGGACAGGTAAATAGCTCCAAGTCCTCTTCCAGCAGCCAGCCAGTGTACTCCTATTTTCTCATTTTGCTGCACAGTATGTTCTCAAATTTGTATTAATTGTCTTTACATTCCCTACATTTATGCATATATACACACACAGAGGTGTATACACTCACACATATACACTCCCACTTTCATATTAAGAAGCATGTACTTTAAGCAAAGCTCTGTTGATAGCACTTTTTAGCTATGGCTGAGAAAACCTTTGTATATGTCACTTCTGTACCTGTTGATGCGTATTCCCTGTATTGACTTAGCTAAGGCAATGCAAGCCTCGATTTACAACTGATTAGCTGTCTTCCATTGCTGGCCCATTCAGGGAACACATTCAAACAATCCTCCTTTTTTTCTCCCCATTGAATGGCTGCAAGTCCTTAGAACAATTTTTTAGCAGCACTGTGGGATATGTTGATAAAGTAGATCCATCTTGACTGTGCAGAGGTTTCTGTAAAAGGAAAAAGATAACCAGTAGATCGCAGGAATGCTACTTACTTTGTGCATTGCAATAATCTAATTAAGAGCATAAATTATTATGTATTTGTAGGCAAAACAGGCATACCATAAAGAGCAAGAGAGAGTATCTCAGATGGGCTTGCCACTTGGTGAGTGCACTGTACAAGAGCATGTGTCATTCTTTTAATTTAATATATGATTAACAACCCCTTAACATGATTAGCACTTCTCTAATTGTGACTGATGAAAGAAATAGTTCACTAGCCTTTCCACAAGCACAGATACATTGATTGCTAAGATGGAGAAGCAAATATGTTTGATTGTCAGCGACCCGGTGTTTTGGAAATTTCCAGAGACTCTTCCAGCAACGTCCCAGTAAATCTCTAATTATGTCTGACATGAGTGGCTTTAACCATATCCCTGTTTTTTCCAAAGCTGGCATTCAGCTCTGTTCTCCAACAGGTGGCCTTTAGCTGGACGGTTACCAAGTGACACTGCTGACAGCAATATTTTGCCTCTGTACATAAAATATAAGGGATTTGACAGGATCAGGAGACACCATAAAGTACAAGGAAAAAACATCTAGATAAACTGTGCCCAGTTTTCTTTTTTTCTTGGTTTCCTTTTTCAAAGATGAGCTTTTCTGACCTTTGCTCTTCTCTTAAAAAGCCTGGGTAAGCCTGGGTTTGCTCGCCTATTCACTCGCCTCAGCCTTTCTCCAGGGCACTTGGACGGAAAACATGGTATTCATTTCTCCTCCCTCCCTCCAAAGACTCTAGGTGTTACAAGAAAAATGTTTGATATAGAGTGCCTTTTCTGATTTAAAAAGTAATCCTTCCAGTGCTCTTCAAAATGTACAACTTTTTTTTTTTTTTAAATTTATGGATGGCTTAGTGTAGACAATGTAGTCGTGTGACTTTGTATCATTGCACAAGGCCTTGATTTTTTCAGTTTCTTTAAGTTGAATCAAGACTTTATGGGAGAAGGACCACACTTCATCCCCCTCTGCTGGTTTGCTTATATCCCTCAAGACTGTTTTACAGAAATTGGGTTGGCTCCTCCATCAGCATTGTGACCAGAAATTCCTCTGGCATTTTAGGAGCCAAATGAAGGGGCATGGTCCTGCCCTGGGGAAGGAAGAGGCAGTGTCTGGCTCTCCTGAGAAGCATAGCGCTGGCCAAGAATTAACTCTGGGAATTTGGGGAAGTCCCTCTTCTTCTGTGGTGTGGAAAACTTCCCTTTGAGTGAAACCCACATCATGGGTATCCTGGGGTGGCTGCTCACCATTTCAGCATCCAGAACAAGCCTGCGAAGAGTCTATTAAATTCTCTGGTTTCCAATAAGCTGTCCTTTCCTCTCAGGGAGGTAAAATTCAGGTTTAAACCATAGCTCCCTTACAGCACCAAGCGAGGGGGCCCCAGGGAAGCAGGGCTGAGGGAACAGCAAGTGACTCCTGACAGAGTTTCAGTTCCATGCCAAGCAAGATACTGGATCCGTAGAGCCCCCAGCCTGCCTTGAGGTCAGAGGTATTTCCTACTTGTCAAAAGGTTTTGAAATGAAATCTTCATACTCAGCCACCTGAGAGCGGTGGAAACTGGTACCTGATGTCTGAGCTTCCAAAACTGTGCTGGGAAAAGGAGAGGAAAGAGGGTGGGGGATAGGTTGAAAAAGTCAGGTATGAACCCTGCCTCTTCAGGCCTGAAAGTCTATTTATTTCAGGCTTGCAAAAAAAAAAAAATTAGGTTGAGTAACCTCAGTGAAAATAATATAAAGGAGCATTTTTAACTGTGTATAGTATGTGTAACTGTCTATAACATGGGTATTGCCTTAGCAGCATAAAAGGCTTTTAAGCCATCCCTAGATGGTTTTGTCAATTCAGACTAAGACTCTGCTTTACAGCCATGCTGCTTTTGTGACATCCAGCCCCATATGGCTGGCTGAAAGCAGAAGATACTGGTGAGCAAAGTAGCATAGGGAATTGCTATTGATGAAAGGAGAAGCAGATCTGCCCTCTTGTGTACAAGGCATCTACTGCATCTTTTTCTAAATTAATCTGAAATTATTTTTTCACTTGTAATGATAAAAGAGAAGAAAGGAGGAAGGCTGAGGTGATTTCTTCTCAGGAATTTTTCTGTAGACCCGAAGGTAACAGACCAGTGTGAGCAGCTTGGTCAGGAGAAGCTGCTCTGAACTCTTCGGCTATCAAACCAGAGACTATGAAAGTATGAGTAGCACAAAAACCCTAAGGAGAATAGATCTAACTACCAGAGAAACTCAACCAGCTGCAAAATTGTTACCCACTAAAAGCAACCTTTTTTTTTAATGAGGGAACAAAATAACTTGAGTGTTTTCATTGCACTCACCACAGCAGTAAGGACCAAGAGAGCAGATTTGGGCTGAGGCAAGCATATTTTGCCAGCCTTAATTAAACCAGAGGGGAACACAGGGCAGCTGACTTCACAGGGTTGCAAAGGTCAGCCTGAGCTTCCATGGCATCCTCCTTCCAGCACTTTTCTTCTGAAACTTCACAGCCAATTCCCTGAGTCCCTCATCTTCCCAAATCCCATGTATTAGACCTGTCACTTTTAAGAGGTTATTACCTGGGCAGCTTCTCTGGACACCAAGGTCAAAAGATCAGACCCCCGGCAAATAAAAAATGCAGGACAGTGTTTCCAGTGCAAAGCTCAGTTTTGTCTTGCCATGGCACTAGCGGGACCAGTTACCAGTTGATAAACTGCTGCTTATTTTCTCCTTGCAAACAATTTAGTAATGTCTGTTCAGGGGTGGAGAGAGCCCTAAAGGAGGCTTGTTCTGGACTGGCCTTCTAGGAACAGATTTTTTTTTTCCTCCTTCCTCCCCCCTCCCCCTTAATTCCTATTTTTTATTTGCTTGTTTTGTTTTATTTGGATTTGGTTTTTTAAATTACAACAGACAAAAATACAAAAAAACCCAACCAAACAAAAAAACAACCTACCTCCATGCACCAACACCCTGGCCAAAAAAAAGGGCAGTGCTACAGAGGAACGTGTCAGTAGACCATGGGTTGAGAGCTGAATAGGCCAATTTGTTGTGAAATCTGGAGGCAGTTTTAGAACATGGGCCACAGCAAAAGGTGTATTTGCAATTTCTCACCACTGCTGCAACTCTACACTGGCTCTGATGCCATCAGTTTGTCTTTCCTTTACAATGAGAAAGCAATTATACTTTGAGCCTGAGAATACTGTAATATACAAAAAAAAAGAATAAACTCTGCAGCACATAATTCCATCCACCATAGAAGTGGTGTATTCTGTTTAGGCGCATTTTCCTACAATTTTCGCACTCTTGATTCTCTCCAGAGCGTCTTTGTAAGTGTCCCAGTGAGATAAGCAATAGAGCCATCTCACATGAATTAGACTGCTTTTGTCTGCAGCAAAATTATACCAGCCACAAATGTGACTCAGTAGACCAGATCTAATATAACTTCATTATTAAAAAAAACCTCTTACCACAGGATGAACAAGAACAAAAAAGTGAAAAAAAATTAATTTTTTTCCACTAAAATAAAACCAATTACTATTCTGGTTCCCTCTCTGCTAATGGTCAACTGACCCATCCCTTTACCCACTTCAGGCTGATGATTGTTGCAGATTTGGGTGTCTGTGGCTTTTGATGCTTTTTTGTGTTATAAAACTGCATAATTAGTCTCCGTCTAACACTTGGGGTTGCAATTTGAAATGGTGATGGAGACAAGACTATTCGAATGCATCTTGAAACTCTGTTTCATCTTTCTTCTGACCATAATCTCTGTACTGTGTGACAAGCCTAGAGACACTTTAGCAGGTTGCAAAGGGAAGACTTTGGGCAGAGGGGGAGAAAGGCAGGTCAGGTGTTTCTTCCTTCCTTCCTTCCTTCCTTCCTTCCTTCCTTCCTTCCTTCCTTCCTTCCTTCCTTCCTTCCTTCCTTCCTTCCTTCCTTCCTTCCTTCCTTCCTTCCTTCCTTCCTTCCTTCCTTCCTTCCTTCCTTCCTTCCTTCCTTCCTTCCTTCCTCTCTTTCTCTCTTTCTCTCTTTCTCTCTTTCTCTCTTTCTCTCTTTCTCTCTTTCTCTCTTTCTCTCTTTCTCTCTTTCTCTCTTTCTCTCTTCTCTTTCTCTCTTTCTTTCTCTTTCTTTCTCTTTCTTCCTTCTTTCCTTTTCCTTCCTTCCTTCCTTCCTTCCTTCCTTCCTTCCTTCCTTCCTTCCTTCCTTCCTTCCTTCCTTCCTTCCTTCCTTCCTCTCTTTCTCTCTCTCTCTTTCTCTCTCTCTTTCTTCCTTCTTTTCTTTCTTCCTTCCTTCCTTTCTTTCTTTCTTTCTTTCTTTCTTTCTTTCTTTCTTTCTTTCTTTCTTTCTTTCTTTCTTTCTTTCTTTCTTTCTTTCTTTCTTTCCTTCTTTCTTTCCTTCTTTCTTTCCTTCTTTCTTTCCTTCTTTCTTTCCTTCTTTCCTTCTTTCTTTCCTTCTTTCTTTCCTTCTTTCTTTCTTTCTTTCTTTCTTTCCTTCTTTCTTTCCTTCTTTCTTTCCTTCTTTCTTTCCTTCTTTCTTTCCTTCTTTCTTTCCTTCTTTCTTTCCTTCTTTCCTTCTTTCTTTCCTTCTTTCTTTCCTTCTTTCTTTCCTTCTTTCTTTCTTTCCTTCTTTCTTTCTTTCCTTCTTTCCTTCCTTCTTTCTTTCTTTCTTTCTTTCTTTCTTTCTTTCTTTCTTTCTTTCTTTCTGTCTTTCTTTCTGTCTTTCTTTCTTTCTTCTTTCTTTCTGTCTTTCTTTCTCTCTCTCTCTTTCTCTCTCTCTTTCTCTCTTTCTTTCTTTCTTCTTTCTTTCTTCTTTCTTTCTGTCTTTCTTTCTCTCTCTCTCTTTCTCTCTTTCTCTCTTTCTCTCTTTCTTTCTCTTTCTTTCTCTTTCTTCCTTCTTTCCTTTTCCTTCCTTCCTTCCTTCCTTCCTTCCTTCCTTCCTTCCTTCCTTCCTTCCTTCCTTCCTTCCTTCCTTTCTCTTTCTTTCTCTCTTTCTCTCTTTCTCTCTTTCTTTCTCTCTTTCTTTCTCCCTTCCTCCTTTCCTTTCCTTTCCTTTCCTTTCCTTTCCTTTCCTTTCCTTTCCTTTCCTTTCCTTTCCTTTCCTTTCCTTTCCTTTCCTTTCCTTTCCTTTCCTTTCCTTTCCTTTCCTTTCCTTTCCTTTCCTTTCCTTTCCTTTCCTTTCCTTTCCTTTCC
This sequence comes from Patagioenas fasciata, assembly GCF_037038585.1. NCBI lineage: Eukaryota > Metazoa > Chordata > Aves > Columbiformes > Columbidae > Patagioenas > Patagioenas fasciata. The sequence goes on along the minus strand of NC_092520.1, from coordinate 66,795,231 downwards.
TTTCCTTTCCTTTCCTTTCTTCTTTTCCTTTCTTCCTTCCTTTCTTCCTTCCTTCTTCCCTTCCTCCCTTCTTCTCTTCCTTTCTTCCTCTCTTTCTTCCTCCCTTCCTTTCTCCCTTCCTTCCTTTCTCTCTCTCTTTTTATTTCTCTCTTTCTCTCCTTCTTTCTCTCCTTCTCTACTTCTCTCTCTCTTGCTGTCTTTCTTCCTTCCCTCTCTTTCTCTCTCTCTCTCTCTGCCTTCCTGTCATTCCTTCTCAGCCTCAGGACTTAAACAGAACTCAAGACATCCTCAAGAGATCTTTGGGCCATCACAGCTCTGACCCTGCTATTTTTGCAGAGATGTCTGGCTCACAGTCATTATACCACAGATGCTTTTAGTGTAACTTTTAACATCTATATTTTTTAAATGAGAGAAAACTGCAATAGAGTCAGCACATGGCAATATCTGGATGACTAATAGCCAGCAGAGGTTAATGTCCCTTAGCTTCCTCACAGGCCATCAACCCCTGGAGCTGATCATTAATTGCCTGAAATAGCCTATACCATGGTCATTACTGCTTAATTACTCAGATGGAATGAATAATATCAATTCTAGGACTTCAGTTTTCATAAATGGAGAGCTCTGTCTTTTTTTCCCAGACACATTCCACATCCAATCTAACATTTTTTCCTCTCTGCTTTAATGAATGATACTTCGTGCCTGCCAAGCTTTCATAAAAGTAAAGACATTTCTTACATACTGAAGAGCATACAAAACAGACAAATAACCAACTTATATTCAGTTATTGTCGCATGACTGAGCAAATAACCACAGAAATCAATCATGGTAAGTAATAAATGAACAAACTGTAAATTACAGGAAAAGCTGCATCCAAACTGCAGAGCGGATGCAATGTGTAACCTGGTCCTACCTTCTGTTCCCCAGTCACAGGGACATGGGGCAGTCTGAGGAACTCTTTGAGCTCAGACTCTTGAGCTTCCTTTTGTAGGAACCAGAAAGCAGGGGGAAGCTTTGTTTCATTAAGGTACCAAACTCGTACAGAGTAATCCACCAAAACCCTCAATACTCGAGTCTCCTCGATTACACTGCAACTTGTTGCATAACCACAAATTACTTTACTTTTGTCTTGATTAGGAAGTCTTGTAGATGGTCTCAAACCTGTATGTCCTCATTCACACCCAGAAGTCCACTAACCCCACCAGTATTTTCCACAAAAGGAAATGCGTGTGTGTGCAACACTGTGGTGATCTCCAGTTGCTCCCTGCCATGGATGCAGCAGGCACCAGGTATCACAGGTATTTTTTCCTTCCCAGAAGAAGGGTTTACACACAGTCTTTGTGAATCCAAAGCTAAATGCATGTGTTCTTGTTGTTAGGACTCAGGAAAGGTATTTAACCTCAAAATTACAGAGGTAGAAAGTGTCAAATTCTTTTCACCCCAGATGAAACTTTGTGCAAGAAATGACACATCAGATCTTCCCTGCATGGATACCTACAAACAGCAACACAGAATTACCCTCCTGGGCATGTTTTATGTGGTGAAACTCTGTGGCCAGCAGGGTAGAAGAGGGCACACTTGTCACTCATAGCAGTTTCCTCTGCTCTGAAGATCTGTGAATTCACCAATTTGTAGAGTCAGGAAAAAACAGGCACCAGAACCCAGCCTGAGCACCACAGTTCAGAATCAAGGACTCAGAGGGGCTTGGATTCAAGGTTTTGAATACACTTCATCAGAGACCACTTTCCAGATACTCATTTTCCTACCCCAATGCATGCCCAGCTTGTTCTGACCATGTATAGTTCAGAGTGTCAAAACTATTTTCAACCTGATTGTCCATTATAAAGTACTGTTGTTATCATGTTTACATTCACTGGAAAGGGAAAGCACAGGACAGTTCTGTGTGCCTTACATCTCACAAGTCTTTTGCCCAGGGCAGGTTAACAGACCAGCACCCTGGCTTAGGAGTGCATGTGGGGAAGAACAATGGGCATCATCTCTTCAGACACTTCTATTGTGAGCAACATTTTGAGAATGTGCCCCTGTTTTCGTTTGTGCCTGTGTGCATACAAGTCAGTTCACAGATGGTGTGTCTCAAAGATGGTGCTCGAAGGATGCTACTGTTGGGTCTTTTGGGGAAATCAGCCTCACATGCATGAGACCACCTTGTCAGTCAGTCTGGAGAAGCAAAGACAGAGCTGGTGTGCAAGTAGTGTCCTGTAGGTCTTCATGTGGCACAGATCTGTTTCCTAATATAGTGCTTTCTGGAGGCTCCGCTGAACAGAGTGAGACATGAGCCTCTCACTTTCAATACACAGCTAAATGATGTATGAGATTGCCAAGGAAAAGTAAGGACAAGAAAAAGCATCTGCTGGGCCACAGATTCAATAAGGGCATGTTTGCACTGATAAATTAAACAGGGCCGGGCCATGAGTTTGAGCACTATTCCTCCATATGTCCATGCAGCTTATCAGTAGCATTTTCCTAAGGTGGGTTTGGTCAAGTCAACCAGCAGTCCCCAACAGTGCCTGGGTGCAGCTCAGAGGTTAGGATGTGAAGGAACCAGCCCAGCACAAGTTTGGAAGGGCCACACTAGGAATTTTTGGAAGGGGGAAGGAAAGGCCATGGAGTTTAGCTGATTGGATATGAGTTGTGTCCTGCCCCTTGGCTTCCAAGCTGGAGTCAGTCCCTTTTCCATTTTGCATTAACTATAGACACAGCTTATGGGCCTAAAAACTGTGAGATTTGCATGTCCAGCCCTTCAGGAGATTTGCTGCATTACATCTGGATCACTGTTGGGTTTGGAGTAATTGAGATCCTTGTTTGCAGAAAGTTGTCTTCTATTAGATTAGTGCTCCAGGACAATTATATATGTGTAAATGCACTGAAAACTATAAGAAAAATGCACAAAAAGTTAGCTTGCTCTTCTGGTCTTAAAAATGTTATAATAAAATTAAGTCTGAAAGCTGTACATATAGCATTTTATCTTACTCGATAATAAAAGTAACAGTTTTGTGGGGGGTCCACTAGTAGCCCACTGTGAGAGACAAGAATTGGAAGAGGTTGCAGTGAAGATCTTTTCTGGGGAGGGCCCAAAGCAGAGATGGGGTTTAAGATCCAACTGCTGTATTTCTCTGCTCCCTCGCTGCCATCAAGGACACCACAGCTGTAGACAAACCTTGGTTTCACTCTACATCCCAGCTTCTCACCAGTTACTCAATAACATCTGCAGTAATAGGAGGAAAGAGCAAATCTTGATACTCCTCCTTGTTTGCTTTTTGGTCTGCTATTATTTTCATTTTTAGTACTCTCCAGTGACAGAAACAGAGTAACTGGTTATAAGAGTTCTCTGTCAGATTAAGAGGCAACGCAGAAACCAGGGGGAAATGGATGAGAAAAGGAGGAAGAAAAATGCCCTGCATCCTTTCAGTTATCTCCCCTTGACAGCTCTCCTGCACTTATATATCTATATCTATATATACATATATATATATGTCCATCATGGACATCTTGAAGATCTAGTATATTATTAGTACAGTATTACTGCACTACTTGTCAGGTCCATGACAGAACTGAACTTCCTGATAGGAGAGGATGAGCATGGAAACAGCTTTCTCTGCAGGAGAGAGCTGCAAAAGGGATTGCAGCAGAATGAGAGTGGGAAATGGAGAGTGAAAGGATGCCATGGGTTTTATGACGGTAAGGGGATAGGAAGGGAAGATCAGAAGGGTATTTGCAAGGGCAGGGCTACACAGGGTCTTGATAGTGAAAAGCAGATGTCTGTGTTTTTTTAAGTTGTGTAATTAAACAAAGACTAGATGGGAAGAAAATGGGACAGATAGGTGGTGCATCCAGCGTGATGGAGATTAATCTGTTCCCAGAAGCAGGTCAGCAACTATGAAATTGTTTTGGTCCAAATATGTAGGTTCCCTCCTTTTTTAACAAATGATGTTTTTGAGAAATCCCACAGATGGGATTTGGGACATGAATTAGAGGTAGATTTGACAGTGTTAGGTTAACGGTTGGACTCGATGATCTTAAAGGTCTCTTCCAACCAAAACAATTCTATGATTCTTAAGATTTGCTTCTTGCAGCTTCACTTATATTTGCTATAATTCTCCATCCTTGTCCACACAGTCAGGTCTCACACAGCTCGTCTCTGTGCTGCTCCAAAGAGAGAGGTAAAGCCATGAATTTGGAGATGAGGAGCCAGGCTACCTCCTCCTATTGGAGATGGTTCCCATCCGATCAGCCAAAAGGCTGTGTTTAACATCACCTAACATGCCGTGTCACAGGATTGGACAGTGGTGTGATGTATCAGGCACGTACGTGTCACCCGTGCTCAAGTAGGTCCCGATCGGTGGCATGCTGCCCTGCAACAGCCCGCTACCCCAGTGTCTCTCTCGGACCACTCATTTCAGACATCTGTCCTAATCAAGTGTTGTCTCTTGTGTAAAATAAAAAGAAACTTGACGGTACAAAGAAAACAGAAAAAACTTTTAGGGTTCCGCTTTCTCCACTGAATTAATCCTCTCTGGCAGATTTGTGGCTTCCTATGACCCTCGAGTTTTACTGTCTGCTAGCACATCAGGCACTGATTTTCTTCTCTCTTTCCCCTACAGCAAGCATTACAGTGATCTTCCTCAGCACTGACAGGAGCAGGACTTATTTCCAGTAAAAGGGCACCCTACTCTGCTGTGCAGGGTAAGTGAGGTGTGCGTGGGAATAATGAGAGCACAGAGGGCAGCAGAGTTTCAATATGTTTATGCAGTTAAATGTAACAAGCTCAGACACTGTCATATATTTTTTTCCATTCTTTACATAAAAACCCACCTCTCTATTTGTGCTGTTTTCTCTCTTGCGAGCACTTTCCTATTTTTCTTCACCTTCGTGTTGCAGTGCAGCCAGACTGTGTACATGAAGATATACTCCCTGCCCTGGGGAGAATCCAAGATAAGCAGAGAAGTGACATACAAATGGCAAGGAAGAGAGAGCGATCTAATCGACTGGCCTCAAGCTTTGTACATTAAGATAGGAAAAGCATACAGAGAAGAGGAAAGCCAGGTTCTGCTGGGAGAGACATGCTGCTCTCCCCCTTCTTTTTTTTTGTCCTTGTCTTTTGGCTCTTGTCTCCCTTGTGCCCTTTTTTGTTCTTCCCATGCTGAGATGGTGTTAGACTTGGGGGACACACTGCGTGGGCTGTAGCATGGTCTGTGCACACATATTGGCTGCTTGGTTTGTTTTCTAATTTAGTTTGCTCCCTGTGTCTGTCTCCCCTCATGGCCTTCAGCCTGGTACAGAGGTGTCAGCTGCTCCTTGCTAAAACTGGGTTTTAGTGTTTTCGTTTGTCTCCCACATTGCACGTAAAAATGGAAAACAGGCTTTTTTCCCCTCCTCCTCTCCTTTCCTCACACCTAAAACTCTTTTCAAGTGTCAAATCTGAACTCAGCAATACCAAAGGATTTCCTGCACTTTCATTTCACTGTATTGTTCATCTTTGGGTGGAGTTTTTGAAACTCTCCTCTTCAAAACATCTTCAATGTTTGCAGTTCAAGAAGGAAGCAGAAAGCTTTTGTTTCAGAATAAAATAAGTATTTCATATTACAAAATATTAATTCTTTCTCTGACCCTTCTGTCCAGCTGAAAAATGGTTTGGAGGTGTCTGAGCAACCACAGGGCTTATTGCCTCTTTCTGCTACTCCCAGGTAGCCATAAACCAAAAAATAGAAACCAAACCCTCCTCATGGCACAGCATTGTCATGGCATTGATGGAACAGCGTGGCAGATGCCACTGCAATGACTCTGCAATGACACCCTTCCTGTTCCTCCTTGCTGCCCATGCAGCAAGATCTAGCGTATTGAAGAAGGAGCAGGAGCACAGCAGCAGCAGCTGGACTCTATGGTATTGTGTAGAAGAGCCTTCACACTATCAGCACTGGGAAGGGGCAGGAACAGATGAGTTCTCTCTGACCAGAGTCTGGTCTCTGATCTCCCAAGCCTCCCCTCTTCAGACTTCAGACATTTCAGCCTTTGTAAATGCCCCATCAAGGAGGGACTTTGGTTCATGGGTGGTCTGAGTCACCAGGTTTGTGACAATTACCCACTGTGTGGGCCATGGTCCCACAGAGGACATTGCAAAGGGCTCCCATTGGTGTTGCAACACACTTGGGCTACTGTGCAATGTGCCCGTGGAGCCGAGGTAACGAACCTTGGTCCTGTGCTTTGCAGGATGTTGTGACGTGTGCCCAGGAGGAAGAAAGACCTACCTTCCATCTCACTGCAGAGCCATGGTTAATACTTTAAACATACGAACCCTGTGAAGCCCATGGCATAAAACTCTTGCACAGTAATGGCACAGCAGGAGATCTCAGAGGTGTGACATAAAGGAAATAAACTTCCTCTACCATTAATATCTTGGCTTTAGAAGTGCTAGTCAGTGGAAAGATGGGCGCTTGGCCAGACGTCACTGCTTCTCTGATGTCTTTTTTCATCCTTCTTTGTCACAACTAGTCCTGGTAAGAGCTGTCACACTGCAGAGACCCATTTCACACCTCTCTGAGACAGCTAGGACAAGTGAACTGGAGTCATGTGTTCACCCCTGGCTCTCGCCCAGACTGCCTGTGTGCACTTGGACAAGTACTCAAATCCTCCAGCACCGCTCCCCACCATCCCATGTTTAACAATGTTCATTCCTTAGCTCTCCAGGACCCTCCTGCTCTGCAATCACCATAGACTCTTCAGTCTGTATCCATCCTTCTTAACACCCTGTGTATAACCAACGTACTTGGTAAACGTCTAATTCCCATCATAATCTCTGTCCATGGTCACGGGAAATCCAGACACAGGCACTTCCAGGTGGCAAGTGACATGAGGTGGGATGTACTGGTCTGGCATTAATCAAGTCTGTAACTCCCTTTCTCTGAGTCCATGGTATGTAGCATAAAAATGCTGAAGCTGGGACATGTATGGTACAGGAAGTCACCAAAGTGATGTCAGAATTGGTCTGTTTTCAACCAAATGTCTGAAATGTGGTGACTTTACAACCATCTGTTGAAATGACTTTACTATCTATAATGAAACTCTTCCCAAATGCAATTTAATTGCTTTCCTTGTAATAATTTGTACATTCCCTGACTTCTCAGAGAAGAAGGCGTCTCTCTTCCTGTGGCTACCTCTGTGCAGACAATTCTTTTGATACCAGATTGCACTAAAAGCAAAGTTGCCTTTCTCAGAGCACAGATAATAAAAGATAAAGATTTGCAAAGTAACTTTTGAAAAGGCTACTTCAAAACCATCCAGCTTCATTAATAAAAAATGCTTTGTTGACCTAGCTCAGAGAAAAAACAAGATTTAAGCAAAGATCCAAGTGAAGTGAGTGGGCTTAAAACTGAGGACAGACTAGCGGGATCTACACATACACAGGGCTAAAAGTAGGCTGACATGCTTTGGCAGGGTGAAGCCCTGTCGTCAGACTCACTGTGGTGACCCAGTTTCTTTGCAGGACTCTGCAGGGTAAATGCACATTCCCGTGGTGCGTCTCCTTCCTTCGGTGTCATTAGTTCTGTTCAAACTTCACAAGTGAAGGATTTTGCTGGACTGCCGAGGGTCTGGGAAACAATGCCTCATTTTTGCTGTGCAGTTTAGGAGAGGGGTGTTTGATTCTAGCAAAAAACCTGCCCTGTGATTCTCCATGCAGCTTGAGGACTGGAAGGGAGATGGAGCCTCAGTTCATCCTCTTCTCTGCCAAGGAGCAACATTATTGCCCCCGGCTCTGGGATAACTGCCCCATGGGCAGGGGGCAGCTTAAGCAGGGGTAAAACATCCCCTTTTTGGGCCCTCAGGTAAAGCTTGAGACTTAATCCACTGGACAACAGAGACACCATGACCCATCACCAGAGGCTAGGCAGCAGATGGGGGCAGCAGCCAGGACTGGTACAAAAGAAGAAAGCAGTTTTGTTGTTGCTTTAACCTGCCAGCTGAAGACAAGAGTAGGTTGCAGGTATCTTGTCCTGTACCAAGCACCACCTTTCTTATGCAGATTTTGTGTACGTTACTTGATTTCCATTCCACAACTTCCTCCTCAGTAATATGTATTTAATATTTATATATACTTAGTTAATGCACAGTTTGTATGTACACACTTTACTGCGGTTCTGTCAATTAGTTAACCAAAATCTGGCTGGATTCTACACTGCCTCTGGATTTGTACAGGTGTAAACAGGATCATGACTTATCTGGTGCAAAGTGCTTCAGAAATGAGAAATAAATTGAATTTTATAAAAGAAATCTTCAACGTGAAAAAAAAGTGCATGAGTGCATGATTTTGAATGCATTATTTTAAAGTAGAAGTTGTAGTAAAAGAAAACATTGTGGTGAAACAGAGGGTAAGGACACTCCTGGAGAGCAAGCACTCAAGACACTCAAGAAGTAGGAAAGTACAGCTCCTTACAGCCCCCGAAGTGCCTCTGTGAATGACACTGTCTGCATTACTACAATCATTCAGCAGGATCAATATCATGTATGGATCTATGTAAGGGAAATTCGCTGTTTGGTTGAAAAAAAAAAAAAAAAGGAAAAGAAAAAAGAAGAAAAGAAAAAAGAAAAAAGAAAAGAAAAGAAAAGAAAAGAAAAGAAAAGAAAAGAAAAGAAAAGAAAAGAAAAGAAAAGAAAAGAAAAGAAAAGAAAAGAAAAGAAAAGAAAAGAAAAGAAAAGAAAAGAAAAGAAAAGAAAAAGAAAGAAAAAAGAAAAGAAAAGAAAAGAAAAGAAAAGAAAAGAAAAGAAAAGAAAAGAAAAGAAAAGAAAAGAAAAGAAAAGAAAAGAAAAGAAAAGAAAAGAAAAGAAAAGAAAAGAAAAGAAAAGAAAAGAAAAGAAAAAGAAAGAAAGAAAAGAAAGAAAAAAGAAAAGAAAAGAAAAGAAAAGAAAAGAAAAGAAAAGAAAAGAAAAGAAAAGAAAAGAAAAGAAAAGAAAAGAAAAGAAAAGAAAAGAAAAGAAAAGAAAAGAAAAGAAAAGAAAAGAAAAGAAAAGAAAAGAAAAAAAGAAAAGAAAAGAAAAGAAAAAAAAGAAAAGAAAAGAAAGAAAAGAAAAGAAAAGAAAAGAAAAGAAAAGAAAAGAAAAGAAAAGAAAAGAAAAGAAAAGAAAAGAAAAGAAAAGAAAAGAAAAGAAAAGAAAAGAAAAGAAAAGAAAAGAAAAGAAAAGGAGAACAACATCCTCAGGTGAGCTACTGCCCAATTCTTGACAGGAAACAAGGCTGCCTGCTTTTTTCATGGTCATTTTTGATGCAAATAATGGGTTTGCAGAGCCTCCCTTTTACCACCAGAGGTCATAAGCAAAACATCTCAGCCCTGCCACCGAGCCCTTATTTCTTCAGTCATTATCCTGGAGGGAGGGAAGCGGAGGAGTCAGCAGAAATAACGCTTCACTCATGGTAAGTAAAATGAAGGCGATAACCCGAAAGGATCCCCGGCAATTTGCGAGGGAAGGTGGCAAGGTTAGCGATGCAACCATCAGTCTGCCAGCGTGGGAGCTGGAGGCAAGCAATGGGAAGAGACTCTGCTCGTACACTGCTGGATGTAACACAGATTTGTTGACATTCGTCGCCCTTTCTTTGTATTTGCTTGTTCATGAACACTAATGCAGGAAACTTTCTGTGTTTTGCAAGAGGCACACAGAATCTAAAAGCCCTGTCAAAATCTGCGTGAATATTCAAGAAAGGCAACTGCAGCTTTCCTCAAAATGTGATTTTTCTATTTGCAGAGGCACTTCTGGAATACTGAAAAAGCATCTGAGCATAATCACCAACCAAGAGAGAGAATTTTCCTGGCTGTAAAACCTGGATCAGCTCATGGACAAGAAATGAGAGCACGTGATTTCTCTGACCAGCCATAAGACACGAAAATTGGAAAGGCAGCAGAAAGCTTAGGATGAAAATCGGCTCAAGTATATCCACACTGTAAAATTTTAAACAGTTATTGAAGTCGTGGACTGTAAACCGTGTGCAGATCATTTGCAAAAGGAAATGTGTTTTCAGACAAATTATTTATGGCAAATAACTTCATCTTCTCTCCCTCCCCCTTCGAGCACAGTTGTGGGAAATGTATGCTGGAAAGTAGAGGACTGAGGGTGTCATATCAACAGTGCCATTTTTCAATTCAGAAAATGCCAAGCCAAGCAACTGTGCTCTGTTGTAAAGCACCATCACGTCTTGGCCAGCACCCTGTGCATTCCCAGTTACTGGTGGCCAGGACTAGTCGTATTCCCATGAGGAGCACACACAAGGAGAGAGAAAAGGCATCAGGCAGAAAGAATGGCATTGACGAGCCATAATTTCCCAATTCCCTCCCTCGTTTTAAAACTGTATAGCACACATACTTTCACTATAAGTAAAAAGGAGTAATTATATTCCTATTTTGAGAAAAAATAACAAAAGCAAAACAAAAAAACAACCAAAACCCAAAACACTCAGTTGCTCTGAGAAAGTCCCAGTCTGTTTTTACTGAGAGATAAGGCTCTTGAAAAAGATGAGGTTTATTTCTCAAAATCGGTAAAATGCATTTCTGAGCAATGACTAAAATTACACTTCATCTTGAAGTGAGTTATTACTTACCACTCTGAACGAGAATGTTATTACAGAAATCCTGACAGCTCATTAACTACCATACTAAAGAACGGTTGTGCTATAATAAAACTCCCAGCACTCCACCTTCACAGAAAATAAAAAAAAAAAATAATTAACAGACTGCTTGCATATTGTGTTTGATCAACAGCCACAGAAACACAAGCCCTCAAGTTGGTGCCATGTTGGGGTTGTGGTTGGCCCTGGGAAATGCCTGCCTCCTGCAGAGAAAGGCCACCAGCCCAGGGGTCCTCCTTGTCTGTCCCTCGGCCACCTCTTCCAAGTGCTTCTCAGCCACCTTCATCAATGAGGGTTTCCCTCTGCCTCCCCATACCAGGAGGCTGCTGGGGTGGGCAATGGTTTTTGAACACTTTAGCCATTTCTAGCAGCTCGCCACAGGAAAGCTGCTGATCCACCTTCTGTCACTCTGGAGCAGCATTAACCTTCCCTTTTTGTTGAACCTGTTCCTAAAAAGCTCCCATAAAATAGGTTCCTGGATTTGGATTTAAAGACATCTCACTGATGCAAATCAAGCCAGTTATCTTGTGTCCTGCCTTTAGCAGACAGAGGAAGCTTGAACTCCCTCTTTTTTCTTATAACCTCTGGAAAGGTGGTATGGGTTCCTGCCCTCCCCTCCCCTCGATCCCCAACTCTTCCCCACTGTAAGCCACAGCAAAATTTCTGAATTCACATATAAATAATATTTTGTAACTCTCCTGTCATCCTTATTTTTCTCCTCTAGTCTCTCTGCAGCTTGTCATATCTTTCTTCAAAGTGTGGTTATTGGCCCTGGAGAGAATAACACTCTAGCAGGGACCTTATCATTATGGATCAGAGCATGTTAAATACTTCTGGTGTCTTGCACATGACATTCCTGCCAGTAAATCCAAGAATGGGAGTTGTCTTTTCTGCAGCACCATCACACACACATTTTTAGCTTGTGAATCACAGTAATTGTCGAATTATTTTCCACTCTACTGGTGACTTACCATTAGTTCTCTATTGTGTATTTCTGTATTCACATCTTATGACTAAAGGAGGCTTTTTGCATTTATTTTTGCTGAACACCCTGCAGACCTTGGCTCACTCCTCCAGCTTGTCACAATCATTTAAAATGATATCCCTGTCCTCCAAAGTACTTGCATCCCTTCCCAGCTTGCCGTCATCTATGAAAAAATGTTTCCTGTTCCATTCGACAAGTTGCTTAACATGACCAATCCTAAGGTAAATCCCCACTGAACACTATTTGAAATACATGCCAGGTTGACAAAAAAATAAAATTCTAAGTATGTTTTTCCCTCAGTGTATGTCTACACCTATGGGCTAGGTATCTAAGCTGCTGCTACAGTGGATGGAGGCTGGAGGGTTTTTCAGCTCATCCTCGGGTGGGCAATGAGTGGTAAGGTGAACTTGTCTTCTGGAATTCACAGTGATGTCCCCAGGGCAGCCCTATGGGGCTGGCAGATCTGACAGCGGACCTATGGAGATCTACCCCCCTTTGAAGTGGTAGTTGAAGGTCAGCCAGGAGGCATCTCAGATGGTACTAGATGTGGGAAACTGCACAGAGACCTAGATATCCTCCCTACAAAGGAAGCTTAGCTGGCTAGGTTACATGTAGACACCTACATGGTAAACAAGAGACATTTCTATGCATGAATCTGAAGCTGAATCTTGTCCTATCTATCTTCATTTTTGCTTAGGCGAATACCACATAGAGCAGTGTGAAATGCCACATGAAAGTCAAAGGAAATTGTGTTTGTTGCTATCCCCTAGGCCAATCATTTAGTCAAAGACTGAAAATAAGTTGGTTTGAAAAAATTCTTCTTGATAACACCACGATGGCTGGTTTTCAATCATTGTATTACCATTTAGATACTTTGGTGATGTTTGTTTAACAATTTGTTCTAGGCACCAAAGTTACATTCCTTGAGCTCTGTTTCCTTGGACCCTTCCTCATTTTTTAAAAACATGCCATGTTTGCCACTCTACACTTCTCTGAGACATCTCATAAGCTCTTGAAGATAATTGTTAGAGAATAAGGAATTGCTTCAGCAAGGTCTGCGAGTTCTTCAGTGTGTGTTTCACTGGGTGTTACCAATTTGAATAATTATACTCATCTAAATGTTGTTTACCCTCTTCTTTTCCAAGTTCATCCTGCAGTTCTATTCCCTTATTAAAACTGTGGTAACTCATTTTGCGATGGCTGAGGCTGTTGAATACTTTTGGCCATTGTTGCCCTTCTCCCTTGTAAACCACTGAACCTGTACTTTCCTCTTGCTTTCCCTGTCTTCCTCAGCATTTTCCATGTCCCTTGCTGTTTGTAACACTTGGCCATTCTGAATGTAATATTACACACTGTGGACATGAGGACTAGTGGAAAAAGATTGTTTTGCCTTCCTGAGGACCAGATGCTGCAGTCAGTTACTATTCATATTATCTGACAACAGTATTGAAAACCAATGATGTCAAGTTTTGGCTTTAGAGTACCAGTGCTATATTGCTGCTTGATTACTTCAGCCATATACACGAAATGGAGTATGATTGCCTTTTTGCAGGATGTTTTGAAATAGTTTTTATGTAACAATGGACTAAATGAAGCAAAATTGAAGAATGCAGGCAATACTCCTGGTATAATCATCTTTAGTCTTGCATCTTTGCTTCCAGTATCTGCTTTCAGGTCATTGAGATTGTTTTGCTACAATGTTTTTCCCTTGTACTCACCTCAAATAGCAACCTATACATTAAGGATAGCTATTAAACAAGATGAGGTCGGAAAAAAAGATATTTTTTAATTTTTTTTTTTTTTAATTCTGGTCAGTTCCAAACATTTATTCAAATTCCAGTGTTTCTAGACTCATTGAGGGCATCCAGCAGCAAAGGGCAAACGTATTTGCTGACGGCAAGTAGCCCATCATTCAGCATGGTTGTGATTAAAGCTTAAAATGGTCTTGCGTGCAATCTTTTGAACTCCAAATTATGGCTCACATGATAGATGGATGCAGAAAATGTTTACACTTCATTATGCTGTAAGATGATGGATAAGCTTGTAACTGCATTTGATCGGTGAAGTGTAAGAACAGGTCAGATGAAGTAGCAGACAGAGCAGGTTGAGAAATGAGGATAGAAAGTTAATTGTGGCTGAGACTAATTTCCTTTATTTGACTACGTGGGAGAAAGGTTTGAAATTGTTTGGAAGTTGTTTCTCATTTCAGAAGACAATAATATTATTTAGCACTGCACAGGACTTCAGGCACATTAATTTAATCTATAGATCTCAAAGTACTTCACAAACACAGTTGTTAATCTTTCTGCTTGTCTTTGGAAGTACTGACAATGTACTGAATTGTTACTTTGCCCCAACTTTTTCCATGAGTCTACTGCAGGTCTGACGCAGAGTCTTGCTGCCCCTGGTTAGCACGTGGTCAGACTTCAGACACAGAAAGCCCACTCTCCTGTTTCTGTCACTGGAGAAGATTGTAAATTGGATCTGTTCTTCCTGGAGAATCCTTGGAGTCCCAAGTGAATGAGCAGGATTGCAACCTGTCTCAGGGGAGCATCAGTTAATTGGCACCTAATTTTAACAGCAGCACTCATACAATCATAGAATCATTTTGTTTGGAAGAGACCCTCAAGATCATTAAATCCAGCCATTACCCTAACACTGGCATTAAACCATGTCCCTAAGAACCTCATCTACACATCTTTTAAACACCTCCAGGGATGGTGACTCAACCACTTCCCTGAGCAGCCTGTTCCAATGCCTGACAACCCCTTCCGGGAAGAACTTTTTCCTAACATCCAATCTAAACCTCCCCTGGTGCAATTTGCAGCCATTTCCTCTCATCCTATCACTTGTTACTTGGGAGAAGAGACCAACCCCCTCCATGCTACAACCTCCTTTCAGGTGGTTGCAGAGAGCAATAAGGTCTCCCCTCAGTCTCCTTTTCTCCAGGCTAAACAACTCCCCACAAATCAATGAAAGAGTGAAATCTGGCTGCATCCAAATGGAGGGACACAGAAGAGCCTTTGACAACGCCTTGGTGCTGTGTCAGGATGAAACCTGGGCACCTAATACCTAAACAGGCCTGATGGCACCTTCCAGCCAGGTCCCCAGTTTGGACATCTGGTGAGTCAGGACCTCGGAGTCATACACATACACCTGGATTGCAATTGCCTTTGTGTATCTGCTGTGTGCAGAACATACAGGCATTTGCACAAAAACACAGTGAAAAAAAACAAAACCAAAACAAAACCAGAATAAAATTCTTTTCCATCAGCTACATGGCAAACAGATAATTTATGTACTTTTTTTGCTCAGTTATGTATTGTTGCCTTTGTGCTCTTAAACCTTGCAAAGGTTCCCATGCATCACTGAACTTTTTCATGCTCTGTTCCAGCAGCGCACATGCAATGTCTGGTCATCCCGAGCATAGTTTCCACTCCTCTGTAGGCTGTGATCCTCTATGACCCTTAGAAATCACTGATTGATTTCTCACCCATTGAAATCAAAGGACAAAATCCTGTAAGATTCAATGAGGCCAATAATTTCTTTCTGTGTCTCTGCCATTGTTAAGCAGAAGCCATTTGGCTTCAGATACTGAATGTCTCCTCATTCTGAATAAGCTGCCAAAAAAATTTTAAAAGAACACTTTTTCAAACCTTTAAGTTTTTCAGGAAATCTGGAGTTGTAGACAGACCTTTCAGTTTTCTCTGTACGTATCCTGTCAGTTTGTTTCCTCTGAGAGAGTCTAATTACGTACGTGCTGTAGTCATATTATAAACCAGCCAGTTCACAAAATAACTGATTTCACAATGTGATTGCAACATATTAAAAATACCATTTGCAGTATTTAAAAATACCGACTGTTAACAAGGGCATTCATAGAGCAGATGGACATCTTTTCAACTAGTGTTTACCAGTTTGGGGTACTTCACTGGAGATAAGATTTTTGTGAAGTGGTGGGTAGCTGTGTGCTGATGTTAAATAAGAGGATGGCTTTTCTTGACTAATACAGCCAGATGTAGCCCTAATCATGAAAATTAAATAGCACATCTCCTGGTACATCATAGCATGGCAAAAGTCGCAGATAATATTCATCACATCAAAGTAACTGGAACTGGTGTGGGGCACAGCTCCTGCACAAGTTGCACAGGCAAAATGGCAATGAAGTAAACAGGAATTTTGGCTGAACTGTGACTCCTGTCATCACACAGCTTTGAAATCTGAAAATTTAAGGCTAGAGTCCAATTATTCGTACTCATGCTCTGAATGGTAAAATAAATGAACATGTAAATAGTGGTATCTTCCCATACAAACCTGGCTTCTCTGCATACTTCAGGTTCTGTGCCTTTAAACAAAAGAAAGTACAAAAAATATTCAGAGTACTACTGTAGCTAAGAAGCCCAAATTTCGAAAAATTATTGAAATCAGGTATTGTTATTGTTGTAATAACATCATATAACAACAGTGTTATAACACCATAGAACAACATAGTAACCTATTGATGCAATATATATGATTTAACTATATATTATCTACCTCTTCTATGGCACTTTTCACCCAAAGATATCAATATCCTTTACAGAGAAGAGCTGTATAAGTATTGCTGTAATAATTACTATTATCATTAATAAGAAATGTGCATGTCTGAACAGTGCAGATGAACCAAATCAATGTATGCGTACAGAACAGAAATATATATAAATATTCATCTGAAACATTATTTCAATAGCATGTCACATATCAACAAAATTGAAATGATTTTTATAAGGGGTGAGGGGAAATTATTTTCTACCAGTTTATTCACTTAGTATAGATGACTCTGGAGAAAAGGACAATGACCATGAAACTAGCATTAATCTTCACATATGATTGATCATTTAATTGTAGTAGCCTTTCTTGAAGCTAAATAATTGCTAGTTGATGCAGAATTGTACTGATGATTTACAGGGTAAACACCCATCACATTTTAGACATCACACAATAGCCCAAGATATAATTATCAGTTCATCATTAGTATTGTTAAACACATCACGTAGACACTGGAAATAAATCCCAAAATACCAAAACCTCAGGCAGCATCCTAATTGAAATAAACCAACCTTCATATTCAGGTTATTGAGTAATTTAAAATTAGTATATTTAGCTGCAACTCTTGTTCTGCATTTAAAATAGCAACATAATCTGATGTTTTGGGGTAAACTATTAAGTTGCTGTGAAGAAAAGTTGTCAAGATAATAAAACACGGGAAGCAACACAGAGGCAAGCTACAGTAGTGGTATTGCTAGACTATGTTATTAATTTTGGATTAAGTGTGACTGATGGGTTTAACGCTTACACTAGAGATCAGGGTAGAAGGGTTCTATCCAATTCTTCTTTATCAAAAAATGGTCCCCTTTATGACCTCTCTAAAGAGCTATATGTGAACAATTTAAAGCTAAATTATATGATGCTGCTGGAGCTCTGGCAAATAACAAAGGGTGTTGGCAATGATAAGTTGCAGCACACAGTACAGCAATCTTCCTTGTCCAGATTTTACCACCATTTTTTATTTTTTTTCTAAATGGTGGGGAAAAAAACTTCAGAGAAATGGGGAATATGTTTGAGAGCAGAGCGAGTGATTACCTTGTTCAGCCAAAATCTTGCCCAGAATGCAGTCGGGAACCATCTGCCTTGGTACAATTTGTCTGTGGCTCTGGCTGTGCCTGACCTACATGTGACACTTTTGAGCAGATGTGTATCAGGATACAACAGACGAGAGAACGTCAGCCACTGCCAAAAGGACTCCACACATATTGGGAAGGATGAATACCAATAAATCAGGATCAGATGGGATGTGTTGTACGTCTTTTTCAGAATTGAGAAACAGTTGAATTGTTTTATCTATTAAATGAATCAATAAAGGATTTAATAGTAATATGTCTTCCTGCTGTATTTGTCTTAAGCAGTAATATAACATTTGTGTCCACTCAGGATCTCTTTTTTTTTCGAGGCATTAGGGACTGAAACACAGGTTTGATGCCTGGAAATTGAGATCCACCAAAACGACATTAATTCCATCCTATTACCTCCCACTTACCTTCTATTCATACTTCATTTAACTTGTATAAGTGAGTGATTGAGGAATAATATCAGAGTTCACAGGCTCTGAGTATATATATGAGATATTTCAGGAAGTCGATACGGGAGGGTGAGCAGGACATGTGGAAGGATTAAACACAGATGAGTTGAATGCATTTATGTTGGAAGGGGGGCTCTGAACGTACATGGAACCTGTGCAATGGCCTGGACAGGAGAAGTGCTGGGCTGTCAATAAGTATCGCGTAGAAATGGAAATAACTGTGTGCTCAGGTAGTATCCCATATCTGCCTGATACAAAGCAGCCTGTACCTCTTCATTTAAATTGCAGGAGATGGCATTTCATGGTAGACGCATGTCATTTGGAAGAGGTGAATATTTGGTTGGCCAAGGAGGGTTCATCAGGGGCAGTTTTCAGGCTCTCTGGTGTGAAGAATGACAGTTAGGGCTATGTATGGGACTGAAACTTCAATTTCACTGTCTTTACACTATTAGCTTCACAATTCTACAAAGTTTTTCTTAATGTAGTAGGGTCTTTGATTGTTACAGTGTCATTTAATGAAGCTTCATCCAAGGATCTGTTTACAGCTGGACAATGACTCATTAAAAATACTTTTTATGAGTGCTTTTTAATATAAAGAATGAAAATAATTTTCTAATGTCCTACATCATCAGTGAATTTATCACAGGCAATTCATAAGCATTTGTATCAGCTGGATACACAGCGCAGTTAGCTACATGATTTTAAATACGAATGCCAGAATTTTTCTTAAGGAAAACAAGCGGACAAAAAGCAGAAGCAAAATTGATGCAAAATTTGAATATATTTGATTTAATAAGGGTCCACACATCTTTTCAAAGACAGCTGAATAAATTTAGGACAGAGTGATTTGTCTCCTTTTTTGTATTAGGCTTATTAATGCCAATAGTATTAATTTAGCTCAATGTTGTTTTAATCCCAATATGTTTTCCGAACCAGAGATAAGTCTTTGATGTCCTTGAATGCACATGAAAGCTGTACATTTAGAAATAACATGTTTTCCCTAGTCCTGACTACTCCATTCCATGAATATGCTCTCGCACATCCCTGCATTTCCTACTCCCGGTTCAGTTTTTCACCCATTGCAGAATTTACCAAGAGCTACGAATCTAAATTCTCTGCTCCGAATGGTGACTACTTCAGTAAATTCTATTACATTACAGTAAAACTAATTAAGACCCTTTCCTTGGAGCAGACACTTTCCAGTGCCACCAGGTTTGTGTGAGTCTCACAGTTCTTCCCCAATGAGGCATGGGAAGCCAGGAGCGATGCTTCACTCTGTGCACACATTCAAAGAGCAGAAAAGAGGTTTTGAATCATGCCATTTTGATCACACTCTCTTGATCTCTCAGTGCTGGCCGGTCACCGGGTTCTGGTTCATCCTTTTTGTTGACCAACGGTTAATACATAGCTAATAGTTGAATAACACCTCTAGTACCTGCCCCCAGTTGGTCAAGCAGCCATTTCCCAGAGTCTTAGCTGCTATAAAAGGTGAGGCGGGAGGAATTACTGTGTTTCATCCAAAATTCCAAGGCATATTTCAGCTGAGACGGGACCTCCAGCAATATTTTAATCCTGCATTTTTCAAGAAAGCTACAAGGCCTTCTAGTTAACTTGATACTTAAAGTAAGTAGCAGCGATTTGCAGAACACAGTAATAAAATCACATCAAAATCACAGTCTTTAAGACAGACCAAGGAAAAATTTTAACACTTTCTTCTGCACTAATGATTCAAGAGGTATAGCTAGGCTTTCAGGAATAAGGCTATATAATTTTGTGTGTGTGTGTGTGTGTTTATTGGTTTGATCTTCTTGTAGGTTTCCATTGTAGCATTAAAGGTTCCTTAAAATCACAAAACAATAGATTAACCTCAGCACTAAAGAAATAACCCTTTTTTTCCTGGAAGTTTGTTTAGCAGGCTAACTCTTCTGTTCAGAGTAATACAGAGAAAGCAGAGCATTACCTCGCTAGAAAATTTTTGACAGAACCCCATCAAACACTACCAAACTGCCTAAATAGTATGTCGTCCTTGATATTTTATGGAATTAGTGCCAGACAGTAACTCCTGATCTTTCTGATTCAGAGGGTGCAATTCACCTCACCTAAACACAGGCATTTAAAAAGAACATGTCTCCATCAGAGCTATTTTCCCACCCACTTCTTTCTTATCAGCAGAGAGAAATGAGCCCTTCTCCCTTATGATTCATCTTGTCCTAAGGTAATCATCCAAACCAGATCAGATGACTCATGAACTAGAGAGGCATGTTGCTATCCATTAGTCTAAGAAGAGAACCCTGGTCTAGCTCAGGTGGAGGCATCTACCTGGCAGATGCCTCAGGTTAGGGGAGGTGAATGCTATCAAGTGCCTCTTCAGTGTTACTGTGGCCTTGGTAGAGTAGACAGGAATAATTTGTCATAAAAGAGGAAGTCTGCATTCAAAACAGGATCTTTCCATGTAATAGTTTGCTACAGGGCATGGTGCCTTTCCTTCTGGAAGGAAGAACAGAAATAGGGCAGCTTCTCCTGCAGAGATAAAACATAAAAAGACAGAAGTGGTCTCTATAAAAATTTAGGGATGGAGTGAAATTTCACACTGCTGCTCTAACAAAGGTTTTGTCTTTCTGCATTCCAGGAAGAAAGGAAACCATTGCAGCACCATTCAGAACAAAGACCCCCCCCATACCCCTCTCAATGCCCTGCTTATTTGGGGGTGGGCATCTTGTCTGGGATTTGTGTTACCTGAGTGGGAGGAAAAGAAACAACAACATGACATTTAAAACTGGTTAATAAATTTCAGGTGTGTCTTTCAAGAATACTAAAATACTCTATTTCCTTTTGTTTACAGTATATATCCTACCCTAAAATAGAGCTGATGGGAAAAACAGAGTGTACCTCCATATTTACTGCATTTCTGGAAGTGTGTCTGTATTTATTACTGGCACTGCTGGTGGTGACAGATCTTGAGTAGAATCCAAAAGTCCTGAAAAACACTTGGCTTTTTTATTATGGTAAAAAAAAAAAAAAATTGCTTTTGCAGGCTCACAGCAATTAGCAGAAAGATTGTATTTTGTTCTGCATGCCCTTTACTAGCAGTAATCCAATATTGAATTGCCTCAGAGGGTCTCAGCAATAACTGGGTCAAACTCTCTCATAACTCTTTCTGCTTGACCTGGAAAATTGACACTACCATAGGAGTGAACAGTATATATGTGTACTGTTGAAACACCGTGTGTATTTCAATCTTGCACTCAGTTCTCCATTTATTCACCTTCCTTTTATGATTTATTTGAAGTTTGTCCATACCTCAATTTTTTTCCAACCTATTTAGCTTCTAGATAAAGACCACTTAGCTGCTAGCAGAAGCAAAATTCATCTTCACGCAGCATTTATACTGAGCATGTTCTAATTAAGTCAGTTAAAGTAGCTATCTGCAATTCAGCATGTCTGAACAGCTCTCCATTCATCAGTGATCTCCTGTAAACATTCAGGACATCTTGACCTTGACTAGATGTGAGTGCAGAAAATGCAACATGACTGAGATTCACAGACTGCTTCTCGGCAGTAGGGTGGCAGCATTTTAAGCTGCTACTCCAAGTCATTCCTGGTCATGAGTGCTGAGAGCCAAGAGGAACGGCTGCAGCTCATGGAGACCATGCTGAGGTCCCACAGCAGGAACAGGGCATCAGGAATCTCTTGGTAGGGTTACAGATGTGATACAATGTAGAGTCTCCCTCTAATACTCAGGTAGAAAACTAGGTAAACCGTGTGAACGAAACATTTTCTCACTTGGTTTCACAGAAATCCAATATTTTAAACGTAGACCCGAACACAACTGGCATAATCTTCCCCTACCTGCTGTTTCTCAGAAACCGGTGTGTGTAACATCAAGATTTCTTCATTATCACAGTCTAAATGTGTCACTAATTCTATCTAAAACACCCAGGAATTTTTTCCATTTTGGAAAGTCCATACATAGAGTTAACGTTTTAGTAAATGTTAATATCTAGACTTTTGAACTAGTAGAGCAGGTTATACTGAAAAATGAGTGGTTTGCATACATGAAACCATGACAGAGAAAAAAGTATCGCTGATCATGTTCCCATGTTTTGTCCAAAGTCCAGAGATGAAAGCAATCCCTAGAATATGTGAAACCCAGTTCTTATTCCTGTCATAACCAGAGCGGATCTGAACCTACATTTCTTACCTCCTTGGAGTGCCTAAACACCAGGCTGTGTAATATAAGGATGCTCCTGTCAATGCCACTCCTCTTCATACCTGAAAGGTTATTAGGGTAGGAATTGGTGCCCTGGTATTGCAAGTCCCAGATTAATGCCGTGACCTCTGCTTCATCCATCTTTCTCTCCTTGTCTGCCTCTGGCTCAATTTATATTTAACCACTGAGCCTTTGTGTAAAACAAGCACTACGTTTTTTACTTCCTTCCCTGCATTTTGAAGGATGTCTGTACTTTGGACTTCATTTCATAAGGGATTAAAAGCTTGAAATAGATTTGATTTGTTTTCCTTCAGCCTGAAGTGATAATTGTTGTCATTTGCTTCTATAAGAGAAAATTTTTAATGTTTTCATTTTGGTTCAAGTTTCATAGGTGCTGTTTCTAAATTTTTCAGTTTGAGAGATGAATTGAAGATTTGAAAAAAACAAAACCAACAAAAACAAACACACAAACAAAAAAAACACCACTAATTTATCTTTGTTCTGTTCATTATATCATCTGCTGTCGATTACCTTCAGGTTTGGTAAGTTTTCAGACGCTGAATGTCCTTGCCACTTGAGACTAAGCTTAATAATTTAACAGCATTTTCAGTGTTCAAAGCTAGAAGAGTCTGAGCTGTGAAGGCCACTAGTTGTAGTTGTACGAAGTCCTATTACACAGTATAAAATGCTCATAATTTCCAATTTATTAAAGCAATCTCTTTGCATTCTGCTCTTATTCCCATTTAAAGAAAATGCTAATTAAGCAAAATGAGTTCAACTACAGTTTTATTTAAGAGAATTTTGCTTAAATTTATCAAAAACTACCCCAGACAGAAATTTTGTAGATGAGGTAAAGTAAGATGGATTTTAACTCTCAAGGAATGCATAGAGATATAATCAGGAGCTTATTATGACCTAGATATTTTTGGCATTCATACACAGATAGCAGATAGGTTTCCTGTATGTCATCCCTCTAGCAAAAGAGCCTTGAAGACAGGTGGATTTTATAATCCTATCCTTACTCTCCTCCATGAAAGCTAAGGATCACAGTGAACGAAACATATTTTTCATGCAGAGAAATCACAGTAAGAAACTTCCTCTAGCAGCATGTATTCCCCCTCGTCAATTGGCTAAGGATACATCTCCCCCTGAAGGGGTGAAGTTAGGAAACAATAGGGATCCAGAGAGAGGTAGCAGCTTCAGGCTCTTCTACAAAGAAGTCCTGATGAACATCCTGTGCTTTGCCTATTTTTATCTCCATTGTGCTCAAAAATTTCATAAAAGCCCCTATTAAACTTCAGTATAAGTGCAGATAGAGGCAGGAAATGAAGGTTTGATGACACTGGGCTAAAGTTATGACCAGCCTTATGAGGTCTGGTGACCTGGGATGAAAAGTGAGCCTTATATGCATTTATAAAATAAATATGCATACATATGAAGCAATCAAAATCCTCACTGACAACTATTTACATAAGTAAATGTTTTTTTAACAGAAAGAGGTGATGTGATTATATTTTTGATCTCACTGACAAATAAAGGCTCTGGATAGCATCCACTAAATGCAGTAAAAAATAGAAAACAAAACAAAACAAAACAGAAGATGAAGACCTGAATGAGGAAGACATGGTGCTGCCCAGAAGCCTGTCATTGATGAAGGTGGCATTTGCTGCTGCCCAGCTGGCTGAGACCCCATCCAGGGCATGACCAACTGGCTACTATGGAATCAGTGTCCTGGCACACACCTCAGGGTCTCATGCCATTTGAGAAGCCCTGGGATCTCCCAGCATCTCCACCTGCTGCTCCAAAAGAGCACAGATCTTCAGCAGCCCTGTGTGGTATCTCCCAGCCCCACATTTTCTGTCCATCCGCATGCTTCCAACAGCATCAGACATTTGTATTTAGTAATAGACTTCTGGAGAGGCCTAGACTGCCACTAATGGCAATGGTACCTGCATATAGCCAGCCACCTACACGGAGACCCCAAAACATAGGAGTTTTCACCAGAAGTCCAAACCTACACCAACCCCTAAGCAATTTTGATGAAGAACACCAAGATGTTAAGGAAGCTAATACTGATGATAAATTAAAGGGAATCCTATCTGACAACTAAATCCTATTAAAGTAAGCAAGTAGATTACAAACAGCATGGCTGATAACAAAATGGGCATGTGGAAAATTATCTGTAGGCCAAAAACAAGTGAACATAGAACAAGTCTTAACACAGGATGAGTGTTAAGGCTTATTAACAGTTCAGTTCAGTTATTGTGGTGGTTGGTGCCACACGTGATCATACTGGAAAAACAACATGTCAGACAAAGCAACTACTCCTTATACATGGCCTATTTGCTTTGCAATGGCAGGAGCCTGCCCATTAGTCACCAAAGGCGGCATTCATCAAATGTCCTTACTACAGACATCTGTATGCCATCTGGTCACCCTGTGTTACAAACAGATACATCAAGGACATGAGTCTCCTCACTTGTTTTAGATATTCCCTTCAGGGTGGGATGAAAGAGACCTGATGAGTGCCTGTTCCCTTTCAGCAGCTACAGCAGATGGCCTGCTGAGGTGGGCAGACACCCAGTATAGACTTGGTGCCCTCTTACACTGGCAAACACCAAATCAAACAGGACTGTAAAAAATGCAGCTGGAGAATTCAATTTTTGCACTAAAAAGGGGGATCTTACAAAGCGTTGAGGTTATTGCCTGTGTATTTTGGGCTCCTGGCTCTCAAGAACTGTCTATGCAGATCTGTAAGGAGATCTGCTGAAGAGTTCACAGAAACTGTATTGATCCAACAAGCTTGAGCTGTGGGCGCACAGCTGTGGTTTGGTGTGATACCAGGATCATCATATTTCACGTTGCTGTGGGGAGACCATCCTCACTGAGGTGCTGTGCCATGCAGCGCTGGCTGTCCCGTACTGAGGGCTTGAACCTGGGCCATCACCCAAGGCTGCAGGGCACAGTGAGGGGACACTGGTTTGCTTGGTGGTACCACACTCTCACAAGCTTTACAGACACTGTCTGTC
This sequence comes from Patagioenas fasciata, assembly GCF_037038585.1. Classification (NCBI taxonomy): domain Eukaryota; kingdom Metazoa; phylum Chordata; class Aves; order Columbiformes; family Columbidae; genus Patagioenas; species Patagioenas fasciata. Next base: position 66,770,262 of record NC_092520.1, on the reverse strand, counting down.
ACAAGCTATGTTCCACCCTTGAGTAAAAACCAAATGCTTCTTCCAAGTCGCCAGAACAAAAAAAAAAAAAAGCAAACCCAAACCCCAGCACTCTGACATTTTTACAGCACCCCCACTTAAGTGTGTGCAGCAGTTGACGAAAGGCAGGCTCAGCAACTGGTATTCAAGCAAAGGGACACTTGCAAGGCTGTGGGAAAGGAAGACAGATGGGACGTCTCACTGTGAAAGTGCCCTGCTACAACAGCGCACAGCCATTTCGCCCAGACAGCCACAGACATCAAATGCTGAGGTGGAGTTACAGTCAGCGAAAGGGGAGTTACTCAGCATGCTGGAAGATATTTGTTATATTATTTTCTCACTCTGTATGCACAAAAAGCAATGTTATGGGAGAAATTCATTCCTGTAGATTACCTACTTTGCGAACCACAGCAATTCAACAAAGACCGAAATAAATCCATAATATGTGTACTATCTATCTACGTTCCAAATCAATATTGGAGATGGGTTACTAGTGTGAAAATCTGAAGATCCAGGCCAGAGATGCATGCAGTATTACAGGGATGGAGAGAAATCTATATGCTCAGTGTATTTATTTACATTCTAAGGCAATATTAAAGCTAGTTTACTCATGTGAAAAATAAGTGGTACATAGTTCAGAGGGGAAGAAAACATCAATAGCTGTACTGTGGAGACGTGTGCTAAATAACAAAGACCGCCTTCATGACATGCCCATCTAGTGCATCTGTATTGTGCAGAGAAATTCTACAGTCCCCCAAAACACTCAAGCTAAAGCAGGCTTTTTGAAAGAAGAATATTTATGCTTCCCATTCTTTTTCTTCCAAACTTCATCAGGAGCTGCTGAAAGTTATAATCTCAGTGCCCTTTCACCACTTTGATGTTCTCTGCAGGCCCCATGGCGGTGGTGGGTGGCCTCACCAAGGCTGAGGAGAGCAGCGCTGCTGTGTCTCCACAGGGATGGGCCCTTCCCTCCCTTCCTCCCTTCCTTCCCCTGGGACCAGCAGTGGCTTCCTCTCTGCACACTTCACTACTTGCCCTGTCTTCATGTTACTTGTCCCTGCTGAGCTTGACCATTTTGCAGCATGTGAAAAGGAGAGGCTGGTGAAGTCCGATCGATTCTCTGGGCTTTGCTTGTTTAATGGCAATACCTGCTCCTTTTGCCAGCAGTCACGGAAGCAGGACTGGCACAGCGTAGCCATAGATAAAAAAAAGTCTTCTCCTTACACAATTCTTGCCCAGTCCCAGGTTTCCCTATCACTGGCCCTCACACACATACCATTTTATTGTCTGCACACACTAAGGCTGCCTCCCGCTTGCCTATGAGCACCAGGCTTGCACAAGCTGCCCTGCCCTGCTGTTCCCTTTATTCTTCCTCTGCCTTTGCAGGCGTTTTTTCCTTTCAGCTTATCAGCACCAGGAGGGGCCGGCTGAGCCCTTACTCTTTTCTATGACTGTGGTCTCACCCCCATCAACATCTGTCTCTTTCATAAATTAATCCAAAATCAATCAATAAGCCAATCAGATAAGTCATGTCCCTTGCTTTGCACACACATTTATCTTGCTCTGATTAATATCCCAACAATGAGTCACCAGCCGTTTAGCCTAATTTTGGGAACTCTCACAATAGACCAGCCTGTTCTGGAGCTCACCGTTTATTTTCCATGTCAACAAAAGAGCCCTTTCTTTAGAAAAGGAAAACGCCTCACTCAATGTGTTCAGGTGCTGATGAATAATTATCCCCAAATAAGGCCCCTCTTATCAAAATAATGTTTAATATGAACATCTGAGGGCTGCTTGTAAGAGTAACTGGCAATCTTGTGCAGTATCAGTAAAGTGCAACAAACCTGTAAGGGAAAGGCATATTCCAGCAGCCCTGGGAACTTTGTATATGAACTTTGGTGGGTATCTGATCTGGGCTTAGTCCTGAACTTGAACTTGATAAAACAGGCACTTGCTAAAGATTCAGGTACACCTCTCCCTTCTTTACCTCTAGAAAAGTTCTATGGCAGATATACAAATGAAGGTAATCAAACACCACTGCCTGCATGGCTCCTCTAAATCCTTTTTTTTACAATGAATTTCTTCCTGAGAGAACTGTCAGATCTCTTGGCTGGTTATGTTGCAGCTGTAAAGCCAGCAAAACTGATTTCAAAATTTCAGGAGAACAGACTCTTGGTTTTCATAAGTGTGGGGAGATGCGGTGATTTTTATCAAGAGCTATATCTAACACACAGGTGGCAGTTCCTGTTTTCTGCCATAGGCACTGCAGGTAACAACAGAGAGAAGTGACATTTTGAAAGGTGCCAGACTCATGCATTACACCACTGGAAATGTGGTAGTGAAGGAGATGCACCATTTACGTGTGGGCAACGCCTTCTGGTTCCAAGTACATTTTCTGATATCTACCTTATTTGAGTGAGTATTTCCCAAGATAACTAATTTTTAGAGTCTTTTAGAGCATGTGATGGCTTTATGTGCTGAACTGAGATCTGAGCTCCTGGAGAACAATTTCATGTCAGGTTCTCCTACTTGATGCCTCTGTGGCTTTGGGTGCGTCTGATCCTACAAGGTGCTTGGCATTGTGTAAGACCCAGGTCCCAGTCCACCAAAGCTCTTAAACATATGATTAATTTTCAGTCCCTTTAACTTCAGTGACTTAACTGCTTAGCTGGATTCACTCCTGGGCACTTAATCTTCCTGCTTGAATTTCGGCATTAGCAAAATGAGGATAATTCTTTCTTTAATATAGAGGGATATGGCGAGCATTAATTAGTTAATACATGTGGAATGCTTTGGAGATATAAAGGCTATCTAGATGTTAATTTATGCAGATAGTGGAAGAAGTAGAGAGAAAGAATTGCTGTCTCTCACCTGTGCAGGGTTTCACTACAGCATTCATTCCCTCACCCGCTGAAGAACAGAAACTAAGCACTGAGACAAGCCCATGCTTAGGAGACACCCAGAGCACGCTTATCAGATTTAACACACTTTCCCATTTAAGGGAATGCAATCAGTTCTGTATTTGCATTTCCCTTGCAAATGAGCTTCACTGACTCCTTAAGCTTGGCTTTGCACTCATGCCTCTTCTCATGTCTCGGTGCCATGCTAGCAAACTGTCTCAGCACTGTAGCGTGCTTTCATCTATCATGTATCTACACTAAATTATGAACCTGGCAAGGAGACTCCAGTGCTGGTGACTGGCGGGTTCTCACTCGCTCCTGTTTTGAGACGCTGAATTTGGGGCTGTGCAAGATCTTGTTTTGGCCAAGAGCTTATCTTGGATCTATAGATAAATAAATAAGGCACATAAAAGGGCCTAGTTTATCTCACTTCATTTTAAGCTGTTCATGCAAGGTTTGTGTTCTAACAAGTACTGTAAAGTGGTTTTGGTGAAGATGCCCTTGCTATTGGTTCTGGAGGCCTGCAAATAGTATTGTTATCTCTGCAAAACTGGAAAGCCACAGCAGCCCCTAGATCCCTTTCCCACCTGACAGAAGTAATAAAACACTGTAAACCCTCTTATCAGTCAGAGCAAAGCTGAACAGCAGAGTCTCCAGAGTTTCCCTCAGGTCATGCTCCTGGGATTTCTGCCTGGCATTTCAAGCCCACCCGCTCCAGCTGCACCACGGGTCTGCTCGTTCTCCTGCTGCGAAGCCATTTCCCCAGCTGAAAATGGAGAGTGAGTGTAAACGTGAGGCTTTATACTCAGCTCTTCACCTGTCTGTGGACCTAAGGAAAGGAGGGAGAGACCTAAATAGGGCTAAATAAAGAATAAGAGAAATAAGACTCTGAGTAAATCCCTCAGAGATCAAAATCTCAAGACATTGGTTCTAATCCTGGTGGAGGTAAGCCTGAAAGTACCTGCTGCCGGTCAGCTGGGAAACAGCTTGAAATTTGAGGCTGGGGGACCGATCTGCCGTATTTATCCAGGAAGATCCCATTGCTGCGCAGGGGCAAGCGGTGATGGCTGCAGAGGGGGGTCTTGGCATCTTCCTGGGGAAGCCCAGGGGTACCACAGGTGCCAGAGGGGTCTGGCTGGGGGGGCACGGGCTACAGTGAGAGCTCTGTGTACATCTCTGGGCAATGTGACAGCTCTACTGAGTTGCAAAGATGTTTATATAGTTCACCTTAAATAAAGCTGCTACTACCTGGAAAACATTGCTTGTATATCTGAACAATAGTGTATAAAAAATCAACAACAACCTTATGCACCCATACACTCCAACTCTTTCCCCAATGAAACATCATCAAGTTTTATTGCTAGTGAGCTTGTTGATAATGGAAAACAAACACCCTGGATGAAAATGAAGAGAATAAGATTTTCTTCTAATTTTTGTCTACCTTGTTCACCAATGCACATTAGGTTCTGAATTAATTTGTATTTGCTCCAAAGGTGAATGCCAGCTATCCAAAATGACATCATTAATGCAGAAAATGTATGAATCCTCTGACTGATACATTGTGACTTTCTGGAAATTTGCATCTTGCGAGGAAGAAGGCTATCACCAGTGAGGTAATTGGCATCCAGTTCATGAAGATAACAGCCATATGTCAAGGATTACTGCTTACACCAGAATTTCACCTGCAGACGGCTCTGCTGACTGTTGGCAAAATCAAGTTTACAAACCCTGAGCATAGGTTTTTGTGCAAATATTTAAATGCAGCAGAGCGTACAACTTTTAAAACATTATGCAAAAATCCATATAGTAACACCATAGGAACCTGCCAGTTAGTGTTTACATTACAGCAAACCTATTACACTGTTACAATAATCCAATCTTTCTTAAAATTTACTACTCACTCATAAGAAGGAAAATATTTCAGAGTTGATTTTTTTTTTTTTTTTTAAACACAGAAGCTTCAAATAACTCAGTTGTGTATTTTGGTTGTGTTGTGGTATCACACATAGGCTCTGCTTGAGGTTGCTGGATCCAGTACAAACAGAAACAAATCAAATGAGAGACAAGCAAAACCAAACAAAGTGAAATCAGGAATCAGAGGTAGTCTGTACCTCGCAGAGTTTACAGTCTCAGCAGGTGAGGCAGACAGAGGAGAGGCAGAGGGAGGGAGGGTTAGTGCTGTAGAAGGGGAATCCGTTTGACAGTAGAGGATTGGTGGCACAGGGACATGAAATGACTTTGGCCAAGGTTATACAAAAAGCCTGAGCAGAGCCAGGAAATGAGGCCAGAGCTCCTGAGACCCTCATCCACACAGAAATCCTTTGCACTCTCTGCATCTTCTCTCTCTTTCTCTTCCTCTCTTTTTAAGGCAGAAAATGTTTTGCCTGAACATCTGCAGTTCCCCACATTCCTTCTCTTGTTTCCCATTCTGGGATGTTGAGGCCAAACCATCCCCTGCTCATCTGGGCTCACCCTCACGTAGTCTGCCTGTGTTCAACAGGTTTATTTTCAGGCACTGTCCTGGTAATAATAGTCACAGTGAGTTTCTCAAAGTAGGGATGAGACAGTGACAACTTACCTGGCTGTTTCTCTGCCCAAGAAAATAAATAAGTACTGTCATTGCAAATGTGAGTAGGAAGTGGGTAGTCTCCTCTTATGTAGCATGCAAGTTCCCACCATGGAGTCATAGCTTTTACCGACTTTGTGATTTCTAAAATCCAATTTAAACATCCGTTGCTGGGACAGGTGACTGGGAAAAGCAGCCGGTACTTTGGGCACTGGGGAAATGCACTATCCAACATGAGAGGAATGTTCCCAGCCCTGCTCATCTCTATGGCCTTGCTCTGCTCTGTGAGCCACAGACTGGCACAGATAAGCAGTTTGTGGCAGAGCAAAGGCAACCAGTCTCGACTGACAAGCCGAGCAGTGCCCATGTTGCGGTGCAAATGAAGGAGGTGCACCAGCCACAGCTGGGGAGCTGGAAACTTGGGCCAGCTGAACGAGGCTTGACAGGTCTTGAGCTGGCTGGGAGCAAGCCTGCACTACCACCTGATCCACAGCGGTGATACGGGAGCAAAATGTCACCCAACCCAAGCCATCTTGCACATGGCTTCTTGGCTTAGCTAAGCAGTTCGGTGGGAGCAATAGGGTAACATAATTACAGTGATTCTGGGATCAAAGCTGCGTTGCACCACTGAGACATCCCGGCCTGTAGCCTGGAGAGCTCCAGTACGGCACGGCACGCATTAGATAGAGCAATCCCTGTGTTGCAGAAATGCATATGTATGCATGTATAGTAAATGGAATAAAGCCTTGTGGGGACCATACAGGCAGCCGGCCCAGCTCTGGATCCCAAGAAATGCAGGTGGCGCGATCATGTTGCAACATTCACTTTGGGGATAATTAAAGGCACCAAGCATTTCAGCAACTTGCAAGCGACTGCAGAGAAAGCTTTTAGGATTCACATTACTCATCTGTTCTAAATGCTGAGGGTTGTGGACGATCAGCTCAACTAGAAAAGCAAGGTGTTTCCAAGTAGGGGGAAAAGAGGCATTGCTAATAGGGCTAGATAATATATAAGCATAGAAAAATTATGTTTACATGAATTGACAACCTAAAATCATGTTAAGGAGGGAGACAGTAAAAGGAGTTTACTTCTGAATGCCACATTAGCAAACCTCTGTGAGGACTGTTGTGTGCATGTTTGTTATTAATGTTTGCAGTGGAGATACTGAGGGATGTCAAAGCAAGGATGCCGATTGATTCAAGATTGAAAACCAGTGGAAATGAGGACCAAGGGAGAGACCACAGTGCTTGGCTACAATGACTTTTGTATTCCAACATCTGCCAGTTAGTCACTAAGGGGTTTTAGTGACATCTTGGCCTGTCTGTGGAAGTACTCAGGGATGGAAAAGGTACCTCATGGAGGAGGCATTCAGTATTGCCAAGAAAAGATTTGGGACAGTGCAGCTGAACAAACTCATCCTGAAAGAATAATGTAACTTTTTTGATGTGTAGATGTACATTTGACTCGTCAGAGTGTAGATGTGTCTTTATCAAGACATTTTGGTTTAGTGAACACGATGACTTGGATCCCACTTTGTCCATAACACTCTTGATAGAAAGCTGAAATCACTGGGGCCTGATGCCATCAAAAGAAGTCATTGACAGTCAACTAGGGGAAGAAGGGAACACAAACATGAGTTGAACAAGGTTATTTGTGCCCCCTTGGTGCATTGCCTGAGCATCTGCAGCTCTGCACAAATACAGTAATTCTACCAACATCTCACACCTCAGAAGTTCACAGGGAGCCCCTGTAGATCGTGGTTAATTAATGCATTACTGTCAGCATTACTATCAATTTGACTTCCTCTAAAACATAAGAAGCTGACTTGCTAAGATCATGGCCATAGGATGACTAACGAGACCAGTGAGCCACACACATGCAGTGGCTGTAACTCTGCAGCCTGTTCCACAGGGCTGTCACATGCTGCTCAGCTTTCAGAATCACTCTTTTGCAAACGAACTGTACGCAACTTTGCAAGCACCTGCTCCGCACAGAAAGGATGTGTCTGCACAAACAGGTGCGGATGAGTGCGTTTGCTTTGCATATTCTCAAATGCAGGTGGAAGGGGAGCACACCTGCCTGCACCCAGCTGGGCTACATATTCTTAGATGTGTTCAAATCATTGCCTTTCTCCCTTTCCCTCCAAAGAAGGCTGACCAGACTACATGGTGAATGCTAGGGAGTCAATTTCTCAGTTTATTTATTCTTTCACCCTCTTTTACCTCAAAAATAGCAAAATAATTGGTTTTTTTTTTTTTTTTCCTAAAACCTCCACAAACCAAAATTCTTTCTCAGATGAATTTTATGCCTTGAAGTGAATATAGCTGCAGGTGTGTGTTACATGTTCAAAAAGGGGAAGTTGTCTGGCAATTTTTTGGCAACCTTTTTTGTTGTAAAACAGAGTAAATACTGAGACAGCTGGTGCACTGTGGGGAATCTGTGTCTGATAAAACTTCAGCGTAAGAAGGCTGATTAAGTGATACTCACAGTACTTCTAATCTTGATGGTGGCTGAAGCACAGCAGCAGGCGAGAGCCTCCCATCAGTTGTAACAGATTATCCCTTTCTGGACTGGTTATTGTCCTGTATCACATGAGTAATATAGCTGGGGAAATGTGAAAGGGACTACTTGGTTTCCTTGGTCAGGTAAATTTGCAATGAAATTATGATCATTTTCAATTAGATAGGTATGAGGAGTGCAGTGTCATGTGTTAACTAGACTCATCCTGTCTTTCAGGCAAAGAAATTTCATGTTAATGCTTAACAGCTCTATTAACAAACCCCAGTGCCAGAGAGGAAAGAGAGGGAAAGGTGGATCAAGGCAAGAGAGTGTCACATTTCAGACCAGTGCAATAGATTGTGCTTTCCAGCAGCCTGCAGCTTTGGAGCAGGCTGTATTTCAGGGTCTTTGGTCCAGACTACCTATAAATATGGAAGACTAAAAAGCATGACCTGCTTCATACAGCAGTGAAAATCCCATGAGCAAGGCATGATTTTGCTTCTGGGCTACTTTGTGATTTCTCTAAAACAAGGGCAAGGCACTGCAGTGCAATTCTGCTGTTTGTGAACTCGCAACTTGGTGCACATACACAACACTCAGACTCATAACTCAGTGCACAAAACAGTGGGTTCTCCCACTGTCCTAACCCTATATGGGTGGCAGTCTCCTAGATTGTGCTTTCCAGCAGCCTGCAGCTTTGGAGCAGGCTGTATTTCAGGGTCTTTGGTCCAGACTACCTATAAATATGGAAGACTAAAAAGCATGACCTGCTTCATACAGCAGTGAAAATCCCATGAGCAAGGCATGATTTTGCTTCTGGGCTACTTTGTGATTTCTCTAAAACAAGGGCAAGGCACTGCAGTGCAATTCTGCTGTTTGTGAACTCGCAACTTGGTGCACATACACAACACTCAGACTCATAACTCAGTGCACAAAACAGTGGGTTCTCCCACTGTCCTAACCCTATATGGGTGGCAGTCTCCTTGGTTTGAAAAGTTCAGTTTTGAAATGAGAACATGGCTTGGATGAGAGAAACAGGATCTAATCCAGAGAAATTAGTTTCTTACCTTCTTAATCTGTTTCAGAACACCTAAAAGCAGACAGGGTTATGCCACCTCCTCTCTCAATAAGCCATCCCTTCAAGGGGCCAGATGGGCTCTTTTCGAGTCCTACCTGAAATCCTACTCAGTCTCAGTAACCATGCAGATTTTACACTGCGTCTTTGGGTGCTGGAAAGTTTGGTACTCCCTCGAAAGGTATGAAAAGTATAAAATCAACCCGATTTCATTATGAAAAAGGTTATTAATTTAACAGACTATGGTTGAAAACTTTCCAGACTAATGTAATATCTCCTCCTTGCCAAATTCATAAATGTGTAAGAGCAGTGACTTAGAAATAAATTAATTTATTCAGCAAGAGTGCAATCTACTGTGCTTCCAATTAGTAAAGGTAGGGGAAACACGGAAACCTTGTGAGAAAGCACTGCCTAACAAAACTATGACCAGAGAAATGCTTGTCTAGATGTGAAACGAAGCTGAGAGCCTGGAGCCAGAAACCGGAGGACAAATATGAGGCGATTACCAGGCACCAACTGCCCATCTGCACCATTCCGCCACTTCTGGAATCACAGCAGAGTCCTTGGGGGTTAAACCAACAAATACAGCTATGTGCTTGTGAGTTCAGCTGGCATTTTAGAGTGCCTCTGCAAGCTTGTTTCCAACCCAAACTCATAGATACTGGATGCTAAAGCCTGTCACATTAAATGTGTCTCTGGATGTTCTGTCCACAATATGACCTGAAGCATTTTCTTCAGAGAGGCTGATACATTTCAACTAGACACTGCAGCACGGAGTGCCATGCTTGATTGAATAACTTGTCTCCACTATTAAAATGCAGAAAGAACTTAGACAAGCATTTAGAAGCTTTGTCATTAAATAGTTTTCTTGTCAATTGATCTATCTTGCACAGGGAAGACAACTACTAGATCCATCAATTGCCAGTGAAAAACTTAGGAACAGGTCTTAATCAGTTAAGTGGGCAAGTATTGCCTGACAGCTCCCTTTGGGATGCAGCTCATTTGGGGTCTGACTATTCAGCAGGATTAGCAACTTCAAGCACCGGAAAGTTGACCTTAAATGAAGGTGAGCTCACGTCTGCAACGTGTCAGTGGAGCAGCACCGTGTGAAGGAGCAGCACAAACCTCTCTCCGCTCCCCTGCTGAGGACTGTAAGACTTTTTTTTTCTTTTTTTCCCCTCTGAGAGTCTCACACAGCTTTTAAGTGCCTAATTGTTTCTGAAGCCTCAGCCTTTTCTCTTCCCGTTGATTTTTTGCTGTCACGCATTTCGTGACTTGTGCTGTTCAGCTGAAGCCCCAGTAGCTGTTGCTGCTCTGCGGGTGCCTTGAAGGAGCAGCAGTGCCTGTGGTCGGGGGGTTGCGCTGAGATGGAGTCGGGCACCGACAGCTCACTGAGTCGAAATGACGACTTTTCGGGATCAACGACCAAAAATGCTCATGCACACAGTGCAAAGGGAACGCCTGCTGAGCTACTGCTGTGGCACACAGGGGCATCTCATCCAGACAGTGTTTCTGCCATTCCCATTCCTGATATGAGTTTTAAGTCGTCACTGTATGTTTTTTTTTCCCCAGACTGTCAGGTGTTACAGATGTCTCAGGACAGCCCTGTGTCAGACAAGCTTGGCAGGGCTGTCACAGACACATCCCTGCTGCCGAAGCACCCTGCCGTTTGGGAAGCTGTTTCCATCTCCCCTCAGCTTTACAAATGGCTTCTCCTAATCCTTTCTAAGGGTTGCTGCTGGCACTGCTGCTCACAACCCCTCCTCAGTAAAGCCTCGTATCTAGGTGTCCTGGTTTTGTTAAAAAACAAGTTTCTCTTTTAGTGAATTTGCCTGTCAGCTAAAGCCTTCATGTTAGCTGCATTTTCCTGGAGAACGAGACACATGTTCTGGTAAACATAGCAATGGAATGCAAACTTATTGATAAGCACGGATGGACATCTCGCGAGAGGGGTAACGAGAAACCGGTGACCGAGAAACCGGTGACGAAGAAACTGACCAACTGTGTATAACATTCCATTCACATGAATACTTCATATAAAAGTGGGAGATCACGAGGATCTTGGCCCTTTTCCCTTTTCCTTTCCCTTCTGCTTATGGCCGACATTAGGAGAGGACCTTGCTGGTTGTCCCTGCGAACTGAGGCCTAGTGACAGACTGAATCCAGCTCCGGTTGGCTACAGAGTCCAATCCAGGACTTCAGGTGCTGCAGTTGCTGAGACTTTCAAGATTGGTTTTGTATATTTTGTATTATTTTCTCTATTCTTATTAGTAGCATTAGTAAAACATGTTTAATTTTTCCAACTCTCTTCTCTCTGTCCTTCTTTCCCTCCCGATCACCTGTGCTTAGTGGGAAGGGGGGAGAGGGAGGGGCAAACAGGGGAAGTGGGGGGAAGAGGAGGTTAACAATACATCTGCCAGGGTTTGATTGTCACCCTGCAATCTAAACCCTCGACACTAGGGAAAGAGGCAAATGCCTTTCTATCATTTTACATATAAAACTCCCTAAAATTTTCTCTGCCTCTTCACTACTACTTACCAAAAAGCTGGTTTCTTTGTGGGCATAGCTTGTGCAGGTGTGTGCAGAACGTGCTCAGAAAAAGCCAAGTACTGAGCAGGACTCCTTGTGGTAATGTTGCCAACCCTGTCACTTTGCAGGGCTTGCCAAATCTGTTTTGTTTCTACTTTCTCCCAGTCTACCCCCAAACTATGCCCCAAGTGCTCTTAATACACCACAAGACTAACTATTACACTTAAAACTAAGGTAGTAGTCAGTCAGATGCTGTACTTTAGGTAAAAAATCTAAGTTGAGATTCAGCTACTGCATTGGAACATAGACAAAGTTAAAACACTTCCAGTTTTTCAAAGCTACAAGTTAATATGAAAACTCAAATGAAGATTATGGCTCTTTAGAGATGTTAAAGATTGATAAATCATATTTGTCACCCTCACAATCAGTCCGAGTTTCAGTTAAGTAGAACTGAATCACACAAGTGTTTGTATCAATTACAGATGAGTGGATTCAGGCCATAGAGTTTACATGTCCAGCTTTATTTTTCTCAAGTTCTGCACTGATTCATTCTCCAGAATAACAAAAATTACAGAAAATAATATTCACAGCTGGTGTGCTCCAGTAAATTTGAAATTCTGATGCTCATAAATATAAGCAGCTAGTTTGGAAAACAAACGCTCTGTGTCCTAAATTCAAACTAGATTGGTGACGAAAGTTCAGTTGTCTCTCACTTAATGATGTTGTCATTGATACCAAGGGATGTGCTTGGCCACTAATTACAACATCGAGTTTACAAGGAGTCTGTGCGGAGCTAAGAAATACAATGGACACACTGTGGGGAAAATCACCACTCTTGCTTGTCCCACTGCATTTATAGAAACTGATGCTAATAAACTAGTGGGCCTGCTGGGGAGCTCCTTCCAAACCCCTGGTGCCGGGCGACCTCTGTCCAGTATGGAAAATTCTGATGCATCTCTGCTGAGGACTGTGCTTTACAGAAAAACTTTGGTTTTAGGCTTCTTGGCTTTCCTAAGTGTAGGAGTTTATATATTTATGCATAAATATATATTGATTTTTTTTGATTTTTTTAATTTCTTTTACATTTTAAAGATACTTTGTTTTAATAGAGAAGGAAAGGCTGGTAGCACAGCAATCAAAGGGCAGGAACTCTGCAGGATGCAACTGCATGCCCTGCCCAGGTTTTCGGGGTGGTTGGCCCAGAAACCCAGCCACTGGACCCTGTGGGAGGGAGGAGGTGGCCAGGTTGGGCTCAGGGTCTGAAATACAGCTGCTGGTGCCCCAGTTTCTTCTGCCCTGGGGCTGGCATGTGGATGAAGGGTGGCTTGTCGCATTTCCACCTCTGGGAAGGGAGATGTCCTCAGGGTGAAGTTGGGGGAGGCAGCACCCTGGCGAGACAACGGCTGCCGAAACCACATCAGCCCTTGGACCCATCTCCCAGGAGCTGCAGATTGGGGCTGTTGGCAGCAAAGGACCCCCAGGGAGGCTCAGTCACAGAAGCAGAAACATTTCTGCTCCTCATTCAATGTGAAATAATTGCCTGAATCCACGTGAGGAAATCCTCTCCCCGGAGCAGCTTTGGGGATATGACAGAAAGCTTGCTCTACTTCTGCCAAAGATAAAGCAATTTATCCTCCTTTTTGCTATTTCTTGCAGTAGAAAGCCCTGAATTTCTTCCAAGACATGACAGCGGTGTACATTAGGACATGATGAGGAAAGAAATTGGCTGAGGTGGTTTGGGTGGGTTTTTTTTTTTTGGGCCACCGCAGGCCTTTTTCTATCAGAGCAGTTGTGTCAGCGATTTCAGTGACTTTATCCCCGCTCTGCTGTTGTTGATGTTGTTGGTACTGTAAATCTGCCCGTAAGGCGCTCCTTGCAGAAGCGCCACGTAAAGCAGAAATTTGTATTTTGAGAGAACTGGAGACAGAAATGACATAAACTGGCTCCCCAGCTCTGTCAGACAGTCAGGAATCTGCTTTGCTGGTCTCTTCCCCTTGCAAAGGTTTTGGGGTTGGCTTGGTATTTATATACCGCATATATATATATGCATATAGATACAAGCATCTCTGAAAATATGAATATGTTCATATATGTGTGTAAATATATGTGAGACAGAGGTTTCAGATATAGGACAGGGTACCTATAATTATCACAGACTTCTTCAGTAAAAATGATTGTGCACATTGTAATCCTTATTATAGAGAGACTGACTGAAAATACATTTGACTTTTTTTTTCCTCTTTAATTTCTCTCTTGTTTAATTTTTTTGGGTTTGTTCCTTCTTTACCTGTATTATTTTTTTCCCATTCCTGTTCAAATGTACTGGAAAATAAATAGAGACTAAAAATGCCTTGGAAGCAACTGTTTTGTGAGATACACTTAGGAAAGAAAAAAATCTTTTGAATGTTAGTATGTAATGGAGATTACATATAAACTCCATATGAATATGTACTCTGTACCTCTCACCAGCAATTTTCATTTATCCCATGTCTGCAGTTTAATGTATGGATACCACTGTGCTTAAATGACATGTTATGGTGGCATGGTATGTAAGCACATACAGAAACATGCAGCTGAAAAGAATGCTGAAAATAAAGTAAATATTTGTTAGTATGTTTAAAACTAATGTATACACCTTAACACAAGCATGTTTTCACATGGATACACATGTCTTATTTCTGTATGTATTAGCCAGCCTTCCTATGAGTGCATGTGTGTGGGAGGAAAATATATTACTATGGATTTGCATAATATCCTGCATGAAAGTCGACTGAAACTGAAAACATGGAGGGAATTATACAATCTATTTTTAAAGTCTACATTACTGCAAATGTTGCTTCATCAAGCTGTTATCATAGCTGATTAATTATGTAGAATGAATGATGATGAGTTCTCGCCTTATCTTCCATGTCTGTAGAAGAAATTTAAGCAGGCTGTTTTGGGACACTTGCAAAGAGGCTTTTAGACAGATAATGGAGTGAGTGCCACAACCTTATTATTTTTATCCTCTGGATATCCTACAGATACCAGTATCTCTCCTCATGCATGAGATTATTGATCTCCGTGGCAGTAATGAAAGATGAAAAGGTCAGTTTTTAAATGTGAACAGTAGGAACCACTTGCTACAACAACAGCTATCACAGGAAATGGGTGCCCATGCCTTTTGCAAAAATCTTATATTAACTATATTGATCTACTCTAAGAAGATCTTGCCCTATGTTTTTGCTTTCATACCATTCAGTCTAGTGCTTCCAGAACAAACCTGCTATTAGTTTTGATAGCTCCACACCTCTTAATTTTCTTCTTTTCCATCATGCGAGACACGTGTATCAGGCCACCTGAAGCCCAGTCCCTGGCCTTGCTGGAAGTGAGTGCTTTCCAGCACAGGTCCTGGTGGTGGGAGCCTGGCCGGGGGGCACCCTCCCCACTGCAGCACCCCAACCTCGTCTTGCAGCCCCTAGACACTGTGGGTGTGCAGGGTAATTGCTGCCAGTGCAGGTCCAGGTTTGGCTGCAGGAGATGGAGAAGGGACAGGGGACACTAATGCAGTTGGGTGCAATCAGATGAGGAAAGGCAGCAGCATTATGTGGAGAGTTAGATTATTTTTATCAGGGAAAAGGAAGAATGGGTGTGCAGCATGAGAGCCTGTCAGAAAGGGAATCTAAGCAATCCCAGGACTGAGAGCCCCAGAGCTTAAGAATACAGGGACCGGGGACCACCCCACCCCACCCCACCCTGACATCCATGGTATGACAATTACAGCTACTGCAGACACAGCTGCATGGTGATTCAGACAATAGAGTGCCTCAGTGCCAGCCATTTTAAATTTCACAGGAACTTCCTAATAGCTGTCTTAAAACCTCACTTTTTGGACTTATCCTGTAGCACAAAAGTCCCTTCCTTCCTTCCTTCCTTCCTTCCTTCCTTCCTTCCTTCCTTCCTTCCTTCCTTCCTTCCTTCCTTCCTTCCTTCCTTCCTTCCTTCCTTCCTTCCTTCCTTCCTTCCCTCCTTCCCTCCTTCCCTCCTTCCCTCCTTCCCTCCTTCCCTCCTTCCTTCCCTCCTTCCTTCCTTCCTTCCTTCCCTCCCTCCTTCCCTCCTTCCCTCCTTCCCTCCTTCCTTCCTTCCCTCCCTCCCTCCTTCCCTCCTTCCTTCCTTCCTTCCTTCCCTCCCTCCCTCCCTCCCTCCTTCCCTCCTTCCCTCCTTCCTTCCTTCCTTCCTTCCCTCCCTCCCTCCCTCCCTCCCTCCCTTCCTTTTTTCTCTTACTCTCCCTCTCCCCTTCTCATTTCTCTCTTTTTCCCTCTACTGCAGTGAAAAGTGTAAAAGGATGCTCTCACATGCTGAAAGGACCAAAACACAGACAAAAGCTTCCTTGCTTGTTTTCTTGATCTCCCATGCTCCTTTTTTTTTCTTTTTTAACAGTGTCACGAGGTTGTAGATGGGAAGGCTGAAGTACATTTTCTGATTTTGGGGGGTTTGGTGCAACTGGAATTCAGTCAAGGAATATGTTAGCCTGGAGTTATTTCTGTCCAGCAAGGGGTGAGGGGATTAGGTATGTAACAGGAAAGTTTGATGCTGGTACTCACAGTGATTCAAGTTCAAGTAAGTAAATGCCAAAAAGGCTTTGTGCAGGAGACTGCTGCTGATAACCAGAAGTTTTGGATTAGTTGTTCGGCACAGGAGATGAGAGGCATGGAAGAAAAATTGAAAGGTTATAAGAAAACCAGTTGCTATGATGCAATGGCATCCGCCTATGAACAAACAAACCAACAGCAGTTTCTAAGAAGGTTGGAGAACTCTAAAAACCCCACAGTTGCAGCATGTCTGTCTACAGCCCCCCCAAAAGAGAAAATGGAGGCAGAAGCAGTGTGGCTTTAGAAAACCTCCTTGTCAGGCTCCACTCAAGTCTCCAGGAAAAGATAAAACCAGTAAGAACATAGGATGAGTGAAGGGCGGCCAAAGGGGCGTCAGATAGGAGGAGTGCTGTGCTAAAGAGGAAGCTGACCCTCTTCTAAAGAGAGAAGTGAAATAAATTGTTACAAAATGGGAATGATGCAGAACTATTCTCAAACTTTGTTTTATAGAAAGAAAAATGAAGACAGAGTGTTGGCTATTGAGAAGTATCGACAACACTTTATCTGCTGATAAAAAAGCACACGAGAAAATATTTGGTAAATTAACTGCCCTGACTAAATTAATCCATAATATTGAAGGTATTATTATTGAATTGCATATAATTTCTTATGTCTTGGAGAAATGTAAAAATACATTAAGATGGGGGAAATTATAGAGGAGAAGGCTCAGCTTGCTGATTTAAGATGCCTATAAACAGGGAGGCATCTACAGAGGCATCAAATGTCCCATTATAATCAGCAGCAATTTAGGGCTTTGCTCAGTTGCTCACACATAGGCATGTCCTGATGGCCCCGGGGGACAGCAGACATGCACTGGGTACTAACAGATATATCACAGGAACCACAGGAAACCCACATCCTTCTGGAGCACAGAGCTGGAGGCCAGGCAGGATGGGACAGGCCTTGGGCATCTCAAAATGCACCAGGCACCTGCGGTTAACCAGCCAAATTGAGAGCTGGGAGAGGGAGGTAGCTCCAAATTAAGAGTACAAATGCTCATCTCCACACATAAGCTAGACATTTAAGTTCTTACTGTATTCCTCCAGTGGACAAATAATTCAGCATAGTTATTGGCATCTAAACATCATGCCTAAAGATCACGTTGGCTAATCTTAATATGGGGCACTTACAGCACCTACAGCAACAAGTGCAGCAGAGATCTTCAGCTGAGTAAGACACAGGGAAGTCTCCCAGTTATCTTCAGTATCCTGCTCTAACTTCAGACTTCTCCTTTAGAGAGGTTTACACTGGAGCAAGCTACCCCCTTCACAGCCAGCAGAGAGATAGACACAGAAGTGCAATCCCTCTCACTCCAAAGCAGAATGCTAAAATAGGAGGGATTCCCTTGCTCAAGTGCTTGTTGTTCCTGCAGAGTGTGATTTTTCTCAGTGTTTAGAGTGACAAAGCCAGCTTTCTGCTGGTGCATGCAAAAGAAAAGCAGCTCTTTTGTTTTCCTCCAGGGTTTGGAAGTGATTTCTCCTGAAGAAATACTAGGAAGGCTAATTACGTAGGGCAAAAAGAAAGGAGAAAGAACTGTAATGCGCTTCAGTTTCCTCCCTGGCACGTTGGCAACCGCATCAGGTGACGAGCAGAGGCCTCGGCTCCCCTCTCTTCAGAGACGTGTCTCCCCCAGGTCCAGCTCACCCTGACACTCGGGGTCCCATGGGAATAGGCTATCCCCAGCAAGGATGCGACACCCAGGGTGAGACTCACCACCCTGAGTCATAGCAACGGGGACCAGGCTCAGAAAACGAGTCCATTGCTCGCCTTCATCCTCCGTGGCCTGTGTGGGGCTTGTTAGGTAGAAGTTTGTTTATTTAAAAACAAACCCCGCAATGGTCTATAAATGCATCATCACTTAAAACGATGTAACAGCAGCTCTGGCCTGTGGCTTCCTCTGTTCACTGTCTTCTTGGGGAGAAACAAATCCCAGCTCCTTCTGAGAGATGGCGGTGGGAAGCGTGCGCACACCTACACAGTCAGATTGGCCAGTGAGCTGGGAAAATGCGGGGTGATTTTTTGGCAGAAGGGAGAGTGAAGAATACTCCCTGCTGACAGATCCGTGCCTTGATGAAATACGGTATTGCATCTCTACCACTCCCACCTCCACAGAGGGCAAATAAAATGCCAAGGAGAGGGAGGGGATTCCTCCAAGAGATATACCTCGTGCAACTAGAAGAGATTCCATTTGCAGAGATCAAGGTGAACATTAGACCAGAAATTCCATACAGATGACGTCTACAAAATTACAGAGAGGAATCTGGAAAACTGTGCTTCTTAAGCACTGAGGAGAACAACAGTACATTGTAAGGCACAGGATCTCTCATAGGTAATAGATGTATTACAGTGATGTAGCGTTCACACTGTAGTTTAACATGAGTCACAGCGCTGACTGAAGCATAAACAGCATATGATTTTATATAGGATATATATGCATCTTGTTTATGATGTTATTTTCATCTGTCCCTATAATGCAAGTTTAAAACTTCTCTGACTTAGTCACTAGGAATTATGTATGGTACTTGGTAAAAATCTTATGAACTTTAATTTAACCAGTTCTCGAGGAATTTTTATTTTTTTTTGCATTACTGAGTAAATAAAATTCAGGACTCCCCCTTCACAGTGAGCATAACTTTATTTTCAAGAGTTTTTGGAATACAATGCAGTACTTGTAAATGTGACTTGGGAATTCCAGTGGTTATCTGACAAGTGACACAGACTAGGGCTGAAAATGTGACCATCCACTATGAATAGTTCCCACTCACAGCTTCAATACATGTATTTATAGAACTACTTATTTTAGGCTTATTGCATTTAGTGGTGGGGTAACTGGGATTTTTTCTTCCTGGATGTACTTTCCTTTTAAAAAGCAGGATGGACTGCTGTCTGCTCGGGGTCTGACAGGAGAATGTATTTAACATCTATCTTGTTTACACCTAAAAATGAGGAAGCAGTGAGTTTGGTGTCTATAGACCTAAGCATTTGTGTGTCCATTTGCTAGCTGAACATGCAATTGCAGAAGTTGCACAAACAAATTAGGCAAACAGCTACACAAACCTAGTTTAAAAAATTGGGCCATGCGTGGGTGTGCGCATCTAAATATTTTACAAGCTGAACAATCACCCTGGAGTATTTTAGGTTAGAGACAGATAAATTATATGTCCATCTGAATTTTCACGTAAGCAAAGATTCAGAGACTAATTTGCATAAAATCTTTCAATTATCCTGGGTAATGGGTTCAAACTGGAACACAAGAGGTTCCACTTATATTTGAGAAGAAACTTCTTCTCAGTAAGGGTATCAGAACACTGGAACAGGCTGCCCAGGGGGGTTGTGGAGTCTCTGTCTCTGGAGACATTCAAAGCCCGCCTGGACACATTCCTGTGTAACCTCATCTAGGTGTTCCTGCTTCGGCAGGGGGATTGGACTAGATGATCTTTAGAGGTCCCTTCCAATCCCTGACATTCTGTGATTCTGTGATCATCAGGTTTGCAGGTGTTCTGGGTGTCCTTCCTGCAGGGCTGTGCTAGGCAGAGCTCCATGCTTTTGCAGTTTGGTTCTGTGACACAAAAGCAGCAATAAGCTTACTACCAGAGTCTGGGTTACCTAAGAACATTTCCACTAATCTATTTCATTGCTGCAGTACATCAAATGTTAACATTGACACAGTACTTGATGAGCTAAATCAATGGAGTGACTGGGACAGGGGGATGTCCAGCCCTGCTGCAGTCAGCTGCGATGCGTAAGGTTCACCACCAGGCTCAGGAGCTTCAGTGGGTTTTGCTGTCCCTGTGCAATGGCCAGTGACGTGGGTCTCCAGTCAGTGGGGCAGTCTGGAGCCTTAACTCTCAAACTGAAGATGCATCATCTGCCTGGGAGCAGGTAGCAACAACTCCTCAATGCAGCCATCTGCATCCCAGCATGGCTAGACTCTATGTCCCCTCCACAGGCTCTTGCCCCAGCAAGAGGGGTGACAAGTTGCCACCTTTCCTTCTGGAAGCCACTTTGCCAAACCATTATTTTTCTAAATCCAGGGCTTTCTTTTTAGGTTGGATGTTGTAATTACAGAAAATGAGCTACAGGCCCATGAAGTGGACTGTCACAGGCAAGGCTACAGCTAAGCCACCTGCGGAATTTGTGGACTTGGGAACAGGCACTGATTTAGACTGAAAGGACATTATTTGTTTTCCAGGTGCAGACAGGTAGCTTAGTCTCACTCTTCAAGAGCTCTCTCAGGATTTCCCAGATGACTAATGTTACCTCCTGGCATTAAAGGCTTCCCTGCTGTAGCCAGTCATGCTAAAAGGCTCGTATCCTGTAGCCGCTTAAGATAATTATTGCTCATATTGGAACACTCCCTTTTAATTAATGGGAAGGTTGATGATCTCATATGTTTATCTGTTAGCAGTTTTGTTACTTTTTAATAACAAGAAGCCTGGAATGATGCAAACCCACCACATTAAACAACAGCTGTCCATCACCTCAAATGGTAGAGAGGTCTGTGGTTTGGGGAAAGGCATTGGGGTTTGGGGAAAGCTCTGCTGTTTGGGGCCACGTTCTTCCACATGGTGAAGGGTGTACACTACCAGTTAACCACCTCTCTGAGAGGTCCTGTATGTCTCTCTGAAGGACAGGCAATGGAAGAGGAAAAAGAAAATCACCAACAATAAAGTATTAATAGCAGCCTTTTACATGATGCACCTACAGGACAGTAGTCCTCATTCCTAAAATGCTGGCAGATTACCACAGCAGTTCTTACAGCTGGCTGGCTTTGTCAAACATTATGTATTTCTCTTCTTCAATGGAGATCTTTTTCATCTGCCAACTTGAAAAAGCATCTCAGAAATATCTTTCCATTTCAGTTTCTGCTCATTTTTATCAGTATGGGGATGTGAGGGGAGAGGAAGGAAGATACAGCAAACATCTTGCAGTTTATATTTCCTGGTAGCACTGCCTCAGCTGGTTTATACTAGGCCCAGAATACAACAGAAAGAGTACACCAGATCTGGCTCTGAACTACCGGCCTTACAGCTCTCCAAACCACCATGGCCGAGGAACCCTGTGGGGAAAGCCAAGAAAGCCCAAGCTGCCTTATCTGCCCAAAGTGGTCCCTACCAGTAGCATCTGTGTGGGCGCATCCTCTCCACCTCTCCCTGAGCTGAGGGTTCATGTGGCTACGGGGAGGTTCGGGACGGGTGCTGCAGAGGAGGCTCAGCCCATTTTTGGGCGTGGGAGGAATGCGGACTGTCCGGACAAGATCCCTCCATGTACAGATTTCAGAA
Source organism: Patagioenas fasciata (assembly GCF_037038585.1). Lineage (NCBI taxonomy): Eukaryota > Metazoa > Chordata > Aves > Columbiformes > Columbidae > Patagioenas > Patagioenas fasciata. The sequence continues at coordinate 66,748,762 of NC_092520.1, read as the reverse complement.
AGTATGTTTTCTTCATCAGTAAACAAACGATGAGTCATTGGTTGTCACATGGGAGAAAATGAGATTACAAAGAATGTACAAGTAAATAAATTAGTTCCCTTTAGTCATGGCAACAACTCAATGTTTCCACCCAAATGTTTTATTCCAATTCATCTTTCTTCCTTTATTTTTGTAACATTGATTCTATTGTACTTTGGGGAAAGAAAATTCTAATAGGGTTCACTTGGAAATATAGTTTTTCAAAACACAGTACTTGTGTTAGACTGCATTTGAAGATACGGTCTGTATTTTTTTGTAATTTATGTCCAGGGATGGAGCTGTGGGGGAAGGAACAGAGCTGTAATTCTCTCTGTCCTGTTGGTGCTTCAGGTCTGGCATGTGGCATTTGTCATTCGATCTGGGAAAGGAGCTTTTACCATACAGACATCTCTTGCTCGTCCCTTGTCCCAAAGGCAGGTGCATTACGCTTTATCTTTTTTTGTAGATGACATCCATAATTCTTTGGAGGTTTGCTGACCTCTGTCCCCAAGCACCAATGCCAGAATATCGCGGTCCAAAGAGCCATGTCTCCCTGGGGATATCTCTATCTAAAAACATGCCTCTGCTCCAGTCCTTTCCATTACATCTGCACCTTAGAACAGTCAATGCAAAACTGAAGGAAATCTTGCAGGAGAGTTGTGTTTCAGTCCTTGGTTTAAATTCTATTCTTTCAGAGGCCATGTTCTGCTAATAGATAGCAAATAGTCTAAAAATTATATAGGTGTTTTAAAATTGTATATTTATTACAACTCCTACAACTTCAGTCCATGTCAAAAGAGTGCTCTCCAAAATAGGAGAAGCCAGAAACTGTTGGAATCACATCTTGATTTAAATAGCTCTTAATACAGTCCTCATCCACAGGCTGTCACAAGTGGATGTTATGTTTTCACTAAGATGGGAAAAAAACTTCAGAGAGTATTCCAGAGAACTGAGTTATTTAAATATTACCTTTATTTGTAGATTTCCACAAACCTATTTTCCCATCGGTTTTCTCTCTTAAAATATGAGATGGAAGGAATTTAGGTAGACAGCACAAGCACCTTTTCTGGTACACTCTTCCATGTTTACAACAGAGGAAATTACTTCTTTTAAAATAATATCAAAATGCATTTCTTCCCTGACTACAGCTGAATTTGTATCTGAGTGAAGTTGCTGCATGAATCTGTTCTAATTGTAAAATTCACTTAAGCTACTCCAAGCTACAAAGGTGACAGTATTTTCTTGGTCAGGAGGACTACAGAAGTACACACACAGCCAGCAGCAGCAATATAAATCTCTTCATACTATAAATGAATCAGTTTGATTTGGTTTGAATTTTCAGGTCAGTGGACCAAAAATGTACTTTGACCTTTTGTTCCGCTGTATTTCCTGTATCTTCAATGAAAACATTTTATTGAGAACATTGTTTTCAGCCACCCAGCAGAGATGGTGAGTGAGGAGAAGAGAGGGAGAAAAGCAGCATGGAAGGGGCTTTATCCCCCGTGTGCACCATCAGCTGCTGCAGGGTTTGCAAGTGGGCCTGGAGCCATCTCTTCCCTGCCCCCTAGACAGAAACTCTTCTTATTCCTGGTCTTGCAGGAATCTTTAGGCTGCAATCAATTGAAACTGCCCTGTCAAATTCCCAAGGCTCTCAAAACTTGGAGACAAAGTAAAGATTTAAAATAGGAGACATCACAGATTATTCATGCAGGCAACTTAAAAGGCTGTGGGATTTGTTCCAGTATGGCAGGGAACCTTTTTATTATCGGTGGTAGAAATAATCATAAGCTGAGGTCTGTGATTCAGTTTATGGTGGTCTTAATTTATGATGAATGACTTTACTTTTAACTATAAAAGTGAGAGGATAGCAAAATTCTGCTAAAGGTAATTAACTCCAGGGATGCAGGACTGAAGGTTGGTCTGAGGAGTGCAAAAAAAATAAATAAATCTCTAAGCGTGATAGCTTTTATCCTCTTTCTTTCTATCATGTTAAGTTTTTTTTTTTTTCATTGACACTCTTGACAAAACAATTTAAATACTACAAACCTATATTTGCTTCCTGTTATTATTGATGACAACGACATTTCTATATGAAATCTGAACAAGAACAGGTCAGGCAGAACAATGTGTGGGTGTGGGTGAAAGCACTTCCTCTACACAAGTATAGTAAGACAGACTGCATGTAAACAAGTATTGATTCATAGTCTTGTCTTTGCATGAAAGGAGCAAATTTGGTTCTAAATTCTCCATCTTCACTTCTGAGTGAAGAACTGATTCTCCAGTGCTGGACTGAATAAATCACAGCTCATGCTCTGCTATTTGTTTTTTGCTTCTATTTAGATGGATTTTTTACATTCAAGGGTGGAAAGTAGATCTTTATGAGAGTCTCCTGGAGAAAAAATAAATTAATCCCTTTCAAGGCAATCCATCTGATCTGAGTTGTTCATTTAACAGAGAGAAAAGTGAGATTAGAAACAAACTCTCCAAAGGCCATCTCTGGTAGTACATAAAGGTAAGACTTTACGCATCTCCACCTGTCAAGAGTTGATGCTATTAGTCCCTATGCTGCTGTATAACATATATACAGGGTTAGAGGTTGAGGGATGCATTTTTTTTTCATTCATTTAGATTATAGGCTAAGGTAAGAAATGGAGGGTTGGGTTTATTTTTTTATATACTTTTAAGATGTCAAAAGCACTTGAAGGAAAAGAATTTTAATTCCTATTTTATGAATGTAAAAATATTTATCTTCCTGTTGAGACAGTGGGGGGGAGCAGTGGAATCAGGAGCTTTGTGTTGAATTTCATCTCTGATAATGAATTGCATTTTGATCAAAGGCAAGTCTCCTAATCGCTGTGCGCTGTAATTTCTTTGTCCTAAATGAAGCCGTATATAAAGTATACCTGCCTCATGGGATACTCCAGCAATGAATAGAACTGTATATATTGAAAGTGCTACACAGTGCAACTACAGCTGATATTTAGGTTGATATTTTACAGCCTAAGTGTCTAAACCAATTTTCTCATTACTTCATTATTTTCTTTTCTGCTTATATGTGGCCTGCTCAGGCAGAATCAGTTAAGCACTGACAAGGAAAATGCAGATCTGTTTACAGTCAAGTCACCAAAAAGACCAGAGATTTTTTCTTTATATATATTTATACATTTAATATCAATTTTAAAATAATATTTTGGTGGTGGTGGTGATGGTTTTTTAAGACTCCAGTATTTCCAAGTGTTTGCAAGTGTTTTGTGGTTCCCAACTATTGTCTAGCTCAAGACAGTCTATAACATGTAAACACACCGGCTATTTTCTGAGATTCTTGACGGGCGCAACATGGGCAAAGCTTACTATGGCAGCCACACTGGAAATGTAAAAACTTGTGTGCCCCAGAGTATTTATTCAGGTAAGGAAAGTTTATGCAGCATATGGAAGAATTACTCTGTAAGGAAATTCAATTTCTGTGGCTTTTTTATCTCATTTCCTCAGTTCCCCTGCCATTGCCCAAGCTCTACCCTTTCTTTAGGAATCCAGAGCGAGCAGGGAAAAATGTATTGCATCTAATGCTTGGCTTGGGAAAGTCTTCCCCAAAGGACTGTTCATCCATTATAACTGGCTGTCTGCTGCATTTATTTTATTTCGTTTTACCAGCTGTAAGGACATGAGTACTTACATTCACTCTCTTTCTCAAAATATTGTGGTTTGGCTGAGTGGTTTAGACTAAAGTGAAGAGTTATATCCGTGCTAGAGAAGATGGTTTATTTGGATCTTTTTACCTGTGTGTTTTAAGACTCCATTCGTACCGTGAGCATCAGGCAGAGCATGGGAGCGATGCTGGGGTGAGAGAACAAGCAGGAGCCCTCATCACCAATTCCTCTGCACACACAGAAGTGCTTTCCGCAACTGCTCTGCAAACCCTGTTGTAGAGGGAAATTTGGAGATGGGAGCAAGGCCAGGGACCCCTGTGCAGAGGGCTCCATGTGTTGGAGAAAGGCGGATTTCACAGGGACTTACCACTGTGTCCCTTGCAAGCACTGTGCAATTTAGCTGCAGGCAAGGCAGGGTTGACCGCACTGTGATTTTGTGTTAATTGTGCTGTGCAGACTGAGCCAGAGGACAGACTCTTGGCAAGGTCAACTGGGGCTGTCCTTGCAGTCACCCTGGCCTCATCCGTGGTGCAGAGGACCTACAGAAGCGCCTCACCACTCTCCAGCTGAACTGGGGTGCATCACTGTTTCCCGAGTACCCCACACTGTTTCAGCTGCAATCCCTGGCTGTGCTGCTGTTCTGCTGAAGAAGGGGACACCCATGTGTCATCAGCATCCAGACACTTCATAAAATGCTTTTTCAGAGGGACAGTCTAGACTCCTGAGCCCTCACAGCTTTCCCTGCAGTTTGGCTTCCATTTCCAGGATGTGGACCCCATCACCCCATCTCCTGTGGCCCCGGTGAGGTGACACCCGCTTGCCTGTGGACAGCTGGGAGTGGGACAGGCAGCAGGGTTTGTCACTCAAAAAGACCTGTTTGCTGGCCAACGGCAATGAGTCCAGCAGCCTTCTGCTTGCTCATCCTCTAGGAAACACTACACTTAAGAGCCTGGCAAAGCAGCCCCAAGCCTGCTCTGGTCACATGCAGAGAGGATTCCGATGACAAATCTCCAGCTGCATGGGCAGCCCAAGTGTCCAGGCTTTGTGCAAATGCAGTGGATTTTGCCTAGTGATCTACACTTTCCCTACAAGAGGGCTTTCATATGAGGACACAGTTGTTCAGAAATTAATTCTATACTAGTAATTGCTCCCACGTACACTAGTGTACTAATTACTAGTATTATTGCTCCCACACTGCTATGGATATAGATGATGTTTTACAGGAAATCTCTAATTTAAAGTTATCCAGACAACATGACCCATGCTTGTATCCTTACCTCTATAACACTGTAGTGGTACAGCGCCAGTCTAGCCTAGCTGAACTTCTGACCAATGCCGACATTTTCAACAATAGGTTTAACATATTAGACCTAGTTCATTATCCTGATATCTGAACTACTGAGCACTTAACGCTGACACAAATTTTTACTGTGTATGAACGAGATGCACGCTTCCAGTATATATACTCACTGTGGAGATGCCTTCTCTCTTTATCTGCCTGAGTGATATGAGATGTATCTGCAGTTCACAGTTCTGTTTTATAGAAGGTATATTTTATTTCCTCAGACTTAATTAAAATGAAGAAATCAGTAATCATATCTGATTAGTCATTTACATTCTAAATGGCATCACTGCATCACTTGTAATAGGAGGCAAAATACCTAAAAATGTTCTAAAGTAAAATGTTTCTTGTATACATACTATTTCTTCTAAGTCTGTCCTAGTGCAAACATCCCCCTCGAACACTCCTTTATTGGACACACTGATTATGCTGTTCATTTAGCAAACAGTAAATGAAGGGAAGTGTTATTGAAACTCTTTTTCACACCAAAGCGTTTGGATCAGAATACATCCACTTCCCTGAAAAACAAAGGCTGGGATGAGCATGTAGGAATAACAGCAAGCACATAAACTCAGGAGGAGCAGTTCTGTCAGGGAGCCAAAGGTGGAGGTGACGCTCCTGCTCCTAGCACAGCTGGGGCTGGCAGTGGCACCAGGACAGGACAAGCTGGGACTTCTGTTCTCTAGGGACGTGGGGTGTTACTGGGAGCAAAGGGAGCGTAACAGAGCGGGTAGGGTTACTGCCTCCTGCCTCTCCCTGCCAGAATTAGGGTCATCCACGTTCCACTGATTTATTTGTGGGAGAGGACTTAGGGGAATTCATTTGCTAGTTCTACATCCATCTATGCCCTCTTCCTTGGCTGCAATCTTCTAATAATTTCCCAATACAGACTCTAACTTTGTCTCTGCAGCTGTTTGTTATTTGTTATTTTTAATAACAAAATGCTATTGCCTAAGACTGATGCTTGGAGGCTTTTGTTTCTTCAACAAATCCACTTCCACCTATAGTACATAAAGGATTTGTTCCTAATATACAAAAATATGTAAAATAAGACACTTGTACTAGATCTTTTTTTGTCTATAAAACAACTATCAATTTTATCTGAAGAAATTAAACAGCTGCTCAAACAGTAAACCAAATGTTCAAGAAGATTAGGGAGAACTGGAAGGCTGATTCTCCAACCACTCGAAAATGATGAGCAGGCAGCTTACTTTTGTGTAGCCATGAAATAGTTCGCAGGAATCATTTTTAGGTGGCTAAGGACGGCTCACCACACTCCTGCAGTTGTTCACCAGGGACAATGTGAGGACAGTGGCTCTGTGTGACATCACTTTGGCTTCCTGATTGTATTTCTGCAACTTAATGAGCTGCTTAAGGCTTGCCCCGATGAAAGGTGTAAGTGACTAACAAAAGACTTATGTATTATTATGATGCCTGTGTTCAACACTGCAAACCCATAACCTTCCTGTTTGACTTCACAAGTCTATAAACACTGACAGTTCTGCTTCTGCTTGTGCCTGGGACCATCTTGTCATGTCTGGGCTTGATTGCAACCCAAAAATACAGAGCTCATTTGCCTTGAGGGCCTGCCACAGCGGGCTTCCTTGGTGCAGGCACAAAGCCGGGGGATGGATCCACAATGGTCATGCAGCAGCTTGGACTGCAAATACCCTCCAGCTCTGCTGCTGAAGGGAAAGGCAAGATTGATGGGGTTAGTGTCACTAACACTTGAAGGGTGTGTAGTGTCACTGCTTAACATGTCAGGCACTCACATGGAAAAGAAGGAGTCACTAAAATGTATATGAAAACAGAGACTGGATGCCCAGCAAAGGAGGTCTGAGCTCCCTCTATCCTGGACAGAAGAGCAGGGGTGGGATCTCTAAGAGATCCTCATGCACCATATTTCCTGGTGCCAGGCTGCAGGAGCTCCCTGCAGAAGGTGGTGGCTGAGTGGGGTGTTTTTCTCACCCCTTTGCCGCAAGGATTTGGTTCCACAAGTCCTGGGGAGTCAAATAACTGCTTTGTGACCCCAAAGCCAGAGGTCCCAGCCATCCCTCACACCCTTGCCAGAGCACAGTCCTGCTCTGTATCTCAGGGTGACATTGGCACTCACATGTTGGCTTCGTACTTGAACCACTTCTGTTCAACAACCCAGAAGAAAACAACACGAACAACAGCAAAACCTACATAGCTTTATGCCGCACTAGTGAGTCAAAGGGGAGGGTCCAGTCAGTGCTATAGCTGGCATACCTGGGATGCAGGATTTGGAAAGGAGGAGAGAGATGTGCACCCTTTCCCTCTCCTGTCCACCTGAGCATCTCCAGGGCTGCATCCAGAAGCTCCATGCATGTGCTCCAGGGACCACCATGCCTTGGGTCCTGCTTGAATGTTAATGAACACCTCTGATGGTGAAAAGATCTGAGGAGTGAAGAATATTGGTAAAAGCTCAGTAGGAAAAGATTAATGAGTATTTTCCTGAACATGGGCAGCTGCCCAAATAGTCACACACAGCCTAGACAGTGGCTGCTGAGGGTATGTTCGTATTAGATATGTGTTCTCCCAGCTTTGAATACATGTCTTCTCCCAGAGTATAAACATTTATGATTTAATCTAGGAATTAGCCTTAGGGAAACCACAAATGTCTAGAGTAATATTTACGTTTATTTCAGATAATCAATTGTTGCTGGTCAGCAAATAATTAATCTGAATTAAAGAGGACTCAAGCAACACGGGACAAACACACACACTTCAGCATTGCTATAGGAAAAGAATTGGGCCTAAAATGTAGCTCTGAATGGGACAGGTTTGCTTCCTTCCTGGTGTCAGCTCAGCTGATACATGCAGGCAGCAAAGACCAAGCAGATTTATAGCTTACCAAGAACATTCTGCCCTTCAGAAGGCAAGGAACTGCCCAGTGAAGGGACATAAGCAGATCACAGTTTGACCTAGAGATACATAAAAACAGTAGAGCATTCATCTAGCTGAGAGAAATTCATTGGCCTACATATTCCCCAACCTGCTTTATTCTGCTTATGCAGAACGTTACCTTAAATTCCATGCCCACAAGTCTATTTTTCCAATATTTAACCAGCATTGATAACAGACCTAAGCAGGAAGTGCCTGGCAAATTACAACTGAAAAGTGGATTTGCTATAGGTCTAAATCGTAAATTACAGCAAAAAAGACGTACAGGCCTATATGCTATGTTTCTATATTAAGGAGAAAGATAAAGAGAAAGGAAAAGAGAAAGAATGGAAAAGAAAAAAGAGAGAAAAAGGGAAAGGAAAACATATTTTGAGAATTGATTCTTCATCCATTTTCCTCTCTTTTTGTGCTGCGCTCCCTGACAACATTTCCATTATGTGCCGTCTCTGGTGTATTGCTGTCAAAGCACACAGAATTTTTTCACTGAGTGGAAAATTGGTGAGGCTTTTTTGTTTACAACTGCAAAGGTAACAATTCTAATAAAGTAATGGACATAATTATGCCACTTATAGCCAAACTGTGTGAAAAATAACTTTCTGTTCTGTTAGCCTGGCTGGTGCACCTGAACGTGTTATTCTTAAAACCAACATCGATGCTGCTGGTTAGCAGCAGCTCTGCTTGGAGAGGGCTGCACTCACTTAGTGAATTCTTGGCTTCAGCAAATTATAAAAGGCTTCTCTCCACAAGTGTAGTTTAAGGATTTGCACTGTAATCTGTGCTCTCAATAGGCTCAGATTTGGTAGAAGAGTGTGAAACTGACTTTATTGCTATCCGACAGGTTGGCGGCATCAAGCAAAGCTCTGGGTCTGAAGGCGAGTAGGCGGCTGTCCCCATCTCAGCAGATTCCTGCTGCTGTCCTGTTGGGCTTCGCCATGTGCTGCTGCTTCTCACCAACAGGCCTTGAAAGATCAGTCAAGTCTAAACTGAAATATAGATGGGTAGATGCTGCACTGCTGTGGCGATCATGCCATCCCCATGATAATGATTCACAGGCAAAGCATTGTAGTGCAAACCTGATTAAGAAAAAAATTCTGAATGCAGCTTAAAGTAGACCTAGGCTATTTAGAAGCACTTGGAAAAACATAGGACTATTGTTCTTTCAGTGTTTTCCCTTTGTGGATCTCCAAGTGCTTTATGAACATTCATCGAGCCTCATCACTGCCCTGTGAGGTGTTAAAACATATCTACTTTCCCAAGGGTGGGTAATGCAATTTCTGAGCACCCACATGGAGATAGATATGTGGAAGTTTCAGAGATACCGAACACGAGAACTGCCAGCCACTGGTATGCATAACTCATGACCCCAAATAAGCACTATTAAAAATGGAAGGGCGGGCTTATTTTTATTTAACACCTCGTAAAGAAGTGCTTAGGAGCCCACATTTTCAAATGTGCCTCCACAACTTTGAGAGCAAGAAACTTTGCTTTTTTTTTTTTTTTCCTAGACAAAGCTGACAGTAGACTACCTAAGTAAAGATGTGATTCAGGCAGTTTGGTTTGTAAGCAAAACAAAGTACAGACCATACTGGATGACTCATGGTGAAATTGCAAGAGCGGATTAAATCAGTGGGAGCCATTGGCTTTTCTGCAAACAATTTCAAAGTTACAGACAGCAAAGCACAAACCAGCGCAGTATTAGGCACTTGTAAGGGGAAGGTACCATTAAAAAACCCACACGGCAATGTGATACACTGCACCAGGCAAAGAACAGTGTGGGGACCAGCACAAAGTCTGGTTCACAAAATCTTTAGACCTACATGAACACTAACACAATTAATTCCCTGTAGCTCCGATACCTCCCAGGAATTCCCCTCCCAGGGGTATTTTGGTGGAGAGGGCTCCATGACTAGGAGGTTTGGGACAGGAATGGGGAGAATGCAACCACTCCTTGCTATAATTTTTACCACCCACCCTCCCACAGCTCAGAGCTTTTCTCCTGCCCCAACACTTTCACAGGGGCTTCAAAATCAGCAGCTGGCAAGCGGAGGCGAGACAGCACCGGCCATGCCGGTGGGGGCTTTGTGGGGGCTGTAGAGGCAATAGACCTTGAGCCTTGACCTTCTGCAGGTTTCCCTGTGGTCTCCTGGGAAACTCCTGCGGTAAATGAACCTGTTGCATGGGGTGTGGGCAGAGGAAACAGTCTGGGCAGAGGAAACAATCTTTGTTCTGATTGATCTGTGAAAGGATGGTCAGAACCTACAAGTATCAACACAAAGTAAATGAGCTGCAATTAAAGTTGCTTACACAATGTGCCCTGTCAGTGAGGGATCTCCCCCACCAAATTTAAAATCCCCGGAGAGAAGAAGGATACTGCAGGGGCGAGCTCAGCAGAAAACCCTCCAGCAGACAAGGAGGAAAACATGTAAAAGTTTGCAAGAGTTAACTCATTTCACATACATTTAAACATCAATGTGTAGGTAATTTCAAACCTAGATCAGACCTGGTTGTTACTATTAGGTCAAATAATTCTTTATTGCATTGGACTGCTGCATTTTTGCATGGCGGCGGAGCAGCATGTGACCCCGCTCTCTGTGACTCCTGTGTGGCAGCAGAGCCAGCCCTCGTGGCTGCGATAGCGCTCTCTGCTCAAGAGAGGTTTGGCATTGAAAGAGTTGCTATATTTCACATCAGGAATTTGGGAAAATATGGAGATCCTTGGCCCGGAACACCCTGTTTCTTCCCAGGAGTAGGAATTGTCCTTACTTTTGGCCGATTGGACCAGCTGAGACACTTCCTCTTCTTCTTATGCCCATGAATGCTTGCAGATTACACGTAAATGTGTCTTGACTTACATTAATATGACAAAGGTATTTGGCTAATGAGTGTCAAAACTATAAGTACAATGGATCCACCCCAAATTTGTTGAAGGAATAACAGCACCTGATACGTTTCAGCTGAGCGCTGGATTTTTTAGCTAAATCAGATCTGACTTCGCTGCTGCAAGTCATAACACTAAAATATACCACCTGTATACGATGCCCTCTGTGCTTTACATCTATAAATTAGCCCTCCATCATCCCAGTGAACTATTACTGTAATCGTATAAAAGATAGGAATGCTAAACTGCCCAAGCTTTACCGACTAAGCTACAGCACTTGGGTGACAGTGACAGATAGAAAACAAAGGCTGGGAACACTGATTTCTGAATTATTTCTCTTGTCTCTAGACAATACCTGTATGTAATAGGAATCAGCTAAAAGAATGGTACTGGAGCAGATCTGAGGTTAGATAAGCTCAGCCATTTGCTAATGCCAGGTTGCTGCCTTTGCAACAGCTCTTTAAAAATGTCTTGCTCTAAAGCTGAAAAAAACCCCATGAACCCAAGAAATCCATAACTGTATTTTGCAACCTGATTATTTTTTCCAGCTCTTTTCTCACAGTTAAAAAGTAAGTTTGTTCCTTAAAATAATTAAATGTGTAGAACATAAGTTCTGCTTAAATACAATCGACATCTAAAATAAGCTTGACTTCATCTTGATTTCAGTTAACAACCCATTTTATAATTTTGTATAATTCATTTTTTTTGCTATTTTTAACAGTTCTGTGTTTCCAGATTCTTTTATGTAATATTTTTATTTGACTAGTGACTTTTATATTGCTGTCTTGTATTCAGTTTTTCTGTTATGTATGATCATTCAGCAATTTCAGTTATAACTCATGGAGTCACAAGACAATTTCTCTTTCAATCATGTTAGTTCTTCATACTATTTTTCTTTCAGCTAATTCTAATTTTAATTAGTTAGAGCAGCAATTGATTGTACTGATGTACTATTCAATTAATTCCACAGTGGTGACTGAGGTTATTTGCTGAGTGACAGCAAAATACCAGAGTACACCGTATTTCACAATAATTACGTAGCAGTTCTACTGGAACCAGTGGTCCATCATCTTGTATACCCACATTCTGATTTTAAAGTCATACCTATTTACATATTTCTTTTTTAACATATTTCTCATTAGAAAACAACGATGGCTTCATTTGTTAGAAGTAGAGATCATAAAAGCTCTGTAACATTAAGGAGGAATTTTAAAAACTGACCATATGAAACATTTTGAAGTTAAGTTTTTCATCAGAAGCAGGTGGAGTCTTGGTTTGTTATCGTATGTCCATTGTGTTTTACCCCTGCTATTGTAGATCATGTAGATATGGGGAAAATAACCTACTGATCGCTCTACTGCTATGGTCTTTTTTTTCCTTTAGTTTCAGATTGAAAGGTAAAATACAGACTACACTTCCATATTTTCTAAACCAGACAAAGCAGATTTGGCTATGACCTGTGTATATTGCAGACAACGCTTGTTCTGTGTGGGTTGTACATCTGTGTAGAGTGTAGACTAAAATCTTGTGTACTGATCGATGACAGTCTGCATTACCTATTCAAACGGGAAATGCTGCATGAAGGTAAACTTCGTGCCAGCATATAATACCAGAAAACTCCTCACAGTATCTGACCTAATTCAGAATAGCCAACCTCAAACATTCAAAAATTCAATCAGAACACCAATCATGAAACTAATGTAAAATGCTGATTTAAAAGCACATTGATTTTTCTTTCATCTACAGGTTTCTAAGTTCACAGGGATCAGACTTCCAGAATTTCCCTGGCAGTCATGAAGGATGAAAACATTGTTTGAAAGTTAAGCTTCTCACATAGCTTTACGCTTCTTGGAAACGGTGCTCTGAGAGATACCAAATATTCTGTAAAACAATGATAATACTGTAATAACTGGCAATAGAGTTTTCAAAGGCACGACCTATAACTAGTCATCAGCTATTATAAAAGAAATGGGAAGGCTAACAAGGAGCATGTTTATTTCTCTGCAGTCAACTACAGTATTGTTAGCTTGTGAAACTCTGACATCAGCTAGAGCTCTTAAGGGTGAAGTCACCTCTTGCGTGTTAAATTGGTAATTAAGGCTGCAGACACATAGCACGGAGCTGACTAGGAACTTAAACCCAAGTCAGCGTCATGTTACAGGTTAGTTGTGTTGCCTTCACTCACAATCTGTAGCTGTTTTTCCAGCCTCTTGTTCAAAATCAGTGCCACCATCCTTCTGCTCCCTCTGCCCAAGGTCTTAGGTTGACAGGATCCATCAGCGTAACTATGGATCTTTAGCAAGTGCCTTTGTCCACCTCCCCTGACCATGGCTGCCATGCCAAGCTGCGATGAGCCAAAGAAGTCCTGCCCATGCACACAGATGTAGCAAGGTTGCGTCTGGTGGGTCCCCAAGGAAGCTGCCATGGAGTCTGGCCCAGTTGGGGGCCCACCAGGTTGAGCTTCCCTCTATCAGAAGGGATAAACAACATGCACTTGAAAAACGCTCCTTCCAAGCAAAGAAAACACTGGCCTTTGGGCTCATGCAAGCCATAAAGTGGTCACGCAGCCTACTGGATCTCCAAGTAAGAGACAACCTCCTCTGTTTCTCTTCTGTTGCCTCTCCCTGCGTGTTTTTCACCCATGAGAAGGAAGCATCCGCTTGCAGTCCTGAGCGAAGTCCAGTGTGGGTAATTACATTTTGCCAAGATAACCTACCTTGGTAGCGGGTCGCTATATCCTGCACCACTTGCTCTGAACTCTTGCCCAGACCTGCCACGTGTCAGGGAGTTGTGCTACTCCTTCGAGACGGCTGCACCTCATGGCTGGAAGATGCAATGCCTGGGTCTCTGCAGTGTGCAGAACAGACAGCTCTGGACAGAGTTTGGTATTTAAATGCAAAATGGAGATTACGCTGCAGAGTCGAGCCATTTAGCAGCAATATTTTGAATTTCAAGACTGTATGAAAGATTGGTTTTAACCTTTGAAGAGAGTTCAAAAGATGTCCCTCAGCACACTTTCACTTTTAAATAAACAGGACAATCAAGGGCCATGACATTTCCAAAGCCCAGAACACCGTTTTGTTTTCCTTACATAAATACTTTGAATCTTAGCAACTGTCTACAAAAGATAACGACAGAATTTGTCATAATAAAATGTGATCTGCTGGCAGATTTAGCTTTCAGTTTTACAGCACCTTTGGGTAGCTTTGGTCCATTGAAGAGAAGAATTTGGATGCATTTTGAGCTCTGAGGACACGTTCTTCCCCCTCAATGTTTTTCGTAAATGTCATTGAAGATGCAGCAGCCATGCAGCAAGTAAGAAAACCAGCTGTGTTACCGTCAGGCTGAATTAGAATCATTGTGCAAATATACTTAAGTGACTCAGCAGTAACTAACTGAGTATTTTGGATCTATTCTCCCCGGGTAGTGGTCATGTAATTCCCCTTCATCTACATGGGAATACAGCATATGCTTTAATCTGAAACTAGATGATATGCACTGATGTAAACCCTTTAAGAAGGAGGGTGGTGGGGTTTTTTTGAGGGAGAAAAGGCACTGACAGCGCTTTCAACATTTTAAAATGAACTGAACCCTAAGCTGGGAAGTTTTCTGAAAGGAGTTATTAAAATGAACATTTTTTTCAGATTGGAGAGAATTAAAAATAAGCTTGCTTTTTGTTGCTGTTGTTGTTGGTTTTGTTTGGTTTTTTCCACGATACCCAGTGTTTCTTTACCTCTCCATCTGTTAGTGACACAGTATTACAACCACCTATGTATAAATGGAGTTTATTACTATATCAATGCCTTTAAAAGGCAGTTTTGAACAGCAGGAGTAGATATTTTAAAAACAGGTTAATTTAGATTTAGCTATATTTTGTCCCCAATGGAGTAAGAATGAACAAAGACCTTTGGTCTCCACCTCTGAACCAGGCAATGTCATTTCCAGATTCTCAAACAACTCTCGAGACCCTCCTTGCTAAAATGCCTCCCACTGGCTGGTGCGAGTGGGTATTGGCTTGTACTCTAGACAGAGCAGGTGGTGAGAAAACCTGATGCACCTGGAAAAAGGAGAAAGTATTTGCACAGAAGGTGGAACGAGCCCGTCTGGGAGGTGGCAGTTGTGTCCTTGCCGCACTGAGGTGTAAATACATTAGCATGGTGTGTATCTGTACGGCTGGAATCTGTGGTGAAGATTACAGCCATGGACCCATCCTGAGGAATCCATTGCTCTGCTGGGTGGGTGGTAAAGCACAGGCAGCACCCTACAGGGGAGACAAAATGGGTAGTCTCAAAAAAAAAAAAAAAAAGAAAGGTAAAGAAAAACAAAAAAAGCAAGCCAAAAGACACAATATGATTTTTTAGCCTCTTGTGAAAGACAAATTGTCTTGACAAATTGACAGACGTTATGTAATTGTGAAATAAATCTGTCACACAAGCTCTGGTTTTGTTGTTTGTATGTAACCCTGTTCGAAGTAGGAGCAAGAGCTGGGCTGTTTCTTTACCAAAGATGAGGAGGCTTAACCATTTTTTTCTTTTATTTTTACTATACAGTCACAGCCTCAGGCTGAGAGAAATATT
Organism: Patagioenas fasciata; assembly: GCF_037038585.1. Classification (NCBI taxonomy): domain Eukaryota; kingdom Metazoa; phylum Chordata; class Aves; order Columbiformes; family Columbidae; genus Patagioenas; species Patagioenas fasciata. The sequence continues at coordinate 66,733,375 of NC_092520.1, read as the reverse complement.
CATGCTCTTCTCTCCTGTGTACATATTTTCGAAGGACTGCACCACTCTTATGCATATGCAAAAGTACACGCTTTGCATATTTACTTTCTTTATACAAAATAGCATGCCCGCCACATCATACACCACTTTCACTTCTGTGCAGATTCCCCCAAATTTATCATCTTCTCAGATTTAGAATGTAATTCTCACTCAAATCACAAGCAGCCAGCTCTTCTTAATAACAGTTATTCCAGAGATAACAGCTAATTATGACACTTCAAAAAGCGCACATTAATATTTCAGTAGGCAACATTTTGGTCTTTTTTGCTGGTGAAACATAAGAATGCATTCAGTAGACAGTTAAAAGATGCTTCCACACATCCTTGCAAAGCCTTTCTACACTGTCTTCTGTTCATCACAAGCCACAGTTTGCAAAAAACCAGCTTTAATGGATCGTTTCTTAATGTAATTAAGTATATTTAACAACAGTATGCTTCAGAGTCCTTAAATTAGTCCTTTGCCTGAAGACAATGTATTCTTCCAAATCCCTCCTTAAAACATTCTTCCTTGGTAAATCCTATTAGCATTAATCTGCTAAGGCTAGGTGTGCTTTATCGTTTTTTTTTTCAGGTATCTGGAAAGCTTTGACATCTACTGCTCATTTGGTTTCTCACAGTGCCAAACACTTTTGGAGGTCTAATTTAGCCTGGAAACCCTGTGGGGTCGTGTCACCTTCTCCTGGACATCCTCAACTCAACAGTGCTGCAGGGAAAAACAAGAAAGTGGAAGGTTTCTGTAGGATGGCACTAGCAGGGTATGGTAAGAAGGGACAAAAATAACACCGAAATCTCACTGTGTATTAGAAATGTAAAGGAGAGAAGGGATAATTCACCTTTCCTTTATCACTCCCACAGTGCATTTTGTTTCAGGAACAACAGAGTCTTGTATCTGAAAGCCCTTGGACAATCGATCCCATTTAAATTCAGCCTGAGCCTCTGCGGGCTGGGGTGAGGCCTGACCGTGCAGTGAGGTGGAAGCAGCTGGGACCCCAACTATTTTGCAGCTCTAAAAAATAATGATCAGATCACTGTTTCAAAAGGAAGATTAACACCTCTCTGAATCAAAGTCAAATGCGTGCCTGAAAGGCCTGGAAACGAAAGGGGCTTTCTGTTCCTCCCTGTGGTGCATGCAAAGCCTTTCTTGGAAGAAAGAAGCAGCCACATTTTCCTTTCGGGTTTATCTCATGGGCACATGAAGGCTCTTGGGGCTTCCCAAACCATCAATTGAATGCTGCAAGAATTAGAAAAAGTTATCCAGGGGAAGAGCGAGTTATTCGAGGATTTATAAACTATTTTAAGTAGGAACATGGAAAGACCTGACAGCATGCATTTTTTAATCATCCTATTTAAAGTGTTGAAAAAATCTTTGTCCAATTTCTCATTGCTACTTTTAGCTTGGTCAGGGAAAACAAGACAGCAGGGGCTTCTGACTTTGTTTCAGGTTTGGAAAAGGCAGTGTTGTGTAGCCTTGCCTCCCAAGCTGGGAAACACGTACTGAGTAGAGACTGGACCAGCGACGTGCAACGCATGAGCCTCCTCTCTCTGTCAGCCACCATGGTGGTAAGGGTTAATGGTTCAATGAGGTTTCAGAGCGGCTTCCCCCGTTGTTTTTACTCTGAACTCCGCGGGTTACTCCAGAGGACCGATCTTTCCGTCTCCCCACAGCCTGGGAACACTAACACCTGCCCGGGGAAGGCACCACGGCACGGTGAGCCTTCCCACGGGAGACCCCGACCCCCGCGGGGCCCTTCTGCCCGCGTTCTTTAATCACTAGCGGGGGATCCCGTCGTTCCCCCGAGCACAGGGGCGCGGGGGCGGCTCGGACCAGTCACGCACCAGGGGACGGGGCGCGATTTTGCAAGAGAAGTGCGACTTGGGGTGATTCCCGTGCCCGGCGCCCTCTCCTGAGGGAACAGTACCTGGGCAGGTACACACTGAGCCCCGGTAACAAAAACTACCGCCTAGTGCGGTTTAATACGAGGGGCGCTGAGGTTGAAACTTTGCCCCGCGGCGGAAATGAGAGCGGAGACGGAGCGAGACCAGCAACCGCCTGGCCCGACCGCCGCTGCGGGGCAGGAGTCGCGGCCGCCCCGTGCGCCCCGGAGTGACGTCACAGCCCGCGGCCAATGGGCGGCGAAGGCGCCCTGATGCCATGGCTGGAAGTTCCCCGGCGGCGGCTCCGTGTCCCCGGCCCGGCCCCTCGCAACGCCGGGGCGAACCGCGGGCGCGCCCGCCCCCCGCCCCAGGTCTCTTCCCGCAGCCCGGCCCCGAAGTGCGCGCTCCCCGCCCGCCCATTCCCGTTTCTTTACGCGCTCGTCAGTACTTTCCCCGGGCGCTTCCGCTCCCCGCGGTGGAGCGTTACCGGGAGTGCCGAGTCTCCCGGGCCTTGACGGGGCGGGTGTGTGTGTGTGTAGGGGGGGGGGTTAAGCTGCTCCCGCCGGCCAGGACCCCCCCTGCCCTGCCCTGCCCTGCTCTGCCCCGCCCCCCCCGTCCCGGCCCGCAGCCCCGGCAGCGCGCAGGGGAGGGAACCGCCCGGCCCGGCCCTGCCCCGCCCCGCCTTCCTGCACTGGAGCGGGGGGAGCGGCGGCCCTCCCGGCGGACGAGGGGGAGTCCGGGGAGCTCCTCCCGCGCGATCCCGGCAGCGGCAGCGGCAGGAAGGGCAGGGCGGGGGCGGGGGCTGTGCCTGTGCCGGGGGGGGCGGGCGGTTGGCGGGGGAGGGGCCGCCGCCGCTGCCGCCGGGCGCAGCAGGCTAAGGGGAGGCAGGGAGCGGAGCTGCCGCCGCTGAGGGTTGGGGCCTTGGACGCGTCCAGCGCGGAGCGGGGGAGGAGGAAGGGGAAGGGGGGGAGCCAGCCGGCCCCTCTCGGAGGACGCGGCCCGCATCCGCCCGGGGAAGGGCAGAGAGAAGCGGAGGGGGGAGCGAGTGGGCGCCGCCGCCGAGGAGACAAAGAAGCGGAGCCCGCTCGGGCTGGGAGCCTCCCCGCTGTTGTCGCACACCCCGCTCCGCGCCGGCCGGCCGGCCAGAGGTAAACGCGGCCGCGGGCGGGACGGGGCTGGGGCCAGGGCTCGCCGTAAACTTGTGGCGGCGGCGGGGGGCGGTGAAAGGGCCGCCGGGGGGGGACGGGGGTGGGGAGGGGCAGGTGTCACCTGGGGGGGGAGGCCCCATGGCTGCCCCGGGGGCGGGAGGGCCGGTACCTGCCGGAGGCGGCCTGGGGGGCTGGGGGGGGCGGGGAGGTGTTTGTGTGCCACGTCCAGCTGGGGGGTGGGGGGGAAGGTCGAAGGCGGCTCCTCCTCATCCTCCCGAGTTGCTGCTTGCGAGTATGTGTGACAGCCGCTGCTTTGTGCCGCCCGCCATCCTGCCGAGGCGGCCCGGGACACCTTTCCCCATCCGCCTCCCTCCCCGTGGGGCTCGTCTCCCGGCCCGGCGGGAGAATGAAGGCGGCATATCCGTTGGGGGAAGGCGGGCAGCGCCTCCCGGCCGGAGCGCGGCGCAACCGGAAAGTTTCCCGGGCGGGAGCGGCCCCGGTGCCGAGCGCTGCCGGCCCGTGCGGGGACCGGCGGGCGGTCACAGCGGGTTGCGGCCTCCGGAGTCCCCTCCCTCTCCCCCTTCTTGCTGCTTCTCTCTTTTCCATCCCCTGCTTTTGGCTCGATGAGAGCCGAAGGCGGGGATTTTCTTGAGGAGCGCGGTACAATTTGACCCGGTCGATGTCAATGTAGGTAAAGGACGTAAAACTAAAAAAAAAAAAAAAGGTAAAATTATACCTCATGTACTGATTGCTCAGTAAAGTGCATCCCTGGGTGTTTTGGGAGGAAAATCATTGGAGTATGTAAGTCTTTTCACACCGTTTTTAATTAAAAATGTGCCCGCACTGGCAGGCTGGGCAGCGTGGCCCACCTTAGATAAAAGTTGTCAGATCGGGATTCAGGTTTGTAATTCAGGTCTGACCTGTGACTGGCTGATTGTGAGTGCCTCTCCACTCTAGTTCCTATGTTAACATCTCCCACTGTTGTGTTTTTGCAGTGCATGTGGATCTCTGCGTATATCAGGGTTATTCCCTGAATTACATACAGTGTTTAACTCATAACTGTCTTGTTCTTTTGTTACTTGAAAACTTGAATGCTCACTGAACCTCGGCAAGATTTTAAAGCGTTCTTTAGCTGAACCGCATTTCTTCCCCTTGCTGAGAAGTAATATTTGTTTCTGAGGAACATACTGCTCCTGTTCTAGCAGCTCAACATAGGAACATTAGATTTCTCTTTCATGAAAAACGGTAGTTGCCTTTGTAAAAACACATTTTCATGGCCTATCTGTGAGTGGTTTGTAGCATCAAGAGTTTGGACTGGAAACTTAATATAGGGGAATTTGGAAGGGCTCACTGAGTAGGAACTTACGAAGTATTTCTGTTTGAAAGTACTTGTTTTGCCATTGTTTTTTAGGAATCTGAAGCAGTCAGCACCACATAGATGATCTTAATGGTACTGTGTTTTCTTTTTTTTGGGTCTATAACTTCTGAAGTAAAATAATGTTGCTTTTTAGAAATAGTGATTTCACAACTCTGGAAATGGAAATCCTCTGTCTGACCCCAGTCAGCCTAAGCAGTTAAGCAGATTGCTTTGTCTTCATAACTGACTTGCTTCTTGAGACTCTGACAGAAGATGTTACTTTTTGGCAACAGTGAATAAATGTGGAGATAGGAGGCACCTGTACCACAAAGATCAGGACTGTAATTATCAAACATTTTTATATAGGCCATGAAACAGATATAGACTCGCTGTGGTGTTAGCTGTCATTGCTGTTGTTCTGTCATTGCAATATTAGCTGTTGTGTTGGCCTTTTACTTCTACTAGATGATGTTCCTGTTTGCTGTTGTGATACAATGATACACAAAATCTCTTTTGCTATATTTTTCCAAAACCAACAGCAGACTTAGTCCTTGATTGCCTAGATTTTTATTATATCCTTGCTACTGAATGTATGATAAATTCAAAACTTCAGCGTTTGGCTTCTTACTACAGTGAAAGGGAACTTTCTATCTCCCCTTCCTCTCTTCTGTAGTTTTCTGTGGGAGCGTAGGAAAAGATATTTGCTCTTATGTGTCACCTTGCGTCTCCTGTCAGCTAAAGAAGAGGGACAAGGTCAGCGGCATCTGCTTCTTTTCCAGTCTTTGTTTTCTGTACCTTGTGTTGCTGTTGGCATGTTACTCCTTTACTGTGCTTGTGGCTTTCCTCAGTAGAAACAACAGCAGTAGCAACTCAAAAAGTGATGCCCAGATAGCTTTGTTTGCCGGTCAAGGTCTTCAGCAGCAGCAAAGCTACCTGGACTATCTGTGGTTTTTCATGCTTCTTGAGCATAAAAGCTGCTTCCAGGCTCATGGAGAGAGGTGCTGTATCAATTTACATGCTGCAGGTTTGAAATCAAAACCAAGGCATCTTTGAATCCGAAGCGTATGTTCTAGAAAGTGTTTCCTGTTTGCACGGAAGGACCCGCGGTTTCTAAACTGTGGGTATCCCCCTCCTACCCCCGCCTCTGTGCTTTGAGGAAGAGGGAGTGCTGGTGGGGAATTATTTAGAGATGTCTGAAGGAGTTTTTAGGTATCTGAAAACTTGTCTGTGAGACCTGAGACCAGATGCTGCCGTGTTTCGGTCAGTTGAGTCAGACTCGGGGTGAGGTGCTGGGCGCTTGTAGATGGACACCCCGCTCCCCTGAAATAGGTCATCTGGTTTGTTCAAGAGGCAAAGGGTTGAGGCGCTCTGCAGGAAAGCTGCTTCCTACTTCTACCGAAATCACAAACTTAAAGGGAATACGCTTTATCCTTGTATTTACTACGTGTACAGAAATGTCACAGAACAGTAGTTTCCACTGAGTGAAAGCCAAGAATCCTTATTAGTTCCTGGAGCGGAAGACCTTCAGAGAAAAGCGGGATGGTGTTTGTAATGTGGGAATTAGCATTGTTTGTTCCTCCTAAAGCGCGTAAGTGGGGCCTGCGCTGTTCTTTTAACCAGTGCACCATTGTCCAGTCTTCCGAAAAATGCACTACGTTAGAGTTCCTGCTGACTTACACCTTTTGAAAAATGACTTTTCTGTTTGCTTTCTTTGCAAATGTATGAATGTTAGCCCAACTGTCCTAAGCTCATTTCTGTTTTAGATAGTTCCGTTTAAATTATTCTTGCAGATTCAATTAGGCCCATTAGTTTCCTCGTAATAACATAGACGTTGGTGTTCTGCCCAATTAAACAGTTGCTCTGTTCAGTGGTGGGTAAAGTAATTCTTTCAAGTGTGAAGTTGTTTTTTTTTCCTTGGAAAAATCTTTTCTTCCCCATCATAAGGATTCTTAATTGTTTCATAAATGCTAATGAAATGAGTAAATTGGAAGTGCATTGAAATATGAAATAGATATTTTTATATTCCCTTAAATATATGTGACACAACAAATGAAATTGTTTCTCACCATTAACAAAGTGAGTTCATATTTTAAACCCAGCATAAATAACTTTGTGTGCAGTGAGGTGGCCTAGCAGTGAATGTTTTTAAGCTTTATTAGATTATCGTAAATTTTAAGAATTCAGGTGGAATAAATCTTGATTAAAGAATAGCAATCTGTTGCATTTTAAATTATTTCAGCTATACACAATAACCCCATGTCAGTAAAGTTTTAGAAATACTCGTGCTGATAAAACTTTCTCTTGGAGTGGTAGCTCAGACATGCTGGTATAGCCGGTATTTGTTCATAGCTATAGAAACAAACTTGATGGCTTATAGGCTTTTTTCCTCTGTTTGTTGTGCTGAGTTTGGTCCTGGTCTCATTAACAAGTATCAATATGGTGACATGTAACTAACATTGCTTATTCCGTGAAGCAGACATGGGGTGAATATGCCGTGTCTCTTGGTAAATGCCTGAATTTTCCAAAATGTTGCTTTTTCTCTTATAAACATGACAAAATACAGACACAATGCAATACTGATATGTTTTTAATCTAGGCTCAAGAAACCTGATCCAGTTTTCCTCAACCCAATTATTGTTTTCAGAGCACACACAGCTGTAGAAATAGATGTAAAAACAGGTAGTGACATATACTGCAGGTAGAGTGTAGCTGAAATTTTATTAGACAAAACCTGGTATAGTTAGTATGTTTACAAGATTAGGTAGTAAACTTCTGAGGCAACTACCTTTTTTTTTTTCTTTTTTTTAATCAAATGAAATATAAACTTTGTTTCTGATAAGTTTTTTAGTTAAAAAAAAAAAAAAAAAGGTTTTATGATACCTCATTACCATCGTGTTTCAGCAGGTTGTGTTGTTCTGATGGGTAGAGCACATTCTTCTGTGTCTGGAGAGTTTGGCCAAAATGGGTCAATAGCCAAAACTAAATGAAGAGGCCTTGAGATTATTACTTATTGGGAAGGCAGATTTTAGCCTTCTGAGCCATGTGAAGTTTCTGAGTTCTAGAAATGATCCAAGCATTTGTGTGGGCCTTAATAAGGAGAAGTGACAGGGGTGTGATGGCGAATACTGAAGTTTTAGTGGGAGGCGAGGGGCCACGGATACTCTTCCTGACACAGGTGAACTGGGTCACATCCTATTATGGTGTGAGAAGCTGCTTTTTGCTGGGTCCCGTCTCTGGGCTTTCTTCCACTGCGGGTTATGCTGGATCAGCTCTGTGCAAATACAGCGGAGCCGTCAGACCCTGCAGGAGGTTGGGAGGAGGATTAGCAAAAGCAGGTGCTTTCTGCTCATGCTGGGGTGAGATCCTGGGTTCTGATAGCAGTGCAGCTTTGAAAGAAAATGCTTTTCATTTTTAAGAAAATAAAAGTAAGCTGTTTAAAAATATTAGTCATTTGCTCTTCTGATTTAGCTACATTGTCCTTATTTGTATTATTTTAAAAATCAATCATTAAGCACTGTGTTAGAACCTTTCTTTCAAAATGAGAATAGATCCTGACAGGGTGGGAAGGTTTAGAAAGGAATTGTGGTGTTCATTAAGCATGCAAACTAGAAGTTAAATAAATTGGAATTTTCTAACTTGGTTCTTCTTGTCAAATTTAAGTTGGCTGGAATAATCTTTTTTTGTTAACTATGTAGTAGAATAAAGCATTTAATGAGTAATCCCTGCACAGGTTTAGGAGAGAAGTGGAATACTAAATCCTGTTAAAACTTACACCAATTTAACTCTCCATATGTAGAGTATTACTCCGAATTTCTGTAGGGCATTCTGGACTAATGGAACATTTCAAGGAACAGAAATAAATTAAGCCTCCTGTTTAGCAAACCCTGGCATTGGTACCAGAGTGGAGGAGTCCCAGTCATCGATCGGGCTGACCTCTTGGTTTTAATGCAATAGGAGCTCCCTCAGCACAGTGTGGCTGCGAGGTTTTTCCATACAATAGCAGCGTATTCATCACACTTCATTTCTCCCACAATCCATCGTGTGTTGGACTTGGCTCCCAGTGGCATTCTGGGCTACTGCTGTTCCAAGGGAGTTGACTTCATAGTTGACATCCTAATGATGTTTTGGATGATGACAAAGTATTTTCCAATCTTTTAATGCAGAAGGAGAGATACATGGCTGTATGATATGTTCCCGGGCTGCATTTTGATAGCTGTCATGGCACCAAATCACACGTTCATTTCCCTGAATGGATGGTGTCCCTCCAGACACACACAGAGTGTTATCAGATTTGACAGATCTTGAATGACGACATGTCAAGGATTCTGCATTCTACCACGGGAGACTTGGGCTGCTGCAGATACACGCTGCCACCTGGCTTAGCAAAACTTACTGCAGGCTTTTTGTTTGTTTGTTTTCGAGTTTGGGTGGAAAAACAAGTGCCCTTTGGGTTTTTGTTTGTTTTGATTTAAATAGATGTCGTGTTTGTTGAAAAATTAATTGGTAATTATAGATGGAAAGTTTGCTAGATTAGCAAGAAAAAAACACAGGGTAGTTGGACTTCATGATGTGTATGTTTCAGATGCTTTCAGTGTTTTCAGTAGGAACTTCAAAACCAGAAGAACCAGTGTTGAGTATATTTTTGGCTGGAAGTGGGCACTTTATTCACTGTTTTTTCATTTTGTGGTAGTGCTGTCGGTCAGTGATGATACCAAACACGTCGTGTTAGTTCTGCTGTAGAGGGCAGGGATGGGAGCAGACACCCGTGTAGATGGGCTGCAAACGGGCAGTGGCACAGATGGTTTGTTTGACTTATTTTTAGCCTCGGTTGTTGTTTATTCATAAAGTTGCAGTTTCAGTTGGACAGCTGTTTCTGGTTTAACCAGACAGCAGAAGTCCTGTAAAGTGGGATAGAAACCTGTAAATACTGATTTTTGTGTGCTTAGTGTGGCAATGTTGTGCTGGATTACAACCCTTCAGTATCTAGTGCTTTGGTAACTTACGTGAGTGGTGTTGCATTTATTTAATTGCTTTGAGTTGTGAATTGTTTTTGTTAGCAATACTGTCTGGCTATACCTACAACACAAGTGAATTAAAAACCAGTACCATTTAGCTGCTGCAAGAAAAGGTCCCATGTTTGTGTCTTTAATTAGTCTTCCCTACTAGAACTTGTTGAAATCCTGCAGACATAGCAACTTTGGAAATGTAAATTACGACATAGCATTTTTCCCAGTGAGTATTGGAAGTTTGTAAAAGTCCCTGCTATTTTTGCAGCTTTTTGGTTTTAATTGAGAATATTTTTGTTTCCATTGTGAAAGAAATTTGCTACAGTGTATCTTGCTTATATGTGTTCTCATTTAATCATTGCATGTTGAATACAGAAATATGTGGATGGCATTTATAGGTATAAAGACATACATTTTTACATCAAAAAAGGGTGTAAGCCATTTAGAGTATAAACAAATGGAGCTTCACCTTTCCTGCCTTTCAGAAAAAAAGATGAAAAGAAAACTTGATAAATTTATTTCCTTTACATTTTCAGGTCTGTAGGCAGCCTTTCTGCTAGTGCTGTAGGGATAATATAGAAATAATTATATTGTGAACTATTAATAAATTCACACTGTTTTGAATTCCATTTAATTCAAATAAAGAAATAAACTAATGCTAATATACCAAATAATTAATGCGATAATGAAGGATCTACCTTCCACTTGACACTGAATGACTTATGTTCCATTACATCGAAAGACTTAAGTCATTTTGAGCATTCAGTATTAAAAATCTAGTTCATGAATATTAGAAATTTAATCTGATATCTCAGTGAGGACTGTGGATTGCATTGGGTTTAAACATGGGTAATAATAAAGCTTGTGTTTAGCACAAGTATCAAAATATGACACATCATTTTTATGAGCTCTGAGGCTCTTAAGGGATGCATGGGGAATCATAATGAACTGAAATATTGTAGACCTTCTGTGACAGAAAACTATTAAAGTCTGCATAATGTTGTTATTGTGCCAATGTCTGTCTTCTGCTGTTAGTCCGGTCTTGTAATACTGGTGGTTGTATTCCTTTAGGATCCTTCCTGGCTTTGCCTTTGGGAGATCCTGGATGTTTATTTTGTTCAAATATTCCCTTTGCCTCTCTGGAATGTCAGTAAGATGCAACATCGTGGCTTTGCCAAAATGTTCATTCTTTGTTTTATGTCCCAACTTTTCCTGCTGTTGGCTTGTGAAAACGCAAGCATATGATAATAGTGCTAGTGGTCCTGTTGGAATTAATGTATCTTATTTACAAAACATGAAGCTGAGCCATAATTATGTCTTTTTCAAGACAAGAACCATGGTTACATTGCAGGTTAACTCTTACTTACACATTCTTTAACTCGTCACAACACGTATGTTAAATTACATGTTGAACTTCTGCCTACAATGTCACATAGCCAGCCTATTTTTCCAGACAGACTTTACACCTACACATTGTGTATTACATACCTATACACTGTGTATTACATTACTCTATCAGCAGTCCCATAAAGTCAGTGGGACTGTGAGTAGTTTAGCGTCGCTTAATGAATGGTAATACTGTGATGTTAACAAACAGGAGTGGATCAAGCTGTGCTTGATATAATGCCTGCTTAAGTTGATGGAAAAAGGAAGCTAGTTCCTCATGGTTAAAACAACGAAGAATGGTTTAGTTTGGTGTTTAATTTTATAATTGGAAACCTAGAATTTAAAACAGAAAACCAGACAATATGAAAGCAGAAAAAATGGAAAATTAAAATGTGATTCAAGAGAAGCCGTTAAATGCATTGAAGGTTATAATGTCTGTTTTGGAGGAACTGAGGTTCAAAGATAAGTGTATTAGTGAAGATCATTGAAATAAACAATTTTTAAAACTCTTTTCCCCCATGTTTTAACTGTAATACATCATTTAGTGGTGCAACAACTAGACTTAGTTTCAGCCTTCTATGATAAAAGTATTTTCAGCTTACCCTTGTGATTTTATCTTTTCTTTGATTTTTTTTTTCTTCTTTCTGAATGGGTAATTTTAGTGGTTAAGTAGTTGGTCATTTGGCTTCCTTTGAGATAATATAAGTGACATACTTGTGGTTAAAAGAAGATACCACACATAACTGCAATCTGAATTAATGGACATTGCCTTACTCTTGTGCAGTAATAGCATACATACCATTACTGAGTGTACATAGCATTAGAAGCAGCTTGGTATTCACTAGATTATACTGTGCTTGATAAGCAGGTAGTAAAATTATCAATGTTTCATTCTTCAAAGATAGCAATCCTGAGTCTGTTAGTGAATCATGAACGCTGGTGAGTCAAGGTGGAGTTATGCTAGAGAGAAGACAAATTTTCTGATGGTTGAGGTAGAGCACCTGTTGCTGTTATTATCAAGTCGCTTTACAGCAAAATCTAGACCATAGATCAGCAAGATAATCATCAACTAACTTGTGATTGTAAGGCCTTTTTCTTGCTGATTGCATAGAGAACAGCTTGGCATTGCTAATTCCAGGTGCATTTGGCAGTTTGGAAATTGTTTTTCAGTACATGAACAGAATGTTTGGCAAAGGAGCTGCTGAGGACGAGTGATGAGGGAAGGGCTGCACGTCCCTCAGGTCTCCCGTGCTCCATGGCCGCCTGGGAGGTGGTGGTAAAAGTGCAGGGCAGGACTCGCAAACCACGAGCAGCCCCAAACCCAAGAAAATGAAGTGCAGTGTCAAACAGCTTCACCGTTCTATTTTCATGGGGTCGGCTTTTTGGACATAAGGGGTATACCCAGCTTGCAAGCTGCCACGCCTGGTCTTACACAGCTGGATGTTCATCAGTTGTTTAAATTGCCGACACCATCCTTCTAAATTGTGATGCCTACTAGATGTAAGAAAATCCCAACAAACGCAGCAACAATCAAAACCCCAAATCCAACAAGAATACTTGCACCTATTAGCAATATAGTTAATAGTTTCCACAGCTGTGTAGATGCACTCATAGATTTTTTCTTAGGGAAATACTGTTTTATTTTACATAGTTTCCAAATATTTGATCTTCATTTTACAAAAACTTTAGTTGGTGCATAGGATGATAGTTGTGTTATGTAAACAGATGGTGATCACCTCTGTTTTGTGGCTTTTTAGTCTTTTTCCTCCTCCTTTTCCATTTCGCAGTGTTTTGTACATAGTTAGGACTGAGAATAGCCTTGATTGTTTTTGGGTTGTCTGTAATCCATTCATATGGCAGAAATATTTTAGCAAATAGAAAAAAAAAGTTAGGTAGAGCTATGAAACCCTGTATCCTGTCTAGCAAGATTATAATTGTTTGGGAATAAAAAGAACAAGATTTGACTGAAACATTGCAGTTAAAAGCGATGTTTGAAAATACAGTTGATGAAGTTTCTGAAATGAAGTCAGATTATCCACACTTTTGAACCCTCACATATAACATTTCCTTATAATTGTTTTAAACTTTCTTCTTCCACAAATATGTTCTGGTGTTTCACTAGGGTATTGGGATGGGCTTCTGTGTGTTTCAGTCAATAACTGTTACTAAACAAAAAGAAGCATTTTCACATCGAGAAAAGTTGTGAATGTTTTGTGCTGGTTTTGTGTCATTTTCAGTGCAATTGTCTTAAAATAATGTAAATTTTCAGAAGACTAAAATGAATGCTGTGGTATGGAAGAGCCCTGTGGAGACGTGTTCTTGCAGCTGCTGTGTGAGTGATCATCAGATGTCATCTCGAATCACTCAGCCCTTTGCTCTAATCCCTCTTTCCAAGCATCTGAATCTGCGTGCCTTCCCCCATCTCCCTCCTCCTCTCTTTGCAGTACCAGGGCGGCACTGGTCATTGCTGTAGAAATTCTCATCTTCTCATTGATTCACTTTTTTTCCAAGCGACTCAGAGGCTGTCAGGTAGCTGAATGGCATCCAGCTGTTACTGAGCCCCTTGTCTAACAGTCTGCTGTTCAAGCCGCCGTGGAGGCTATCACTCGGGTGTTCCTTGTGTCCAAAGAGTCTTTACATTAAGTTAACAGCTGTGAATAGGATTTGGGTGAAGATTTTTTTTTTTTCTTGTTTTGTTAGCTTGCTATTCTAAGCATGTAGTTGCACACCAGTGACAGAAATGAGGTTATCTGCTTGCTTTATTTGCTCAGGCTGGGTGTGAGTACCTGGTGCTTTACAGGTTATTCTGTTGAATATCATATTAGTTTTCTACTTACATGTGTATACCTACTATATGCCTGCAACCTGGTATTTGGGACAGGTTCATTAAATTTGAACGGAATATATGAATATTGCTGTGGTCCAAATTGGGGTAGGATTTACCAGCGTGAGCTGGCTTTGGACTCAAATGAATTGTGTAAAAATAACACTGTACTTTTCTTCCCTATGCAGCATCCTTGTCCTGCTTGTCGGCTCTTTATCATAGGAGAGGGAGAGCTGCCTTAGTGAGAGTTGTGTGATAATGAGGTCCAGTGCTGGATCTCATTGTGACAGGGCATTGGGGGAATGGCAGAAGCAGTATTACTTAAATTTTCTGTTTTCCCATAGTTAGATATACTCTTTTTAGTAATATTTAGTAGTATTGCTCCAGATTGTTGCTATTATGAGAAGTCTCTGTTTTGTACTCAAATGTAGCTTGAGGGTTCCAGCTCGTAGATGTGCTGTACTGTACTTAGTGAGAGTTGCAGATTCTGTAGCTTTTATATGCAACACCAATCTGAAACTTAGATTTCTAAGACTAGGTAAAGGAAAGAGAGTTGGTGAATAGAAATCATGAGTTTAAAGAGAGTTACAGCTAGTGGTATTATGGATGTAGATAGCTTTTTTTAAAAAAAAAAAAGTTTACTTTGGGCATACTTATAAGGTTGTTTATTAAAGTTACTTCTTTGTGCCTACCAGCTTTCACTGCAAAGTGGACATAATGCAGGTTGCTGAGTCATTGACCCTTGTAAGCAACAATTTATTTATCTTCAGCTTGTTTAGCTTCATACCAAGAAGCAGGAGAAAAGTGATTTTTATATAAAATCACTAGGTGAATAAACTTGTTCATGAACGAAGTGCTTTAATTTTTCTCTGGTACGTCTAATTTTTTACCATTATGTGAGGACTTACAGAATGTGCTCAGCTGAGATTGATCACTGGTGTGTGAAATGACCGAATTACAACAATGGAGGGTTTTCTGAGGTGGGTAATATATTTTCATATGTAGCTTCTAGCAATGAGTTTAATGCACTGAAGGCCACATTTTCAATGCTTCTGTTATTGAAATGTAGTGCTCTGATCGTTTTTCTGCTGAACTTCAATTTAGAGCTTCATCTGGAAAACATCCACGGGAAAAAGCATCAAAGCAAAATAATAAGAATTGCCTGGGAATGCAAGAAGATTTTTAAGTATAAGATTAAAATATGCAGCGAGAGCTTGAAATAGTGCATAGAACACCTTAAAGGCTAAATCTGTAAGTAAGAAAGGAAAATAGCTTTACTGGCACCTACCTTGAAGTTGTAATAGTTTGCTAACCCCGGGTACAGGAAGTAAACTTTTACATTCTCACTGTTCTTTGCTTAATTTCCCATCTTTAATCTTTTGGCTTTGCTTCAGCTGAAGGATTGTTACCATTTTAATTATAGATCCCGAAGGATTATATTCCTTATGTTACTACCTGTAAAGCTCTGGTTTGGTCCTCTGTTCAAGTTCAAAGCCGTCAGGTGAACTCTTCCAAATATTTAATCAACTGAGTTATGATACTCAAGCACTTATGAATATGTTTAGTTAACTTTTCCGAGTCTTAGATTTGGGACTTTGGCAAGAAAAGCACATCTGCAAAGAAGAAAACTGTGATTAAAAGAAGTGCATGTGTAGTTGAGAATCAGTTCTGCATTTTATTTGTCACAAGGTGAGAACTGCTACTGTAGTACTTTTGTCTGTCTACAATAGCTCTTGTAGTTGCCAGTGTAGTGGGAGGATGACAGGGCGTGTGTAACTTGAACAGCTGAAGACTTTTCTGTTTTCTAGACCTACAATTAAGAATATGGCAAAAAGTTCAACTTCAAACCGATTTTATTGTAAGAATTATTAAAGAAGAAATTTCTTCTGTGTTGCCCAGGAACTTGGATCAGGCTGAAGTCATTCCCTCCTTTAGGCTTTCTATGTGGGATTTTCCGTTCTTTGCAGCGAGTCTGGACCTGTCGCATGCAAACTTGGGTTCTTGAATTGTTCTGACAGCATCAGCAGGTGGTTTCAATGCAACTGGCAAAACATATAGAAAGTTCTGTAAAATTCAGATATTCTATTTTTGTTTGTTTGTTTGTTTTTATTCTGCCTTTCAATGACTCTTGATGTTCAGGAAATTTAGCATACTTTGTCTGCTGGGCACAGTAATATTTTACTGTTACATGTGAAAACAGCTTTTCATCCCACCCACAAGCTCAGTACACCTAAAAAGCCCAAGTGTTGGCTGTGAGGGGGATCTGCTCATCAACTGAAATCTTAGCACACATGGGGATTTTCTTCACCTATTTTATTACAGAGGACTTTTCTGCTTACTTTAGCTTCTATACTGTCTTTACAACTCAGCCCACACATTTTTCTTGCTTTTCTAGGAATAGCTTCCCTAGATGGCAACACCAGCGCCTGGCAGCTCTGTGCTTGTTACGCCTGGGGAAAAAACTCTGGTTTTCTCCAAGCCCACTGCCTCTAGCAGCAACGAGCAGATACGGTGTCGTCATTAGGAGATGTGAGTGGCAGATGTGTGGTAGTCTTGTCTCTGGATGGCTGAAACACTTGTCAGCTGAAGCAACTGAATGGATCCTGGTCTTGGATGAACATGATTGATTAGT
This sequence comes from Patagioenas fasciata, assembly GCF_037038585.1. Lineage (NCBI taxonomy): Eukaryota > Metazoa > Chordata > Aves > Columbiformes > Columbidae > Patagioenas > Patagioenas fasciata. The sequence continues at coordinate 66,717,109 of NC_092520.1, read as the reverse complement.
AGAATGGAACAATGTCTGTGCTGTGTTAAATATCCCGGTTTTTTTAGGTGCTCGCAAGTGTTCCCTTCCAGTTAGGGTAGAACTGCTCTTGATTTTCTGTCTTATATATAGAAACTACACAGTACGTCTGGATTAGACTCTGATTACAGAATCACTTGCACCTTTTTGCAGTCGTTCCGGTCACCTCCCTATCCTGGATAAATCGTGTACGTACACTGTTTTCAAAACAATTTTTGCTATGGAATGTGCACATGGGAAGTTCTTCAGAGACTGGGATCCACCCAGCATGTGTGTTTCAAAACAAAGTATCACTGCCAAAGCAGTTCTTGTCAACAGATTTATTATTTGCTGTTAATTTTCATCCTTGGGGTAAAATGGTGTGTGCTAAGATAACTTAGTTTCAAGAGGTAACACGAGGAGAACAGAGAGGAAGCTAAAACTGAGTGTGCTAGCAAAATGATTCTCTGTTTTTCTGTATCTGTGTTGGAAAATACCATGATCAGTGATTCCAGCCTTGAAGGAAGAAAGCGAGAAGGAAAGTTATTCCCATAATTTGATTGCTGCTTGCTAATCTGCGTTTTCTTTTTTAGAAAAAGAAAAAACATAATTTCATCACAGATTGCAAATAGTGGAAAGCAGACATCCCTGAAAAGTAGAAATTGTAGTAGAAGGATGAATTAGTTGCTGCCTACCTACAGCACAGGACTTACTCATTTTGATAACAGCTCTGACAATTTTTTTTAATCTCACTGTTAATTTGCTGAGTTTGGAGACTGTGTGATTATTTCAGCCAGCAGGAGAGCCTTATTTATTTTTCAAGTTAAAAAAAAGTAAATCTCTTGCTAATTGTTCTGTTATTTTTTTGAATGTTACTTCATAACGTGCACCATTAAACTTTGTATGCAGGAATGGGAAGAAGTAATTATTTCTTCTTCAGTTGGTTCACAGTGAAATACCCATAAAACTCTTGATCCTGATTCTCTGCTGTTTTGCAGCTTATAAATCATTTACTTTGTGCTCCAGAGGCAATGTGTTTGTATGAGTCTAGTATTGATGTTGATGTATTATTTCTACTTCAGTCTCACTTAAGGCAAGTGTAAATAACTTTACAGAGTTGCAAAACAGTAGGGAAATGAGCCTCCATAAGCTAAGGCATCAGATTTATTTTCTGGGGCAAATGAAGAGGTTGTTTGAAGCCTGATCAAAGCCCAGGCTCTCCAGTTATGTGTAGTATAAAGTTGGTGGCTTTTGAGCAGAATCTGTTGGCTTCGGGAGTTTTTTAATTTATTGGGGCTTTATATCTCTGGAACCCATATTCAACATATTTCTGGAAATGACAAATGCACTGCCATATGGAATGCCAGATTTCCAGCCGCTCAGAGGTGCATGTGTGAATTTCAGAGTGCCTGGAAGAAATGAATGAAAACCACATTCTCAATTTTATCTGTTGCCGAGCTGTGTAGGCAGAGGAGGGGAGAAGCTTTGAAGTAAATTCTGCTGGAGGGATCACATACTTATTTCTGAGCCGCTGTTCTAGTGCGGCAAGGTGTAGATGTAATTTATGTTTCAAACTATGCACTAATTTCAGCAGGACTGTTGGTCTATGTGCTGCGGTGTTTATTCTGGAAGATGCTAAGAAATACAGAACATCCTTTTGCTACTGGCGACTTTGTTGTCTTGTTCAGTCATTCATTTCCAACCCTTTTTGTGCCTAAACTTCTCTTTCAGGCTTTAATGCCTGAACTTAATTCTTGCGTATTGTTGAACTGTTTTTTTTATATATGCCATGTCTCCTTAAAAGGTTTTTTATTGATTGTACTTCATGAGTAGATTTTTTTAAGCTTTTGTTGGTTAGTAAAAGCTGAGAAAGCATTACTGGAGATATTTGTACTAGGGTTATTTTTAATCCTGGAGAATATGAAAACTTTTTAAATGCAGAAATGATGTTTGGGGATTTTGTGTCAGGTTTTGGTTAGAAAAAAACATCTTGTAAAGGGTGGACTATTAAGGTTAGTTGTGTTCATGTAAGCTTTCACAAATTCTGTGCGTTTTCTTCAGAATCAAAGAATGAATTTTGAAGTTTTCTTTATATAGAAAGGGAGGGGGAAACTTACTTGTGACATACATAATTTGAATTATTAGTATTTTGCTACAGTAGTTGCTTAGCTGGTAGAATTGTTAAAGTTAATTCTGTCTTCCTGTAGCAATAAGAGAGAGTTCACGAGGGAAATCATGTTAGTCTACTAAATCCTTTCCCCAATTTTTTCTTTTAAAAAGCGCTGTACCTTGTTACAGTAATTGTTCATAACTGCTTCCAGCCCCCAGTCCTTATGCTCTTTGATTTGTGTGAAACCCCAAGGCTTTTCATGAGATCGTTTCCCCCATGTTAGATCATCTCCATAGTTCACTTGAACTTGCCATGTACCAGTTAATTGGCGTTTCTGACCTCGAATGAAAGCCTGTGTTGTGCGCTCGCTCCAGTTGCAATAAAGCTGTGACAGCGGATGGATGGTATTCTGTGATGTAAAGCAGCGGTTTTACATGTGGTTATAATTACCAACAATTCTGGTGTTCTTAGTCACGCAGCCTTCTGGTGGAAAAATGTTCTCCTTTCTCCTGGAAAATACTGATTCATTAAAGCCTGTGTTAATTAATAAATCAGTTTGACGAGGATGGATCTTCCATCTGGAGTCAAGAAGAGGGAAGCTGCGGTTCTGGCCGAGGACGGGCAGGAGAGGGGCAGGAGCAGCTCCAGGTCTGGGTGTACATGTTCCTGCTCCGGGCATGGGGCAGCGTGTCCTGCTCAGCGTTCATGGTCAGGAGCATGAACAGACATGGGGTGCGGGATTCCTGATGCTAAGGGCACATCCATTTGTGGGGGGCAATGGGTAACTGCCTGAAAATTCAGGGAGATTTTTAGGAGGGTGGGACTCTATCCTTTAATTCTCTCTGAATGTTGTGATTTTGTTTTGTTTTCTTTTCTTTTTTGTGAAATCCACCTTCAAATGATCTTCCTCTGAGAGAAGGGATTTTTTTTAAAATAATTTAAACAAAATTTAAACATTTTTTTTAACACAATCTCAGTTCTTAATCTGTACTCCACTTAAAGACATCTCGAGTATAATTAAAAAAAACAATAGTAAGGCATTGTTCTTTGCTTTTGAAATTCTGTTACACCATATGTAGCATTAAGCATGTTCTCAATGCAATGTTTGTTTGTAACCAAGAATTTGGCACTTTTGAAATGCAGCTTCTGGGTTTTTTTGGTAAGAAGAAAATATATTTTTGAGTTTTAGCTTTATCTGTTTTACACACAGAACAACTTTAAAGCCTGGTGTTCTGTATCAGAATGGTCATACACTCCTCAGATTTCCGTCTGTATGGAAACTGGTTTTGAAATGGTTTAAGAGGAGTGTTAGTACGCTGTGGATTTGTTAGTTAGGCTTCTTCATATCTTTGTTTGAAACTCTTCTCTTTTTCTAGAAATGCTGTGTGTATTCACATTTTGAAAGAAATTTTGGAAAGAAATTTTGAAAAATCACAAAATGAACATACAGTCAGGCATTTGAAGAATCCCTGTGTGCTAAACCTTTTCATCTCATGTCTTTGACTTGGATCAGAATTAACAACAAAAATCTCCACAATTCCTCCCCTTCTGAAAGGCTGGCTTGAGTTTATTAGTATTTTATTTGATCTTTCAGGATTAGAGTTTAAGCTGTCAAATACAAAACCTTAACTAAAGCCTGAAATCTTTTGGTGTAATACTCAGTTTAGATGGTCTGTGTTTCCTTTATTGTTCATAAATTTCCTTAAATTTATCATCTCTGAAATTTCAATGTATCAAAAAGGGTGTCTGCACCGAGGCTGTTACTAGCCAACCCTTACTTTCTGTCAAATTGTTCCAAATACTTAAAAAAAAAATCTGTTACAATTTATGTTTTTTTGTCATCAGCTGAATTAAGAAAACTAAACTGTGTAGCTCTTCTGTGTGTATTTTTCCTTTGCTGTCTGTGCCAGGAATTGCTAATTGTGTAAAATCTTTCTGCGTCTCTGTCAGTGTTGTTCCTCTTACATTTTGGCTGCTCTTGTTCCGTTTCTTCCTCCGCTTTTTGCACCACTTGACCTTCTCATATGAGTTATCACGCCGTCTTCCCACTCCGTATTGTATGCAAGGCATGGAGTCTTTACCAGCCACTTACTAAAAGGCTACATCTGCTACCCAAGCTCCTATTTTGAAGATGCCAGTGAGGAGCAATTTGGCAGATCTCTCTGCAATAAAATTAAGTTGTGATTGCTTGCCCATCCAAGCTTTAATCTACATATTGCAGGTAATGACAGTAATGAAGATGTGATAGTGTGGTCTAGCAACCAAGATGTATCCCTGGTAGATTTGTACTCTCATTTACATGTTGGTTCTGTTTGGAGAAGCCATGTAGACCTGAAGCAGAACTCATGCTGCCCTCAGGCAATCAATTTACAAATACTTTCAGTTGTGCAAGTTTTCTTTGAAACCATAGATCTGTGGATCTGCGTGGGTTTGTTTTGTTTTCTTTTGTTTTGTTTTTTTCAGTGAAGAGTTGTTTCGTAACATTTGGTGGTAATTAGCCTGGGTCAGTCTTTCAAGTTGTGGGGGAAATCCTGCCTTGCTGAGAATTACAGAAGTCCTGTGGCTGATTTTTGAGGACCCCACTGTCTCATTCAATTTTTCAGTAAAGCTTTTGAATAGGTGTGCAAGATGCCTTCAAAATTTGGGATGTGTGTGTGTGTTAGTCTGATGGCTCATTCTTTAATTTGACATCATAAATTTGACTAACACATGCCAAGAACTTTTTAAAGGTGGTGTTCATGTCAGATTACCTGCTCTTCTGCTTGCCAGTGTAACTGTTCTTCAAGTAGTAGGTCCAGACAGTCCTACTGCCTCTCAGCTCTGGGGATGGCATTGATAGGAAAGAAACTTTTTGTCTGTGGGTAATTATAAGGCTGGAAAAAGCAGCAATGCTGCCTTCCTTTCAGGTGATCCTTCCTTAAAGAATCTGAAGCTGTGTTCAACCAGGAGGTGTTTTCGCTCTGTGACAGCTGTGAGTTTGGTTCTCAGACGCAGTTTGCTCATTTGAAGTTCCCGTCAGGTTGTATTCTGTGGAAAAGAGGAGTTTGTGTTTCTGTGGTGAAACTGGACAGCTTTTTTAGGTGGCAAATCTAAAACTGACTTCTGAAATGTAAGTTATGCAAAGTGTGTAACACTTAGATTTACAGTTTATAAGCACAGCACTGTAGTCTTCAAAACTTTCTTACTGATCAGTTATAGTAATAGAAACGCCTGCTGGGGAGTTGTGGTGGGTACGTGCTAGGAAGGGTTGCTTTTCTCCCTGTCCTCTGTTTCCTTTGTGTCTCACTAAGGGAGACAGTAATCTGTCTGGAATAAAAATAAGTAGGTCTGAATTGCTTTGTTCCATGTATATTTTGAAATGCTGAATATTGATTGACCCTTCTTGAAATCATTAATGCCTGTCATCAGTAGGAACAGTAAGGTAATTGTAGTTGAACAAGTAAGTTTGCACATGTAAAGTTACTACAAGTTAGTGAAGTGTAAGGTGAGAATTGCCTTTTGGCAAAGGAATGAATTAATGGTGTACCCCATAAGGAGGCAGAACCTGTACTAGATGATGCATTTTTGTCCTCGGTATTGCTTTGCTATAGTATGTTTAATTCTGACTGTTGGACCACCACCAGAATTTTGAATCCTGTTTGCCCAGGATGTCTGTTCCTGGCCTGATTTTTTTAATATTTTTTTTCCTACCATATGTCGAATGTGCTAAGAACTTGAAGCTTGTTGCACTGCTTTCTTAAGGTACCTGGTGCTTCTAAAAATACAGTAGCTATAGTTTAAGCACATGATATGTTTGTCATCTGTATTTAGGGTCTAACTTTTACTGCGAGCTGTTACTTTATATTTGTCAAGGTGGCATCTGTGAAAATGCTGATTTAAATAGAAGGTTGCTATAACAGATTTTTCAAATGAAAATGGTGTGTATACTTTAACAGTCAACAGTGGGTTTCTGAGACTGTTACTCTTAGGTTTCATGGCAATAGGCTTTGTGTTCTGAAGCATGTGGGAATGTCTGTGCTCTTTTGCAGCTTGAGAAGTGTAGCTTCCCAAGAGGATAAGTTCTTGTTACAGGATCTGTATTTGCCATTGTAGCCAACTGAAAGGAATGGTAAAATACAATGAAAGCAAATATAATGAAAATCCTGTAGAAAGGAGGGAAATTTGTTCCACCTCTTTAAAAGTAACCAGAGGTTTCAAAATTATTTAGTGTTTTCAGTTCTTCGTTAGCTTTAAAAACTAGGAAATGATACTCTTAGCTTCATTTTCAGGCAAAGACATTTGGATCATGAAACTGGCATCTTTGTAGTTTTGTAAGTGAAGCTTATCTTCCTAAAGATCTGCTGTATTGTTCAAACTTCCTGCAGAATTAATTCAAGGTCTGTGGTCTTTGGCTTTTGTCATTCCCTGATATGACCTGCCCATATTTTTAGATATAAGATGAAGAGAAACAGGAGGGGCTTAAATGGGAGCACAGGGCAAAGCAGTGGGGAAGGCATTTTAAAGAGTGTGCAGAAAAAAACAAAACCCACGGAAATACCCTAGAAAAGACCATGTAACTGAGTAATATGCATAGAAAAATGCCTCTGCCTTTTGTTTCCTTTTCTAGCAAATGAAAAGAAATCAATGTCACTGTATAATCTCTTCTGCACAGGGAAAGCTCTGGCTCACATCTTCCCTTTCTAATTGCAGAACTGGAGCACAAACCTTGAAATGACTTAATTACCCTTCTTCCCATCAAATCCTCCCTCCCTCAACCCATTTCTCATGGTTTTACTGACTATTGATGGTAGGCATGCAAAGGACAAAATTTAATAAAATTATAACTAAAATTGTTTAATGGGGTGACTGAAATATTTAAAAGTCTGTTCTTGAAACTTTGAACCTTTCTGTCCTGGCAAGAATGTATCTGGGAAATGCATATGAAAGTGGACAGCGTATGTTTTCCTGGCTTTTGTGTTGTAACAACAGATTATGTGTTTAAACATCAGCATATGACATTTTGATTTCCAGCCTGCACAAGGAAGATTATTTAGTGAGGTGAGCTGTTAAGAACAGCTACTTAACAAGGCTCTCACGCATCCTTCAGAAAGAGCTTTGATTGTGGCAGCTGCTTACTACAAATGAGGTGGTTTTTGTTTTGTTTTATTTTGTTTTGAAAGGGTAGACCTGGACATCTAACACTAGTTGCTGGGTAGTGAGACAAGTTTGGGAAATACTGTAGTGAAGGTAGAGGACACATAATTATGATCTGTAACTCCACGGAAATGGTGAAATATTCAGAGCTTCTGAAGGTTGTGCAAAATTACTTTGCAATATTTAGCAATGATAGTTTCTTACATCTGAATAGGGTAAGAGCTTACTTAAAAATGTTGTTGGCTTTTCAGTACCCTTCAGATTGGAGGGGTTTTGTTTCGCTCTCCTCTCCCCACTTCTCTACCTGATGTTACTCGGTGTTGAAGGGTTCCTTACCCAGGAAACCTTTTAAATATAAGAAACTGTGACACCTTTGGAGTAAAGGTTGATTTCACTAGGTGGTGGCTGGTAGGGTTTGCATGTATTTTGAACATTGAGTGCCAAGACAAACTTCTGTGCCACAAGCAGAAGGGTCAGGCAGTTGAGAAGGATGAAATAATGGTGGGCAGCTGGCTTCTTCAAGGGAGGGTGGGAAGAAGAGGCGTTTGCCGAGTCTCCCTGAACTTCCTAGCAGAGAAGAAAAATTTAGAGCTACCTTCCTTGTAAATGAAATTTTATTAAGATGTGATTGCCACCTATGTCACACTGTAAAGATGGTTGGAAAACGTGCTGATGCTCATTTCGTTCAGTTTATTGTCATACCGTATGGGATTTAAATGAGACCTAATAGAGTAGTAATTGGATTTGCAGTGCCTGCGTGACATAAAGGAGGATTCATGATGCTGTGCTCAGTGTGTTCTAGAGAGCAAATGCAAAAATGAAATCTCTTGTAATAAAGAACTGGCGACAAATCGATTCCTTGTATATATACTTAAAAAAAAAATTGAAGCTGAAGAGCTTTGTTTTTCGCTTTGCCAAAATGTTTCTGACAGCCTCATTGACTGTATGGTTCAATTGGAAGCTATTTTAAATAAACCAACTATTTTTTTTCATTGTAAGAAAATACAGTAAAGTATATTATTAACAATTTTAGTTAAAATCACGTGTCTGATATGCTTTAACATCAGAAAAATGTGGTGGGTTACTGATTTAAATTTGGTGCAAACTGGTAACATCCATGCTTGCTGGCTTGCAAAGGGATCTCAGTGCATGTGTCTAAAAATGATTTTGATATTAAATGCACTGAGTGGGTGAAGATGGTAGCTGGTTTTCACTGGCACTGCTCTGAATTCAGGCTGTCTCAAGTTCTGGAGTGCAACCCTGCATTTTTGTATTACCTATCTCTTTGAATTTATTTTTGAATTAGCTGTACGCTCTGTAATTTTGACCAAAAAAAGCTTCTTATTTGCAGGCTTTTCTGAATATCCCTGATGACTGTGCTCAGAAAAAAAATAAATAAATAAACCCCAAAAAACCCACCAAAAAAGAAAACCCACAACCCAACAGCAGCAAAAAAAAACCCCACCTCTAACTGAGTGAGTCTTGGTGTAAGAAGCACAGCCTGGAATGAGCAATCCTAAATATAGGCCCATTCATAATGAATGCTTTACTGTCTTCTGAATTTGATACCTTATTGATTAGCAGAAGGACTCACAATATATGTACAGTGAGTTATATCCTTATCTTTGAAAGTGTTCTTGTCAGTAAATGGACAGGTTAGAGTTAAAAACTTTGTGCTGTTTTTCATCATTGACTTATATTTATTTAAGGGTTTATTTATCGATTCATAATCGAGATAAAGGTTTCTAGTAAGCATGTAGTTACTAACCAATATACTTTGCTTCAGTTGTTTGGCATGTGCAGTTTTTTCTTTAGTAGCTGTCTTTTTTAATAGTTTCATTTAAAAAACAGATCAGCTGCTTTTGAAACTAGAGAGAAACACTGATTTTATTTTTTTTATATGCCTGCAAAGAAGGAAAACAAATATCCTTGTAGTTTTTTTCTTTGTTGAATTAAGAGGCTATTTTTCTCCCCACCTTGATCATTGTGTGTTTTAAACCCACAAATAAGCAGAATCCTGTGGCAGGGTTCAGCAAACTGAAATTGCCAGATAATTAAACAGTAACACAGACACTTCCAAGGCAAAAGGGAAATCAACTGTTACAATGGTTTAAAGAAAGCAACAAAAGCAGCAGGACATCATACTCTTGAATTAAAAGCCCTGAATACCATTTGTCGCTGCTGCCTAATATCTAAGTGATGACGAATATTGTTTTCTTTTATGCAGGTTTTAGATAAATTTAGTTTTTATTTCTGGGAAGTTCTACTACTGCTCCTAATATTTTGTTGGGAAAAAGAAGTTTTAGAAAAACCTAGTAGTAGTGATGGATGTAGAGCTAATCGGAAACATTTTTAATTACTGAAGTCAATACATTCTGTTTCGGAGGACCTGGAAGCTATTATCTTGGGGGGCAAATTTGGACAAGGTAATTGGCTTTGACCTTTTGCCAGATGTCTGACAGTTCTTTTTCCTTTCTCCCTTGTGTCCAGATAAATGTCATGCCTTAAGGTTTTTGTTCCCTTGTTCTGGTTTAAAGTGTGGAGCTGCTTATGTAGCTAATCTGCACTTAAAATTATTTCCACTTCTAACCTCAGTAGGACTCTCATTTGGGGTATTCAGACAGAATTGACATAATTGGATTTCTGCCCAGATACTGTATTTAGATAGCTTTGGAGATGTCATTAATTTGACAGCTGCCATAGGAAATCTTTGTTTTGACTATTGTTACAGGACCTGCAATGTTTCTATTGCATTTTCATTTGTAGTCTGCCACTGAATTGGCGTGATTAAAATGAGTAGAATAAGACACCATCAAATATGTAGAAGACATGAAAGGGAGAAAATCAGTGTTGAAAACCTCAGAAGGTAGGCTGTTGCCAAATTCTATTTGGGTATTATGAGATTTTGGAATATCTGGTTATCTTTCAAACAGCAGTAATAGCAGTGCCTGCGGCTAGGGCTGCTGTATGCCGTCGTGGAGCCAAAGCTGCGTTAACATTTCTTTTCTTGTCAACCTAAAGCAAAGTTTCTGGGGCAGTTCAGGCAAAACTGCTTCGGCCATTTCTGATTATTAACTTAGAAGGGAAAACAGGTGCTTTGAGCAACTCTGTGTTCTTGGGTAGTAGCGATCCTAGCAACTCTGGCGTTTGTTCCTTTTTGGTGGATCTGAGGAACCCAGAGGTTTTGCTTTGACCCACACATGGAAGGTGCTGACTTTGGGGACTGCCATTCTGCCTTGCTCAAAGAGGACAGTGGTGGGACACACATCACTGACTAGCATGTACCCACTTACCAGGTTGTGTAGGAACCAAAGCCACTTTTAAGTTCCAGGTGTTTGTCTTGCACTTACTTTGGCTCTTGGTTGTGAACCCCTAGTTATGGTAGTTTTGTACTTGAACCGTGTGATGTTTGTTTTTCTTCAGTTGCGTCACCAGAGGAGATTTGGAAAAACTTTAAATCTGGAATGTCAGTTTTTCCCAGCCTTTGATATACAAATGTATTGGGACAAAAATGTCTTGTTCCTCCCAGTGAAGATCGTTTTCATTAATGCATTACTGAACTCTAACACCAGGTACTATTTGAGCATATTCTAGTTTCAGTAAGAGATTTTGTGCTGTGGCTTTAGTTTTTTTACCCTCCCTCAGTTTTACTAGTGGATTCCAGTTTAATGTCTGTTTATGTGAGTTCTGCAGCCCTGTGCTTTTCAGCATTGTAAATGAAATACCGAGTTTAAGTAAATGATAAATCTTTCTACTCTTTCTGGTAGTGGTGGTGGAGAGAGATTTCTTCCACTTGAAGTCATTACAGATTTCTTCACCTGAGAGCCAAGGTGCCTGGACTTTCCTGCCATCCTTTCAAAGTGAAACGGCTCTTGTTTGTGCTGACAGTACTTCAGACGTGGTTTGGCTGAACAGAATAGGGCAGAGCTTGCATACTCTTCAGAATAAGATACTCTGCTTGGACAGTAATGCCCACAGCACACTTATATTCCGGGTGGCTGTGCGCCTGAGAGAAGTGTGGAACACAAACAACCTCAGCAACCAGGCTGAGGCTCAGGGAACGATTGCTACTGGTGGTGGCTGCTGTGGCAGCAGGTGGGGAAGACCCAGACCAAGCCCTCTTCCATCAGCATAACGTATCGAGTTGCCACTTGACAGTTTGAGAGTTATGAAAAAGTTTCTGACAGTGTTTTTCTTGAAGATATCAGTCAGGATCTGCGTCCTGCCTTTCCTCCAACTCCCTGTATCTGCCTGGTGGTTTCAAAGACAACCATTGACCTTGACCTATCCCACTTAACATCACCCTATCCATATATTTCAGCACCAAGACAGCAGTGGCATGATTATTTCAAATTCAGACGGTGCTGTGTTAAGTGTACACATAGGAAAGATTTTTTTTGGACTAAAGAGGAATGAATAAGTTATCAGAACAGGAGCTCTAATATGGGTTGCAGTCAGCCTTTAACTTTGAATTCCCAGTGGGCTAACTCTGCCTTACTTGACTCTACCATATTAGTGATCTGTAGTCTCTCTGTAGCCCCTGCTATAGTCCATTTTCTGTTACATCTTACTCCAATGCAAATCTTCTCTAACTGTGTAGATGTGAAATTTATTTGCATGTTTTATATGTTTGTCTCCATAACTAAGAGTTGTAGCCAAGTGTCTCTACCTTGTGTTTCTCTAATAGTGAGCTAGCGTCACATCTTTCTGTGCCAGCTAATTCATCAGAATCTATGGTTTGCACTTCTCCAAAAGGCATCTGTGAATGCCTTTTTCCAGTGGAGGTGTGCGTTTTCAGTAATTTACATATACAGATTACTAGATTACGGTAAAGAGTATATTAATAAGCTATTTGTAGTTATCTTTCGCAGCCCTGAAATTCACAAGTATTGAATTAAAAGCTCTGACTCCACTAGAGAGATTTGGAAGAACTGGTGTGATTCTGTGGGTTGTATGTCTTTATGTAAAACACTTTAATGGCAAAGATGCAATAGGAAAAATAACTGTGAAGCAGCTGCCTGGGCTGATGATTTGTTAACCACTCAGGTCCTCAAAGATTCTGAGCTGATTTACTTAATGGAAAAGGCTGTTGTTGTGCCGTTTTTTACAAACAAAAAATTAAAGTATTGATCAGAAAAAAAGCTCAGGTTCCACTGGAACGGATTATTAAACTATGTGTACAAAATACTAATTCTAAAGTGCTGAAGAAAGATACCTAGCTATCAGTGCTAAGGTGTTTCTAAAAATCAAATTTGTAATTTCAATAATAAGATATCCTATTAAGGAAACCAAAATAATGATTTCATGTTTAAGCCGTGGCCTGAGAAGCTTGCTTAGTTAGGTACTACGTGAGGTTGAGGTCTAATCCTTTCCTTAAAGTTACTGTATTACAAAGCTTAAGAATGGCCTTGGATAGGTATAGTTCCATTTCTGCTTATCTATCTGTAATTATAATTGGTAATTCAGTTCTTTCAGGATACATTTGTAAGGGTTCTCGAGGTGCTGAGAGCTGTCCTAAGCATAAATCTCAAGACCTTTGTTGCTTCTCTGGTGTGGGCTTTAGGGTTATTTGTACAAGTGCTTACATAGCCAGCTTGTAAACACTTAAATAAGGAAAATTAGAAAGGTTGTGAGTTCCTATTCCTTATTGTAAATAGAAAAGAAAGAATAGGGGAATTGAGATTAAATGGAGTTTGAATACCTCACCTTTCACAGATGGCTCTTGGATAAGAATGCTTAGAAAACCTGGGGCTGTTTTGATGGCATGGTACCTTTGTTGTGAGCCTCCTTCACCTTGCAGAGGGTGACTGGACACAGCTTGCGTTTATTTTGATGCTTGACTATCAGACAGAAAGACAGGTGTATGTGGGGTTTTGTTGGTTGTGGGTTTTTTGTTTGTTTCTGAGACTGCAATATTAGATGTCTTCTCAAAGAGTTTGTAGCCTTGCTGGGCGGAGGCTTCTTGGCCTCCCATTCACAATTTCTCCAGTCTGCTTTGCGGGTTTTTTCTTTTTCTCATGCAGGGACTGCCCTGGAAGTTGCAGTGCAGCCTAATCAAATTTAAATTAGGTCAGTATCAGTAAGTATCAAGAGGGAAAATCCTTCTTAAGCCAGGAATTTAAAAATTCGTGTATTACAGTGAGTTTAGATAGTAATTTGGTATCAGTATTAGTTTTTTTAATAGCTCAGACTTTTGGGGAAAACTTCTAGCTGAAAGATGTAAGAAGCACATGATTCCTCTTAATAAAGTTATGTGAATCTGTACAATATATATTGTAGAATTTTTAGCAGATGCAGTTACTAACAGATATAACCCTCCTCATTTCTTTCCGACTTAAAGATGCTGTTTATGCATGTATTTTAATTGCAACTACAGAGGAAGCTGGTAATGGAAGTTGGTTTTGGAAATACAGTATTTGTTTTAAATGTTGATATTATTTAGAAAATGAACTACTTGTCCTTCATGTGTAGATTTTGGTGGTTGTGCAAGTAGATGTAAAAGTGTTGGTTTTTTTTTTTTTTCTTGAAAACATGTAACATATATGCCAGAATCTGCACAGCATATACATTTGACAACGGAGTTAAATCAGAACATAGGTCAGCATCACGTCTTTGATTGCGTTTGGTTCAAGTGTGAGACGTTGCATGCCTTCTCTAGCTGTGTTCCCGTTCCCCTCCAAGTATATGTTTATTTAAATTAAAAATGGAAAAAGAAGTTTGAGCGACCTCTGGTACCTATGTGTCTAATTGCTTCCTCTTTGATACAGACACAGGGAGGTGTGCGGCAGCTCCTGCACGCCAGATAGCAGCACAGAGAAGATACGGAACCTCCTGCCCATGGACTGTTCTGAAGAGACTGAAATTTCTTTGGCTAACCCTTACAGCCTCTGGTGGTGGCTCCAAATCTAAACCACTTAAAACAGCCCATTTAAACACAGAGATTGTCTTTGCTTCAAGGACTAGTATCATTTTCAGAGCTGGCATACAGGCTTACATCTTTTCCAGCGTTTTAAGTATCTGGCAGTCTTTTCTGTGTGCAAGGCAGTGAACCTGTTCTTATGCCCCGTTTCACTTGTTTCCTTGCTGTTAAGCAACTGTAATCTTGGAGGGAAAAAAGCTTAGTTGTGTCAAGCATATAGTATGAAAGGATTTTAATCTTTTTGTTTGTTTTCATTATGTTATACACATTGTAATTCAACGTTGCAATTTACTGCCTTTTTGAAACCTTAAATACAATGTGAATCCAGTAGTCTTGCTTTCTCTTTTCACCGTGTTCCATACTCGGTTTCAAAATGTGGCATTTAATAAATGCCTTGACATATCTGAGTTAAAGAATAGTTGCATATTTTAACATTACCATTTTCTTAGCTTTAGAAGAAAGTAATACGAAGTGAGGTTTGTGAGGATATATGTGACTAGGAGGTTAAAATATTCAAAGTCTTGAATAAAGTCAGTGGGTTTCTTTTCCCTTTAAGCAAATTTAGGCACTGAGGTTTTGAGTGCTTAAGCTGATCTTTTTGCTGCTTCATGGAACTGGATTGTGCCTTCCCAGCTGTCTGCATAGTTAAAATATTTTGAACATAGCCTATTTTGACATAATTTCATTTGAAATATCTGCCTAATGGATAAGTCTTAATGGAATACTTTAATAGCCCAAAGTGGTTACCTGCAATTGCTCCAGTGTATTTCAGTCAATTACAAAGGAAGGCAATATTTAATGTTGGAGTGGAGCTAGATGGTGTAATGAACTGGCAGATTGCCAGCATGATCTTCTCCACAGGAGAATTTGTATTAATGCAATGCTTTTCATTTGTTCTCCAGAAGGTCACTAGTAATACGTCAAATGTTGAATTTTATCATAGTTATCAGAGTCACTTGAATACCTTACCATTGGCGTTAAAATTCTCAGTCTGTGCAGTTCACATTTATGGTCAGGTCATTCTTGTGTATTAGCATATTAAGTATCAAAGAGATTATTTTAGTTATTTCGTGTCAGAATTTAAATAGGAGTTAGCTGCGTATTGGGAAGAGAACCTGAGAGAATTGTCATTGAAATAGTCATTCTAAGGCTGAATCTGGTTTTTAGCCATGGGGATAAAGAAAATGGGGCACATTAGAGCTACTAGTGAAAGGAAAAGTAGTTAATAACTTTGGATGTTACTTGTAATATAATCATTATAAGAACACTAGTTTATTCTTAAGGTTGTAATATTTAAAGACTACACAAATATAAGATGCTTATTTTATTAGATGTTACTGATATTTATCTTCTGGTGCCTGTTTGAAAGCATCAAGTTCAGACTTTTATTTCTGACAATTCGCAAGTGCTTTTTACTGTGGGACTTGTATAATTGTTGTGTTCGGAAGACCTTGGTCTAGGAAACAAACAAAAGTGACTGAGGTTGCTGTTCAAATATAGACAAATTTGTCTTTGTGCCTTGCATATTTGTAATCATGTGTTCATCCAAGTCCTGTACTCTGACATTTCTTTGTCATTAGCTGGTCCTCTGCTCTGGGCCTCGTGGTCAGCACAGGATCTGAAGGCAGTCAGGAGTGGTAAGGAACTGTGACATCTTAAATGCAGCAGGGCCGATATTGCTGCAGTAGTGTCAGTATTAGCATTGAGATATGACATATGGACATCACACTAGATGGTACAGAAGTGATGGGCACTGGTGGTGCCGTTGGACACAACTGCCCAGCTCTGTGCCTTTGTTGCTTTGCTGCCTGTCAAACAAGTTGTTGACTTCGTTTCCCATGTTGTGCCAGTTTTTCTGGTAAGTGGATTATAAGAGTTTGCCGTGTGTGCTCTGAGGCTTTTGAAGGCTGATGGAGGTTATTTTGTAGTCTTAAATTTTAACTGCTCATTCCCCATCCTGGCTTTGCTGTGGAACACAGCTGTCTGGAGTGATGACTAGTAGGACACAGCGGCAGAACCAGAAATCCCCATGTGTGGTGCAAACCCTCTGCCTGGGGGCAGATGGTCCCAAACCCTAACCACTGTTTCCATTTGCTGCCTTTTGAGAAGAAAGATATTGAACTTTTACAACTGAAAGATGGTTTCAAGGAGCATATATAAAGTATAAGTGAATTATTTGTGGTCCAGGTTTCCATCCTGAGTTTGAGTCACTGCAAGTCACAGTGTTTCAGACGAAGCTTTGAGCTACAGGGATGTGGGGTGGAAATTGGTTGCCCTTCTGGGAAAGTGATTTTTAGTGTGACTTGTAGCAAAAAAGCTTCCTCTGGCTCTTCCATAGCGAAGTGAAGATTTTTAGCAGGAGAACAGTGGAAACAGATGTCACAGTGCAATGGAATTGAGCCCAGGGAGGACAGAGACCAGTCTGCATTTTACTCTCACGTATCTGTTAGATTAACAACATTTTATTTCAGTTGAAGTGTTGGTAGGAATCAGTTTTTCTTGTGCATCTTCTTCCTTTCATTCTTTGCGTTATCACCATTAGCATTCTGAGCTACTTTTAATGTATGTTAATTGAGCTGTGGAAAAAAAAAATCTTGCTGTACAGAAGGAAGTTGAAGGAAGTTACCATTGTTATACTGAGATAAACACATGACTCATTCTTTTCTTGTGCGTTTAGATGGGATTTTGACTCTTATTTTCCCCAACTGTAATTCCTCTCCAGTTGAGTAATAAATACAAGGTTAGTTTTTCGGGTATTGGTGGTTAACAGTACTGATTTTCAGTTCGCTTTCAAATGCAAGTTTTATACACGAATGTGCAGTTGTGAAGGCGGGAGCAATAATTGAGGGAGGTGTTGGGTATTTCTTTAAGTAGCAAAACCCAAAAAACACAACCTGGATTCAGAAGCTTGGTACTGTACTTCAGTGGTGGATGGTAATGAGCAGGAGATGATTTGTGAGGTAGGAAGGGGAAAGATAGTACTCTTCAGAAGGTCTTGTAATAAGAAACAAAATTACTTCTATTTTCTCACTTTTCCCGCTTAATATTAAAATTGTTCTTGCATTATTGGCAGGAGAAAAGCATGTACTACAAAACATTCAGCTGGTAGGAAAATAGATCTGCCCTGCCTCAGGGTTTTAGTGTTGCCTCATTTATTGAAATACCTTTCCCATTTACTTGAGATCTGTCTTGTAATTTCAAATATAGAGCAGTTTTCAGTGAGAACACAGTTAAGGTCTGTAAATATGTAGGAAAATTGATGTAGCAAAGTGTGGCTGCCCACTGTCTGTGCCTGTGGAAAGCTGAAAACCCAGGTTGGATGGTGGGGCCACAGACGTTCCAGCCAGCGCTGTGGCACAGGAGAAGGGGACACGTCACCCTCGAGTCCCATCTGCTCTCTGCTGTTACATGTGCATCTTCATACAGGTGCTAAACTGGATTGGGAGCCTCTTCTGTTTGAATACTGGTTCCTCACAAGTTGCCTTCCACATCTGTGTAAGGTATTTTTAATATATTTGTCAGCACCTTTTTCCCCTTCATTGTGATGTATGGGATCATTTTATGAAGTATTCTTTTTTTAATTGAATGTCTTTGTAGGATGTTTTTGTACAATGGCAACTGATTGGAATCTGTTCAGAGAAGACTTTGAACAGAAACACTTGTGTGCAAGTGGCTTCAGTTGAGCAGGTCGAGCTGTAATATGTTGTCCTTATGAGCCAGGGGCTGCAGTGCGGAATTTTTTCCTTCTCTTTGAATTGAATCTTAATGGGTTGACACTGCCTGAATTTGTCAGACATCCTATGGAGTTGGAAGCATCATTAAAAAACAGAATCAGTTGTTTAAATATTTTGAAGTCTATTCTGAAAGGTTTGTGTTGTGGCTAGAAATACATAACAGAATGATGGAGGCTGCAAGAGACTTCTGGAGGCGTGTGCTATCCAGCTCTGAAGTCTACAGGGGAATCTGAGACTTCCCCAGGAAGAAGGTTCATCCCTTCTCAGGAGGTATATGGCCATGCTTAGCCACTCTTATGGTGATACCTCCTTCTTTATATCCAGCCAGAATGTTCATTAATAGAGTTCTCCAGCCCTACGACCAGCTTCACCACCTCTGGCAGAGCTCACTCTTGTTGGGTCAGTGTCTCTTGTGCCAGGGGGGCCCAAACCACACACAGTAGATATCCAGATGGGTTACACATCCAGATGTGTGCCAGTGCCTCCTAGGTGGAAATCGTCATGTCCTGCCAAACTGCAGGCTATCCTTTTGCTGGTTCACCTTAGTTTTCCATGTGTAACAGCATTTCTCTTTTCTTAGGAAGTATAGGCAAGTTAAACAAACGTGGAAGTGAAGGAAACAGTAAATAATGGTGTTTTTTCAAATGTAATGTTTCTAAAACTGAGCTGAACTTCTAATTCTGTTTATTGACTGATTTTTTTTTTTTTTTTTTCCTCTGTATTGTGATGGCTGGGTTTGTAGTTGCTTTCTTTCCTTGATGGTTTGGATTGTCTGTGGTTAAATCAACCTTGTATTCGTTAAGAAAAGTTAAATATGAAGATGGATTCTATTTATGCTAAATAGGTGAATCAAGTTAGAGCCATTCTGCCTCGTCTTCAGCATCTCTTAGGAGATTTTCATAGGATGAAAAATAGAAGAACTTCAGCTAGATAATTTATGTTTATTCCTGAAACTAAAATATGTGTTGTTTGTTGTTACAGACAGTGGTTTACATAACTTTGTTGAAGAGTCCTGCCTTTCGCTGCCTGGATCCTTTTAACAGTGTGCCAAAGGTGAGTGAGTCAAGATCGGTGGTTATTTTTGTAACTAAAGATAACAAGTGAACTGGATGTATTGTTTGCTTTTGCTTTCATGTAGTGTAGTACTTTGTATTTTTTTTTAAACTGCTATATGGATGGTTAAATAGCAAGTCTTTTTCCTTCAGTGATCTGAGACGAAGCCGTTTTAGCTCTTCAAAAAAAAAAAGACAAGAAAAAAGGATAAGCTCAGATTATTAATTAAGCATTAGACATTGCTACCACTGTTTTTTTGGCTCTCACCTCCTGTTACCCACTGCTTTGACTTGGGATGTTTTCCCCTGAAGGTGCTATAGGCAGGATGGTGTAGGAGGTGTGGAGGAGTAGCAGCCATCTACAGCCGGCGGTGGAGCAGGCTTAATATTATGCCTTGACTGAATTTTAAAAACTAAGTAATAGTTTATAAAGTATTGAGAGGAAAGAAAGTTTGTGCATTTTCTGTGAATGCAGAACAGAATTGCATTCAGTATATATGGAGTATCTTCCTGGGCAGGCTCAGAAGACCTGAGGTAACCTAATGAAGCTGATATTTTCCATAAGATTAATTTTGTGGTAGAGTCTGATTGTCTTCTTTCTGTTAATTCATGTACCCTTTTGTCAGTTTCTAGTAACTGTAGTTGATCTCTGTTGCTTGGCAGAGATTTAGTAGCAGAAACTTTTAATAAAATGAAACCTCCTTACAACTGTACCAAAATTGAAAGCAAAAAGGAAGAACACTGAATGAACTTCCAGTGTTGTTGTGGCTGTGACATGGAGCAGAAAACTGGGAATCTTAGTTTAATTCATTATTTTACCAGGTGGATTTATTATCTCTTACACAAATTCTCTATTTATAAAATAAAAATAATGTTACCATCTTCAGAAGGAAGTTATGAAGGCTAATTATTGACATTTTGAAGGCTTTAAATGGAAAGCAATGTATGAAGTCCTCATCTGTCTTGATTTTTGCTGAGTTCTGTTAAATGCTTGTTCAATAAAGTGTTATCAGGTGTTGAAAGTAGAATTAATTTGTTTAATAAAGTGCAGGTGAACCAGTTAGAATTAAAAATGCAATCCCATCTTAAGTTTAGCATCTACATATGCTTTGGAAATGATTCAGTTTCCTTCAAACTGAAAAGGAAATTTTGAAGTACTCACATAGAAACTCTGAGCTGCTGCAGTTGGCTTTTTCACTATATTTTCAAATTATCTGATATGTGTCTTTAAGTGTTGGCCTTTCCAACAGATCAAAGTATAGCCTTGAACATTTTGTATTTTTTTTAAAGACCAATAGTGAGAAATATTTTGTAATATTTTTCTGGAGTAGAGAGTCCAGTAAGTTTTCTTTATAGTTTTTGTGTGTCATGTAGGTGACAAAATTAAAATATTCTTGCAAAGGCTGTTAATATAAACCAAAACAAACGTACAATCCTAGAGCCAATGATTTATCAAACTATAGACTTAATGACAGTAAAATAATTCTAACTTTTCTACTAAAATTTCTCTTCAAAATTAATCTTGTATTTTACTGACTGTGACCCAAATTTTGTATTTATTTCAAATATGTAATACAAAACTCTTCAGAGTTTTATCTTTGGAATCTCCTTTTGTCCTGTTTTATACCAGTTTTCATTTAAATGTTCTGTGAAAATAATTTAAAAAATCCACTGCTTTGTTCAAGGAAATAGATGTTTGGAATCTGGGTTATGGATTTAGAGCCATCTTTATTTGTTGAACTTATTTCTGTGATGTTTGGCTAATTGAGTAATTTTTTCTTCTGCCCTTTAAAACAATAAGGGAGGAGGGGAACAAAACAAGCAAAAAAAATTGAAGGTGTTTACAGCAGGTGAAAGTTTTATACAGTTCCCAAAAAGGCAATAAATAGATAATAGCTCACTGAATGGAGGAGAGAAAACTATTTGGACATCTCAGTGGTGGAGGGTGTAGAGATGTGTCTTTTTTCTTGGGTACCCAGAATACTTGCTGTGTGCCGTGAGATAACACTTAATTTCATTAACAAAATTCAGTCTAACTTCTTTTCCATTCTTTACATGTTTCTGATGGACTATATTCAACTGGGTAAAGATATGATTCTGCAAAACATGGAGCATTCTGATGCTTTTCTCAAAGGGAAATGAATGCGCAGGTGCAGGCTCAGTAAAGTCTACACTTGAAATGCTCAGTTGAACCAGAACACGGGAAGCCTTTTGCATTTAAAAAGGAAATGAAGTTGGCAACAGAGTAAGCGTTCACAAATGACACTCAAAATGTTCTTAACCTTCACCAAGCTGTGGAAAATAATGTGTCCTTATGGGATTTTGTTGACTTAGATGTGCAGTGTAATTAGTATGTGGTTGTTAAGATCTGCCAGCTTGTCCCTTAATCTAGCTGAGCAAGCTGGCTCTTTTCAGTAGTTTGTTACAGGTGAAGTCTAATGTTCTGACAATTTATTGCCATCACTCAGTTGTTGCAAACTTGAAACTATTCTAAAAGCATTTAAACTATTTTGGAACATCATAGTGCATGTGCTGGTATTCTATACTTTTGAACTTGTTTCCTTGTTCACTTACAGTCTTTGAATAAAAAAAATAAATTGCATCTTATATTTTCACAATATAGTATTTTGTGAAGTGATTGTAGTATTAATATGTGCCTTAAGCAGTTCTTTTTTGTATTTTAGTGTTAATGTTTAGATGAAATTTGAACACTGGAACAGGCTCCCCAGGGAGGTTGTGGAGTCTCTTTCTCTGGACACATTCAAAACCCACCTGGACATGTTCCTGTGTAACCTCATCTGGGTGTTCCTGCTCTGATGGGGAGATTGGACTAGATAATCTTTTGAGGTCCCTTCCAATCTCTAACGTTCTGTGATTCTGTGAAAATCTTCTGGGCAGTGTTCTTGAGCAGTATAATTTTTGAGACTTCATACACCTTTATGGGAGGTGCTTCTCAGTTCTTCAGGGGCACCTCTGTGCACAGGAAGGAGATTGTTTGATGAAATCAGAAGCAAACAGGTACAAACAAAGTTCTCAATGTTTTTGTACTCAGCAGATTTACCAAACTGCGATCAGATGTCAGTGGGTACAGTACCACAACACTGGTGGAAAGCCGTGTCTGTAGAGGTGCTCAGAATAACCACAACACGAATGCGCTTCTCACATTGTGAGACTGGAGGGGGACCTGCTCACAGCTTCTGGAAGGCTGATCCTCCTTCTCCTCTTTGAAAGAGGAAGAAGCACCACAGACCTTTCAGCTTGATGGCACTGTCTGAGATGCTGTATCAAAATAATTCTTGGTATTTTTGTGTGGATCAGCATGTTTGTAGTTGTTGACTTTTTGAGTTGTTTAAAGCCACGGAAAACAATGCCTATTCTTAGTGTTTTGTATGAGTTAGTTGTGGGAAATTTTTAGTCTAACAGTAACTAAGAGAATGAAAGGTATGTACTGAGTGGGTATCTGAATTCCTTTCCCTTAAAAAAAAAAATTACATCAATTATCCTGGGGGCCTAAAGTGTTGATTTTAAACCTTTGAATGCAACTTTGGCATTACTTAAGCATTTACAGACATTTAGTATAATGAATTTATAGAATACTGCCTGTTATGGTAGTGGCATAATACTTTATAACCTATAATTGAGGACAGAAGGTAAGAAAACTTCGATTGTACTCCTACGTGCCCATAACCACATATATACCTCCCCAATTAAATTGATCTTCCCTGAATTTTGTACTTTCAGTACTTTCTTTTCTAGATTTTTTTTTCACTACGATTTTTCTATTGCTTTTTCTAATAGTTGTAATTCTTTGCATGCAAATACAGGGATGCTTTTATTTACTAATAATAAATATCAAAATATATTATCACTTGTGTATGTTGTGGGGTTTTTTTCAGCTTTGATAGCTTCAGGTGCAACTCAGGGTTGTGGATAGCAATGGTGCCTGTTACAGCCCACAAGTGGCCTTTGCAGTATACTTTAACTGTAATCCATATGGATTCCTCATCGGAGAACGCTGTTAAGCTTTCATCAATACGTGAACATTTAGTTCAGTAAAAATAAAATGATGACTACGTTTTTCCTGGTGGAAGTAGTTTTGTGGTTAGATAGCCACTATGGACTTTGGCTGTCTTCTTATCCAGCGTGTCAAGGTTTCAGAGCCAAAAAAAGCTTTGCCTGCTGAAAAGAATCTAGCATGTTGCTTGTGAATATGGCTGTGAGTTATGCTATATATATACAAACCAGATATATACGAGTAAGCTAAGGGTAAGCGCGTGCCTGAGCGTATTCGTGAACTGAGCACGAAGCACACAGTGACCAACTTTAGTGTCTTGACTAGTGTTCAGAGGAATGCCAGTGGCAGAATGGATTACTGAGTCCGTATTTCTGTGGTTTCTAAGTAAACATATCACTGCGTTACACCCATTTCGGTTAGAAGATTTGAATGTGCACCGCACTTTTATGTGGCTTCGAATATGATCTTGAGAAACTCTTCAAGATAGTAGTTAAGCTACATCACAGGGAGGGTATCCGGAAATGCTGAAGGTGTTCATGACTTAGGTGAGTGTTGTACATGGAGGCGTAGGTTGGGGAGAGTTCAGCTTGAGGCTTTTGGGCTGTGGAGACTGGGCGCAGCCCCTATGCTGACTCTGTGTGGTGGAATGGGGCTGTATCAGCTCAGGGATGGGCCAGTGACCCCATCTAGTTGCAGATGTCCCTGCTTATTGCAGGGAGGGTTGGACTAGATGACCTTTGAATGTCCCTTCCAGTCAAAATTATTCAATGATTCTATGAAACCCTCCTGAAGGAGGAAGCAGATCAGCAGCCGAGGCTGATGTTGCTGAGTTACTTCAAGGTCTAACAGCCCCATAAAAGAGCTGTTGTCATCTCCTGCTTGTGGACACCTCCTGGAGATCCCTTCCCTTCAGGTTTCTAAGGGATGCCATGCCTGTTTTGTAGCTCTTTAGGGCTGACTGCTTGAGCTGGTGGTTTGCAGGAGTGGGTATGCATCCAGTGTTGGTGTGGGTCACTCGTAAAATCAGTTGAAGGCTTGTTCCTCCATTTGATAATGGCTGGAAGGCTGTTCTTCTGTTGTGGAGGCTTTGAGGTAACCTTTAAATGATTTGTCGTTTGTGTTAGAATTGCTGTGTGCTAAAAAACCAGCTACAACTGTAAATGTGTGTATTTTCAGTAGTGCTCTTAACTTGTTCCATGTAACATATTGAAATAGTATATATTATATCAAATGCATTATGATATTAAAAAAAACAGTTTGGTTTGCTGAAATACTGCCCTTTAACAAATGGGAAGAGATGCTACATGCAGTTAATCTCATTTCATATCTGTGAAATGGTGTGTTACCGAGAGATGCTCTGGATAACTTCTGAAATTGGTGGATTTCACAGAACAGAAAATATTTAAAGGTTAGTGTAGTGTATTTGCTGTGGAATTCTGTTGCTAATTCGGTTAATTAATCTTGGATTACAATTAGTGTTTGCACTGTAGTAACAAAGCCTAAATTGTACTAAGCAGAGAAGACTGAGAAAATAAGCTTGTCCTGTTGTTTTTTTAAGCCAGTAGTAACACGAAGCATAGACCTTTTATGGTCTATTTTTCTTTCCCCTACTTAAGTTTGAGAGTCTCATTTTAAGACATCACAGACTTCTTGCAGTCTCCTGGGTTTAACCCCTGTTTTTCCTTTGTGCTCTCGCTTCACACCCTTTTTTTTTTTTTTTTTTTCAGGGATCCCCTGCAGCTCTCATCCCTCCGTATTCTAGAGGCTGTTGTCTGTGTCAGCTGGTTTTAGTTGCTCCCCATAATAGAACTTCCGTGCAGCTTCTTTTCTAACCCCTCTGTCACCCTCTTTTTTTTTTCCTCCTTTCTTTTCAAAGAGCATACTCCTGCTTTTTGATTCAGCAGCTGTATGTGCAATCCTTCCAGCAAATCCCCTGCTACTATCATTGCTACTCACACTATTTTTTCCCTTGCTAGTCTAAGCCTTTGCATTTCTTTCTAGCACTTATTTTCCCTTTGACCACTTATTCCACCTCTTCCCACTATCCTATGAAGTTTACCTATAGCCTGATCTTTTTTTTTTTTTAATTTTTAATGTGAAATCCTGACATCTTAACAGACCTGTTCCTGTATGCAAGTTGCATATCTGCCTCTGATGCAAGCAAGCTGTCGCAGGTGATGTTGGTGAGATCCTTTGCCTGAAGCAGCAGGTAGCTTGGAGGATCTGTATTTTCCTAAGAGGCTGATTTTTGAAACTCCATCTTGCACAAAAATCAGAAGTTTTTTGTCCTTTGGCACTTAGCACATTCTGTGATAAGATGGGTTGTTTCATACCATTAGTTCTCAAGTTATCACATACCAGCCCAAAAAATGCTGTTGAGTAGGGGTTAGACCTCTTTATATTTGGTCTCTGAATTTGTCTTTCAAGATTAAACAGTCAGAATATTACTTTTCCTTTGTTAGTTCTCCCTCAAGATATCTGAATGGCATTTTCTACCAGCTCTGAATTTGTACAGGATCTGGAAAGGTTTGTTCCATTATTGCTAGAGAGAGTGCTGGTTTATAATGATGAAGATCAGGGTGTTTGCTAAGCTGAAGTGTTTATCTCAAAAGAAAAGGGTGTGATGCCTTTGAGTTTACTTAAATGTTTTGAGTAGAATTACAAACCTGGGGAGGGGGTATATATGTATGTTTATAAAAAGTGGGTTTGTAAGCAAGATTTTGACAGTCATGCTCGTTAGAAATTGAATTTACTGTCAGAAGGATAATGGACTCTTGCATTCCCAACTGCTGGCTTGTGCTTCAGACATTCTTTGGGTGCATGGTTGCTATAACATAAATTCAGACTGCAGTAAGTTACTGAGACCTCAGGAAGACTTGAGCTGTGAACGTGTAACTGGTAACACATCACCATGTGGCCAAAGCGGAGTTATCCCATGTGTGTGCTGGGCTTTTGTCCAGTTGTGTGAGGAGCAGCTGCCTCTGTGCAAACTTTGGGGGGGAAAAAAGGTGTCAGCAGAGAGATCAGGAGGTTGTTGGGACCTGCTCCCTGGCTGCACTTCAGGAGAAGTAGAGGAAAACGATGGCACAAAGCAAGCTGCTTTTCAGGCTTAAAGATTCTGGCCTGTAAGTGGTGGCTGGGCATTATCTGCATCCTGAGTCAGTACCCTCACTAATTCCATGGAATCCTTAAAAATAAGAGTAACAAAAGCTGAAGGCAGCATTTGATGCAATGACACAATACTGCTTACCTTTTGGGAAATAAAGCTTGGTTTCAGGCTTGAGTTTTTGAACCTAAATGTGCTACACACTGGAGGAGCAGGCATCAAATAACACTTCAGTGTTTCTCAGAGCTTAATTTTCAACAGGGAGCTTAAGAACAAGAACAAATAAAATAAAAATGCTTGGTATTAGTCACTTGAAGCATTCAGAGGTTCTGGGATGCAGGAAAGGAAAAGGGATCTCTTGTCTGCAAGTTCTCCCTGAGGTCCAGGTGAAGAAGAGATGCATGTGTCTTCCCCCTTCCTCCCTATTCTTTTCCCCACCTTGAGATAATTTGAATTTTTATATACTTGCTCCTACTTTTGATGAACCAAGGGATTGTAACTTGTGACTACTCCTTTCATATGCTGCTCCACAGCTCCTGATATTTGGCTATGACTTTTCTTTAAAAAGCCTTTTTCATTGAGGCCTGATGCAGATTTGGTTAACGCTATGGGCTTCTCTTAGTAAGGTCTGGAATCATCTACTTCTGTTGTAGAATTACTTGTAGCGGGGTTGTGGCATGTCGCTCTTGAATTTTGACTACAAGTAATACTAAGGTACTACAAGAAGCTGTCAAGTACTGTGTATTTTGTGTGGCTCTCAACTAAAATTGTATATGGAACAATGATGACATAGTTACTTTTATTGAAACTCAGTAGCAATATATATATTTTTTTAATTTGTATTCATCTAGAAGGAACAAGTGCTCCATGGCTAAACTTCCAAATTTCAGACCTGTGTTTCTGAACCTGGTTTTCTTTAGTTAACCTAGTTTCTAGTACAGATATTAATCCCCATAGTCTCTCTCCATTTTTGGAAATTATTTGGCTACTATAATTTCCCTTTCACATTTGTTGATACATTTTATTATCTGGTGGGAGTAAGGAACAAAGTGTGTGAGTGTGTGAGCGTGTGAGGATAGGACATCTCATCAGTGTAAAAGTAACTAACATTTCTGGATGAAAGGAAATGTGATGTAGCAGCCAAAGCCAAATGTTTAATTTTGAACCGATTTGCTTATTGCAGGAACATTTTCTTCAGAAAAGTGATCTGTGGAGAAATTTCTGGTAGAAGATAAAACACTAGGATATTTAGAGGAGTTTGGAAAGATTCAATTTTGTCTAAGCACTGGAGCTGAGAGTGAGAATAAAGGAGGATCAGAGTCTGGCATTGCCAGGCAGTGCTGATCCCTATGCAATATATCTTTTTCTCATAGAAATGCAAAGTCTTCTCATTGCTTATTTGTGGGTTTGGGTAACTGTTTCTATAGAAAAAGTCAGATATTCCTAGTCTTCATCCAGTAAGTTTACTTTCAGCAGTTTATCTTTTTGAGCAACAGTTCTGTTGCGGTGGAAAATCATGTTGGGGTAATAGTAGCGGAACAACTTTTAGGTTGTGTGAGCTGATGCAGTGCTGCTGACATCTGAACTGCAAGGTAAGAGTTCAGAATTAAGGAGCACTTTCCTAACATGCTTACAGCAGCCTGCATTCTCTGGAGCATGCCTGGCACAGAAGGGTTTCGGTAAATCCCCTTTCATCCTTTGCCACCCTTGGTGAATGGGCTTTTTCTCTCAGTTTTGTGTCCCTCACAGTTGACTGAGGAATTAACACTGGGTTGCTGCCATGATCATGTGGCAGAGCACTCACAAGTACTGTTTTTGGAGGAGGACTTCATTTGAACTGATACGTGAGAAATAATTTGTTTGAAATGAATTAATACTGCCAACATTCAAGACCGTGCAGTCGTGACTTTAAAAGATTCAGAGCTATGGGACAGGTTGTTTTGAGACCTGGTTTATTTGGAAAAGTGTGAGAGGTAGAGTTTCCACTGCATTTATGTTTTGGGGACAGTAAGAGGAGATTGCTGTCTTGACTCTGAACTGCTCTTAGGTGGAAGGAGAACAGATAATTTTGGGGAGAGACTGGGCTGGTGCCTTCTTGCTTGGGCTGATACTTTGCTGGTTGTGTAGCATCAGCACAACAGCTGGTCTGACCAAATAAGCGCCTTGTGAAACTGCAGCATTCACTTATATCTTGTACAAGATCCAGGAGTGTCTCGTCATTTAAATTGTGCTTTCTCTTGGTATGCGTCCTACCAGGAAATTAAAAAGATAGCTTTCCGAGTAACTGTCTTGTGGTCCAGTCTTCTTCAGGAAGATGTGCCAATTTATGTAGGAATAAATTGAATGGTATTAGCGGTTTCTTAATGAAACTGAACACTATCTTTCGAGCTATGTCTTTGGTTGCATACATAAGCACAGAATTGCAGATGGTATCTTGCATCCGGTGATTATTTTTACCTGTACTATTCAAAGACCCTGCTTCTAGAAAGTAACTTTTTACTTGAGAAATTCTCCTAGATATGAGAAATAGGTGTTCGGTAACCCTGGATTCAGGTAATAATCTGCAGAACTTTGTCTTGAGAGTTATATTGAGAAGTATCTATTTTTTTTTTTCCCCCTGCCACGTGCACGCTTTTTAATTGGCTAAAAATTCTGGTCCAGATGACCTGATTAAAAAAACCAACCCAGAAGTCTAAGAATTTATTCAGTATTTGAAATGATGGTACACTTGAAAGCTCAGAGGAACAGAGTCTGAACAGAGCTCTTAAAATACTTAGTGCTTTGTGAGCTAGAAAGTTAAAAATGGTTTTAGTATACATATTTTTCACATTTTCCTACTGTCATGAGGTAGATTGAATGGGGTTTTTTGTAAAGCAATTGATAAATTGCTTAGGACTATAAAGTGAACATTGTCTAGAAATGGACAATGTACTTCTTTTTTTTTTCCCAAAACAGCTTTGGTTGGGAATAAATGCATTTTTTTGAACTGAACAAACATCTCTTCTTCTTTCTAATTAAAAAGCGAAGGTATGATATTTTTATTGGGGAACAGAAGGTCAGCAGTTCCATTTTATTTTCAGCATTTTGTAGACAGTTTAAAGTGAAATCCCTTGAAAAGTAGGTAGCAGTGTTTCAAGGGATTAGTGGTAAAACGTAGCAATACACAGTGATTCTGAGCTTTGTCCTTCTGTGCGAGATCAAGGTTAAACTTCTTATGTCTAAGGGACTGTTCTTTGTTTATACAATACATAAATGTTCTAACACTTCAGTGAAGTGTAATTCCTGCAGACCACTGAATGTTTGAGCTAAGGGAAATGAAGCAGCATTGGAAGCAAATAATTCAAACACTTCTTTTTCCTTTTTTTTCTTATTTTAAATCTTGAAAGTAATTCAAGGATATCTTCTTCATAAAATTTTGTGGTGTTCACCATATCCTGAGTGGCTGGGTTGTTTTAATTTCAAGGTGGGAAGGAAAGCAGGATGAAAGTGCATGAACAGCAGTACACTTAATTTGTTCTTCTGCAGAGTATGTTTCACCGGTCTGTCATATAGACAATACTACCTAAATGTCCTCTCAGTAGAGTGCCTGTGGTTTTGTTTTTTAATAGGATCTTGTGTGCTTGGCTCCCTCCTACCTCCTTTTTGCAAGGGACTGTGGAGAGGTTGGAAGGTGTAAAGTGATTTGTAATTTTGTCTTGTCTAGACACCTAATGTACGTTGTATTCTTCCTGGGCTTTCCCCTCTCTTCTGTCTTGGTGTTGTTTTTTTGTTTTCATCTATTTCCAAATGTATAGGTAAGCATAAATGTTGTCTGCTGGGAGGAAGGGAGAGATAACAGTCCAGAACACCACCAAAAACCATTAAGCTTATCCCTTTCTCTGACTTAGTAGAAACACCTATAAACCAATGTGGAGACATGGCCATTAATCATTGCTGTTGTTTTAGGGGCAAGCTGAGGTCTCTTCCCAAAAGTTTCCTTTCGTGCAGTTGAGTTGTTTATTAGCTGCATGGCTTCTCTGAAATTGCTTTTAAAGGAAATCAGGAAAAGGTAAGCCAATGCTCATTTCTGACCCTCTTAGTGTATTTATCTAAACGTGAGACAGCCTTTGGGGTTCTGTTGTGTTTACTCTGCAGCCAAGAGGCGTAAGCCAAAAAAGCTGCCTCCTTGTTTTGTCTCATGCCGTTTGCAGCCAAATGAAGGGGCTGAAGGTGTCCTCTCAGCACAGTCTGGGTTTCACCACTGCTGTCTAGAATGCAGAAAACCATCGCTCTTCATGGCAGTGCCTTCAAAATAAAGCAAGAAGCAGCTTTTTCACCTAATAGTGGAAAAAAGTCACTGGAGGTTGGGTCATCTGCAGTAGTTGCATCTGCGTAGGCTACTGGGGAAGGCAGAAGGAGAACCTGCAGCTGCTGCCCTGAGCTCTGCCTGAGCCTTGCCTACTGCTGGAGCTGGAGGTTGAGGGCAAGTGGGCATGAGCCTGTGGGGTTGAAGGCTGGAAGAAGGAGTTGGTAGGAAGGGATGCTTGCTGACTCTCTGTGGTTTGAGTTACTCTATATTCAGACATTATTTTTTCTTCCTCTTTCAACAGACTAAAACCAGTGATGATAACTTAATAATTCACACTTCTTCTATTTTCTCATGTGAGGGCATGAAAAGATGCAATTTTGTATGGTCTTCAAGGTATGGGGAAATACCTTCTTCCATAAATATCATCTGGGTGGGATGAAGCACTAATAAAATCACCTAACTACAAAAATCTTCTTTTAGTGCTGTTTGTCTGGTCTCTAGGAGGGTGCCAGTACTGTATGTTAATCTTTGTCCTGCTTTCCAAATGAAATAAAAATGCAAATTTCTTAAAACGTACTCTCCCCTTGGTGTCGTCATCCCCTCCCCACAAGCTTTTTTTTTTTAATCCCTTAAGGTTGTCCTTACCTGATTTCTTAATAATCATCCCATGTTTATGGAAAGACTTGAGCCAAATTACTATTATAAGGCCTTTGCCCTATGTGTTGGTGACCATACTCAATAGACCTATTAGAGTGTTTTCTCTCTTAATTTCTGTACTCATTATCTATCTTTTACGCATAGGTAAGTTATAAGGCTCCTAACTAGTACTGCTAAATTTTAACGTATGTTAATATAATACCAGCTTGTTCCTGTAAAATACCAGCTTTTTGTCCTTTGAAATATAATTTTAAATTGAAATCATCTGTCAGAAGCTAAAAATGGATGCTGCCTACCCTGTAATAGGCATGCCATTCCAGAAATCGTATAGAAATGTCCTTTTCTTCTTAAGTGAGACATCAAATGATTTTTAAAAAATTTAGCCTCCCGAAACAGCAGAGTGCTTATCGCATAAATAGGAAAGATAGTACTTAGTGTTATGTGTTTTAAAGACTGTCACAATGGTTAAGCATTTGTATTTTGAACTGCCCCGGACCAGGAAATTTTGTGGCATAGCAGTGTTACTAATGAAATGAAATTAAAAACAAACAAAAAAAAAAAATTGGGAAGGTTAGCTTCTATGAAGGTCACAACACGAAACAGAGTGAACATTGTATAAAATTAGGATGGTATTACATGAATTAATGGAAGACCAGAACTGAGGTTTATATTCTTTTAGTGCTGCAGTAACCTACCTTGTTACAGCCCGGCTGACTTTGTAGCACTAGAGATGTAGCAGGCTAGAGGATCTATCTGCTGCTTCCTCAAATATTAGTAAATGTTAGCAGTTTTTTTCTCATCTAATAATATTTTCCAGCGCCTTACTGTTGTGACAGCAGTGTCCTTTTCTTGCAACTTCAACCTTCTGTGAGACTGTGTGCCTCAAATTATGAAGCTCTATCAGTGTGAATAATGGGCAGCCGTTACTGTGAGGTGATTGTAGCTCTCAAGAAAGGAGGAAAGACATGAGCTGGGGAGATGCCCTCACTGTGTTTGTTGTGCTTGTCAGTCTCTGCCTCCCAGGGCATCCCTGCTGCTCCTGCCTGGTCAACACTGGTGCTGCACCTTGCTGCTGGAGTGGGCTTGGGGAGCTGGAAAGGACCTTGTTGTTACCCACAGCTGTCAGAAATGGTCATTTGCTAAGGCTCTGGGCTGCATGCAAAACATAGGTAGGTCTTGCTGAGGGGATGCACGCTCTGTGATTAAAACTATTCCTTTTCCTTAAGTGGCGAGTTCATATTTTAAAAGATCGGTGGAAGCAGTCCCTGCTTATTTCATCTGGACAGACTGGTTCATGTGATAGGCTTCATGAAAAAGTTGAGTGGGAAATTTGTTTACAAACATGCTTTTATATGCTATTATATTAAATGTATGTAAAGTGAGTTTTTTGTTGAATGTAAAATGCTATACTGACTCCTTAGGAGGAAGGATGTATTTCTGGGTGTTTCTAATCTGTATTCTCTGTATGTCTTTTAAAAAGACTTCTAAGCCACTCGTAAGACAAAAAAACAAGCTTAACTTTTGTGCTCTATCATAGCTATGCAGAAATTCGTTACCACTAAACTAGTCTTGAGGTTTCCTGTTTGCAGTTGTTCTGTAACGCAAGACACAAGGTGCTGGAGTGTAGCTGCAGTTGTATTAGAGATTGGGGTATCAGATATGTTGTGGGGCAAACATTGCTTAGAGGCTGTCAGGCATCCGGTTGAAGAAACAAAACGCCACACCTCCCAGCCTTGTTCCTGAAATAATGGTAGGTGACAGAGAGGGGAAGAGGGCTTGAGCTGTGTGGGGGCAGGCTCTTGGCTAGCAGCAAGGGGAAGTGCCTTAGCTAGTCCAGTTCTAAATTACTACTTGATTGAGACTGATCCTTCACTCTTTTTGAAGATATCATAGAGTAGTATGGGTTGGAAGGGGCCTTCGAAGGTCATCTAGTCCAACCCCCTGCAATGAGCAGGGACATCTGCAACTAGATCAGGTTGCTCAGAGCCTTGTCCAGCCTGGCCTGGAATGTCTCCAGGGATGGGGCATCTCCCACCTCTCTGGGCAACCTGGGACAGTGTTTCACCACCCTCAGTGTAAAAAATTTCTTCCTCGTGTCTAACCTGTATCTCCCCTCTTCTAGTTTAAAACTATTACCCCTTGTCCTGTCATAACAGGCCCTGCTAAAAAGTCTGTCCCCATCTTTCTTACAGGCACCTTTTAAGTACTGAAAGGCCACAGTAAGTTCTCCCTGGAGCTTTCTCTTCTCCAGGCTGAACAACCCCAACTCAGCCTGTCCTCGTAGGAGAGGTGTTCCCTGCCGGTTGATGTCCATCCTCTGGTCCCTCTCCAACAGGTCCATGTCTTTCCTGTACTGAGGGCGCAAGAGCTGGATGCAGAACTCCAGGTAGGGTCTCACCAGATCAGAGCAGAGGGGCAGAATCACCTCCCTTGACCTGCTGGTCAGACTGCTTTTGATGCAGCCCAAGATACGATTTGCCTTCTGGGCTGCAAACACACGTTGCTGGCTCCTGTCCAGCTTTTTATCCCCCAGTACCCTCAAGTCATTCTCCACAGGGCTGCTCTCAATTCCTTCATCCCTCAGCCTGTATTGATACCAGGGGTTGCCCTGACCCAGGTGCAGGACCTTGCACTTGCCCGTGTGAACCTCATGAGCCCACTTCTCGAGCTTGTCCAGGTCCCTCTGGATGGCGTCCCATCCCTCAGGTGTGTCAGCCACATCACTCAGCTTGGTGTCATCCGTGAACTTGCTGAGGGTGCGCTTGATCACAATGTCTCTGTCATTGATGATGATATTATGCAGTGGGTTTTATATCAGTTCTGGTCCCATCCTGCCTGCTTAATATTTTAACAAGAACTGTCATCTAAAAACCATCCCCACTTGCGGTGCCCATAGAAGTAGGCCATGGCAGGGCATTGCTGCCTGCAGCACAGGCCCCAGCATCTCTGATGTGATTAACCGTTCCCCCGGGCTGTATCGCCCTCACAGTTTTATCTTTAATTATTGTTTTGTTTTTCTTAAGTGACTCATAAGGAAACAGAGTACTTTTGCACCTAAGAACAAATGTCTCGGGACCTGCCAGGAAGGCTCTTGGTGTCTGCAGAGCCAGCCTTTGAAGTCAACCCTGCGGCTGGGCCTCCCTGGCAGCTGGGTAAACTGAAATCGGGAGCTGAAATGGACTGAAAAACGTACAGGAAAAAAAATAATAGTTTGTTCATGCCTATCTTCCCTAGAACCATTTAAATAAGTACTAATTGCACATCCATAATCTGCTCAGATGGTGTGTGAGGTTTTTTGGGGGGAGTTCTTTGTCTCTTTATTTTTTCTTTAGGATTATAGTTCGTCTGACTACTTGGTGGTGTTACCAACGATGTCCAGTTTATGCTTTCAAATTAGTGGCACAACTGTAACTCTCCAGAATTACTGAATTGCTCCAAATTTCCCTCAGAGTTGACACTAAAACTGTAGAAGCTTTGTGGATGGTTCTGCTATCTTGGGGTGCATTTGAAGATTAAAAGTGTTTAGTTTTTCTTATTATTTTTATACACTAGTGAATGACAGAGAAGAAAATGGTAGTCACTGTAAAATAAGCCCATAGTGTAGAAATATGTATTAAACACTTTTTATTGCATCACGTGCAGAAAACTTAATCTTCTGTATAATTCTGTACTTATTCTATTGCTAATATTTAATTTATTCCAGACGCAGTTTAATAACTTTTAATAGTTTTCAGTAAGACGAACTGCACTTCTTTTGATACCTTCAGTTTGCATTTCCTGACTTGAGCTTGTTGGTATCAGTTTTTCCTTTTCAAATAAAAGACTAGAGAGAGATGACACGGAAATACTCTAGAGCTTTTTACCTCACTTTGTAAACAGGATATTCTTTTAACCATGCAATACTTCTTTCATAAATGTTAAATTGTGAGAGTACTTGGGAAATGTAGTAAAACATTCTTCCTTCCCAGTGGATCCATTTATTTACATCTTCGTTCACATTCATTCTTTACAGCTTCCACTCATCATTGCTTTTCAGCTTTGGAAAACTGGCCCTCCTGAAGCACCCACAGCGGCTTCTATTGATTGTGACTGTGTCTTCAGTTTGCACTTCAAAGTAAATTAGATAATAATCACTCGCATTTACTCAGCTATCACTTTTAGTTCAGTAGTCAATGCATCCTAATGAGTCCTAATGGCGAAATACCCCAAATTAATTGTAAAGCTTGTGTTAAAACAGTCAGCAATTTTAGGCAGCCCAAATAGGTGGTTTTTTTTTTTCTACTCAGGTGTCAGTTTGACACCTCAGAACTGCATAGCTACATGATGAATGTTTGGTCAATAACAGCTATTTAGTTAACTTTCTTTAAAAGAGGAGGGAGTATTCTCACAATAATTTTTGGTGCAGTGACCTCTTTTTGAAGAAATGTGTCCCTTGGGGTGGATTGACACACATTATATGCAGTATTGAAGTGTTAAACGGCAGAAGCAGTTAAGAGGAGATAGCCTTTATGTGATCTATATCCATTTGTCTGAGCATCAGCAAATAGCCCATCTAACAAAGCTTGGGAAGGGTTTTACTGATTTTAACAAAGGGCTACCATTTGCTCTACTCCGGGTCAACTTCTTTTCTCATTTTATACCATTGCATTTTGAGATACTCTTGTAGCAACATTAGAAATAGGATTTTTTTCTTGGTTTAGGTAACGTGGGCCTTTGCATGAAATAGATTATATTTTTTTGTTTTTTCAAACATACATACTTAAAGTGTCAAAAATACTATTTTACTACTGGAAATAGCTAAAAGTATGTCCAAAAGGTGTATTCTTGTTAGTTTTTCATTTGAATTCACATTTCTGTTCTTTTTATTACCTTCTGAGTTCTGTCTTTGAGTTTGGTGCTTTACTAATCCCCAAGAACCAAGTGAAACAATCTCAAATATAGAGATGCACTCTTTTGAAATCTTTCTACATGTCGAAGCTGTTCATCTAGGCCAATTTAAAACAAATAACTAACCACACACCCACAGAGGCAATAAAGAAAATAACTCTAAGTGAAAACAAAGATTCCCCAGCAAGGGGACTCCCACCACCAGGGGGTTTGGACTAAATGGTCTTTCAAGGTCCCTTCCAATCCCTAACTTAGAGTGTACTTCAGATGAAGTTATCCAATGCAAGTTATTTTATTAATTACAGAATATAGTAAGCACATCTGCTTACTAGGAAAGAGACCTTGATGGAAAGGAAGTCCTTTTTTTTTTATTTTCCACAGCTGTGTTACCTTAGAGAACCAAATATTGCCTATTTCCATAGCTTATGAAAGATTAACCCAGTGGACACCAGACAGCTGGCCCATCAGCAACATGTGCTGCAGGGGGTCTAAACCCATTTTGATTTTTGGAGTTTGGGGGCAGGAGAAGGAAAAGTTCTTCAGCCTTTAAATCTTAGAGGAAACTGTGATATCTCATCAGTTAACTTCTCCTTCTTCCAAGACAATTAACTAAATATTGTGTAGTAATTATGTCTTATGTAATACCGTGTAGCAATTATGTGTTTTATGCACATCAGTGTCATGTAAAAGCCTCTGTAACAATTTAATACCTTTCTTTCAGAGTGTCTTAGGAGGACATCCAATTCCAGAACAGTCTGTTATGTCAATTGTCACTTCCTATTAATAGAATTTTTACTTGTTCCCTTGGTGAGGGATTAAATCTCAAGCATTACTGTCAGTCATTTTTCAGTTACTTTTTTTTTGCAAAATAAATTGTGAACGGAGAGACCAACTGCTTCTTTTCTCACTGCATCTTTAAAGCTCAACCATACCTCCTGTTTGCATTGTCCTAACTAACCACATCTCTGATGTGACCCTGAGGCTTCCTTCTGAAGGCAAGAAAAGATGCTGCTTTTCTGCCTGTTTAGCCAGGGCATTAAACTAGTGGGAGTGTTGACTTGTGTCAAATCTATAGGAGAAGATTCCAGTCCAGAGGGCCTGCTGGGTTTGATCCTCTCTTATTTATCATTATGGAAGAAACACATTAGCCCTACATGGGAGGCGAGGGGGAAATCTAGGCCTGGTAAAAGAAAATGAGATCTCTCTAACACTTATATATAGTTTGATATTTACCATTGCTGGCAATGAAGGAAATGCAAGCCTGAAAGGGGTTGGGAGTGTCACATAGTTAATATAAGAATTACCTTTTGAAGGTCTAGGTTGTGGAGTTTTGTTTGTTTGCATATTTAGTGTGGTGTCTTTGTTTTGTTTGGAATTTGGTGTTGGTGGTTTTCTTTTAAAAACTGCAGTTGGAAGTTGGATTGCCATAAAAGTAAAGAAAATGACCACTTGATACAGTAAACTAAAAACCAAGGCCATCTATATACTTTTTAAAGTGAAACAATCTTGTACTGGGAAGTGGCTTGTGTTGCATTTCATTTCGAGTTCCTTGCATAGGTATTTCGGAGCTTTTCACTGATGCTTTTTGAAGTGGGGGATGTTATCGTATCGGGTATGAGAACAAGACTGTGTTTCAGTGCTAGGACTTTAGAGCTGTTTGAAGAGGAATGTTCCAGAAGGTTGTACACTCTCAGCAGTAATGGAAATGGATTTTTATTTTCTTGATGTGAAGGAGTCTCATGTTAATACTAGAACCTATGGGGACTCTGGTATCTTTTGTTGTGCAGTCGATAAGCAGTATACTAAAGAAATTAAATGTTTTGGGTGCATGTCAAGTTTTTATGGGGCACTCAGATGCTTTGGAAGGCTGTATTATTTTTTACTTATGTTTTTCCCAAATGTAGTTATGCTGTATTCTTCTAATCTTTTGTTTGGCACACAGCTGTCTTGCAGAAACATTTTAAAATGATTAAATCTACAGCCCCTCTCCTGGGGAGCAAATGTGTCTTTATTCACATACAAGGAAAGCTTAGCTCTGCAAATGTCACAGGAAGAACCTTATTGTCCTTGATGGAACCAGCCTAATGATGTAACCAGAAGACAGTAATTTTAAGAACTTTTGTACTAGTTCCCCGTGTTAAAAAAACAAACCAAAAAAACAACGACCTAAAAAACCAGCACAGACTCCACACACTTGTATACATTCATACAGCTTTAAATAGACAAATGTTTTGCTGCAATTATATGATGCATTTTGACTGCCTCTGTGGTGGCAACATCAGCCAACTGCATTGGTGATGTCCTATTTCTTCACGTTCTCCATATCTCCAGGAATAGTATGAATTGACCATTTTACAATTGCTGAGATAAAATAAACTGATCTAAATTGGAGAGAGAGATTATATTGACAATGCTGGCCTCCAGAACATGCTTGATTGCAGATTCTGTGTGGCTACATCAGCTTATTGACCTGTGGGCTGTCCGTCTGTTTTATGAGTCAGAAACCAGGGCAGTTTATTGGAGACTACGGGTCCAAAGCTCAGGCTCTCGTATGTCATTGTCAGTGTCAGACTGGATTATTATTTTAGGGAAAGAAAAAAAAGTTGAAGGGTATAGTGACTTATTTCTTGTAAAATCGGCAATTTTACCAGCCTGAATCACAGCCCGTTTGAACTGTATTTCAATTACTTGAAATATCATAACTTGTTTTGAATTCATCTTGGGGCTCTCAGCTATGAAGACTCCCACTTGAATAATATTTTAATTGTTGTACTTTCCTCTGTGTTTTCTAATTGGAAAATAAGAACTTCAGCCTGTCGATTTCAGCTTCAGATTTTCAGAAATGTCCTGCTTTGGCCATCATGTCAGTGTCATACCGGGTGTCCATGAGGGGTGACACTGGTGCTTTGCTGTCAAAATAATTTAGCAACCATAGTTCAACACTATATGGTGTTCTCCTGCAAACAAAAATGGTAAGAGGAGACTATTAAATTATAATAGAGTCCACTATTATGTCTTCTGATTATAGGTTAACTATAAATAAGGAAAATACTCCTTTTTCCTTGAAAGAGTAAGCTGCTGGGATACCTAGTATGTAGTTTTCACAGCTTGTACTGTAGCTATAGGGAGAAGCGTGTGTGTGTGTGTTTAGCGACTGCAGAAGGAAGCCTTTCTGAATACAGGTGATACAACTTACATGCTGAACAGAGTTTCTGAATGAGGTTTCAGGTCTTTCTTTAATTAAATTTCAGTCACATAAAATGTTAGGTATCAGAGTTTATAGGGTTGTGGAGTGCTAAGAACTAGGCAACAGAGGGAAATAAAAAGATCCTTGGACATTAACAGTTTGAAGTACTCTGGGAAGTTTCTACTAATCTGCTTTTACTTTTTCAAAAAAATAATCTGCTACATTGATTTTGAAATATATTCTCACCTCCCACTTTCTCCCATCATCCCCCCACTTTGCTCCCCCAAAAAACCCCAAGTAGTGATTAGAAAATTTTAAGTAACTTCTTAGAAATTTCTACAAAGAACTTAGAGGACAAAATCAACATGTTTTGGTTGGCATTATAATATGTTTGAATGTCACTGATACTGAAATGGGACTTTTCCTTGCACGCTATTGTGCTCCCTCACATTGTTCCTGGTAATTACTGGGGTGCGTAGGAAACCGTGGAGGCATGCAGCTGCCTTTATGCAGCTGACAAATGGCTTTGGAAAAGATAGTTCTTGTTACAGGTAAGTAAAAAAAGACAGCTCATTCATTCTTAACAGAACTCTGGGTAGGTTTGGGGTAGGGAAGAAATGAAATACAGAGGAGGGAGGGAAGTGCAGCGGGT
This sequence comes from Patagioenas fasciata, assembly GCF_037038585.1. NCBI lineage: Eukaryota > Metazoa > Chordata > Aves > Columbiformes > Columbidae > Patagioenas > Patagioenas fasciata. Next base: position 66,677,372 of record NC_092520.1, on the reverse strand, counting down.
TCTCTTCTCTACCCCACTGACTCCTGCCCAGCGTAGGGCTGAGGTGAGCTGGAATCTTCCTGGAGCAAAGGCAGGTCCAAAGGCTTCTCCTAAAATGCAGTCTGTGCTACTTCTGCAAAACATGGTGAACAAAGGCTTACTAAAGATTGTATCCTCTTCTTGTTGGCAGATTTCCCTGCTGGGTTCCATTACCTCTTGAGGTATTTTTAACTTCTTACTAAAAGAAGGACAGATAACTTTGCTTAAATGCAGAAAACTTATAAATAATACGTTAGTATGAGGAACTAGGGCAGAAGGAAAATATATTTTTGGAATGCTGCTATTTTTTTTTCCTCAGATCAGAACTTTTATTGCCAAGTTTTATGATGCTATATGCAAAAACTAAGTGAGTTTTATAAATTAGCCTTTGTTAACATATATCTGAATAATGTTTGGTATATATTCAAAGGAAGCAAACTAATACATCATGACTAGAATTTACTGTCAAGGTGTTGTCTTATTTTAATGGCAGAAAAGCAAGAAAGGTCAATATGGCTTTATCTTTAAAAGAGGAGTTCCAGCCTATGCAGTTTTTCTCTGTATGGCTTTCTCATTTTTCCCTATGCTTTTCTTGATAATTTCAGAAGAACACACAAAAAAATTAAGAATTACGTGATATAATTTACTGATGAACATGTTTTAATATTTTGTAGAAAGACTCCATGAAAGATGACAGAAGAAGTTATTGTTATTGCAAAGTGGGATTACACTGCACAGCAGGACCAAGAACTTGACATCAAGAAAAATGAGCGTCTTTGGCTACTAGATGATTCCAAGACATGGTGGAGGGTAAGAAACGCAGCCAACAAAACGGGATACGTGCCATCAAATTATGTGGAACGAAAAAACAGCTTGAAGAAAGGTTCTCTGGTTAAGAATCTAAAAGACACATTGGGTAAGTCTTTTGATATTTTGAAGAAGTTTAGCAGACTTCATGTGTTTCAGATTGGGAATGTAATGTGCATATAAATATTTTTTAATGTACTTGTTTGAATTTTCTTAATCCTGATTTTGAGTTGACATGGTGGATGATGGAGGGAATGAGAGAGTAGAGGCAAGGGGAATAATCATCTAACAGGTTTTCTTGCATCACGTGCAAGAGAATAAGATGTTACTTTTGTTCCAGTTTGTCAGAGGTTGTGTTTATTCAGTGGCTGAAGAACTATGTTTTCCTTGAGATACCAACTACTGAATCCTCTCCTCACATGCCAAGTTTTCTTACTGAGAAACAGAAGGATGTAAACTGGATTGTTCAGCATAGCTATCATAGCAAAGCTAAATCATGTTAAGAATGGGATTATGTGATGTGGCTGTGTGCAATGTCAGGGATTAGGTTGCTGTGGTCTGAGGTGTTCCTTCTGCTTCCAGGTTCTTAGTAATGTACTCTGTTTTATACTTGCATGTAAATTCTTCACATCAGTGTATCACACATATAAAATAACATACCTTTGAAAAATTTGGGGTGTATTTTAGAAAAATGAAGTCAGGTGAAATGATTTTTTTTTTCTTTATTTTTGCAATGATTTTTAATGACTGATTAAATTACTAAAATATAAAAGGCATTGCATATAGCTAGAAAAGGTTAAACATCACAGTAAGTGATCATTTTACATATAGAGGCCAGGGTGTGATGAATAAAACAGAAACTGATATGCACAAAGGGGTGTTTTAGGCTACTTTTTGCTTGTGGTTTTGCCTGTGAAGCCTTAAATAAGGAAAACGTAGTCTGTTGCATTTTGCTGTAGAAATAACTGTATCTTCAACAGAAAAAATAGATTTTTGGGATTGGATTTTTTAGAAAGCAAAAATCTGCATTTAAAAATAACTTGGCAATAGCTTGTGTAGGTTTATCACTGGTGTCCTGTGCTGGTGTTGTATGTAACGGTTTAGGTGTCTTGGTCACTTCTTTGTTACTGTCCTCCATTGCTGAGCTGCCAGAAAGTACACAGAAACTGAGAGCTACAGGATGGGTGGGAGGCGAACGAGGTTATCACAAGATTTACCATGGTCATATATAAAGCCATAGGCCTTTGCAAAGATCCTCTTCTAATAGTCATTACAGTGTCAGCAAATGTGATTATGCGTTTTCAAAGATTTGTGTAAAGAATAAGCTCCAACATCAATTAACCAGTTAAAATCAAAATTCCAGCTGTGACTTTAAGCTCCTTTTATCTGGATTTAATGTTGTCTAAAATACATAATGTTTTGTTTAAAAGCTGCTTTATGAAAGGATTGTGTTTCTGTTGTGATAATGTATCAAGTGTTTGTGTAAAATGTGGACAGTGTTTACTTGACGTAAGCAAACACTTTTTATTTATATCCAACAGAAATGTGTTTAAGTGAAGGAATAGAGATGTGTCCTAGCATATATACATGTTTACCTCCTTGATCTTAACAAAGCTGGGTGCTGCCGGGTGCTTCACTTCACTGTGGTGACAACCGACAAAACGGTGTGAGAACAAAGCTTGGTTTCATGACTGAGCCTTCGCTTGTGTCGCATCTTCCAAACCTCAGCCCTTTGCGTGCATATACGCGGGTTTTTAAGTTCTGAAGGACCGTTACAACAATCTTCTGATTCCCCTGTAACCTTTTCTAATAGTTTTCTCTGTGTTGTTTGTTCAGCTGAAGCAGAAAATACCTTGTGATGCAGCCTGGCTTTTGCTTTTGCAGTGACCACACGTACCTGCTAAGCCTGGAGTGCAGAGCACCTCCCGTACTCTTTGATGCTCATACATCCTCTGACAGTAAAAAACTGCCTAAGCCATACCTAACCCACAGATTAGCTCAAGATATTCATAACATGCCCCCCCCCCAAAAGTTGGTGCTTAAGAGTAAGCTTTTTTTAAAAATAGTTTAAGGGCTGTGAACTGCTTAGCACAATGTGTCTGCTGTGCACCGTGTATCTGTACGATTTTCTTTTTACTTTTCCTGAATCAGAGTCACAGAATCACAGAATTGAGTCCTCAACTAAACTGTAGTCTTTAAGCCTTGGTTGTCTTGTTGTACAGTAGTTTCCCATTCAGAACAAGGAGAGCATGTGTCCTTCCTTAAAGGATCCTTTGTTCTGAGCAGCCATCAAGAATGCACCTTTTTTTTCCTAAACAAAGGCTTGCAAATTGCAAGGCTGTTGCTTGATCTAGTGAAACAGCTTTTGAAAGTTGTGCTGCGCCCAGTGAAACAAGTTCTTAAGTTCTCTTTGTAGAAATATTTCTAGTGTCTCATCAAACATGCCTCTCCAAAGATCACAAGAAAATTCACATTAAAATACCCGCTAACCCAGCACAGGCAGTCATGAGTATTCATCCTTAAACCAAATCCATTTCCAACTTTGAACTTGAAACTATTACAAAAATATTGGGTAGTATCCTTTAAAAAAAAAAAAAAAGTCTCTTAATAATCAATCTGTCAAATATCAACCATAAGTCTTGTGAGATGTCATCAGAGAAACAGCAGTTTCTCCAGTGCTTCCCGTGACAAATATAGAGAGATTCAAAGAGAGGGACCCTCTGACATACCTGGACCCAACTTTCTTACTTGTGATGCTCCGGCAAATGGTTGCTCTCACGGAGATGCACTTTTCCCTGCCTCTTCCTTAATCAATTACATTTCCCTGTGTTCCAACACATTTCATCTGAAAGCATTGTTATTGCACAAATGATGGAGTGTGTTGTCTGTGTGACTGCCCGTAGCTATCTGCTGTTCTTCTGGTTATCCACAGTCATTACCAGTGGCTGATTTATATTTACTTCCCGATATTCAATAAATATGAGAATTGCCCGCCATAGTTCAAATTGTGGCAGACTCCATAACAGCTATTACTATTTAATTAATAGTCCCGGTAGTTGACTGTTAAGATGCATCATCTAAATAGTCCTTAATCTGTGTAGTCTGTCTTCTAATGAAAGTTTATGGCACCAGTTGATACATCGAAGTCTCATACATAAAAATCCCAATATACCACTAAAGTTTACTATCTTTACAAAGTTGTCTTTATCAGAAAAACTTTTAATCTCATCAGAGAATGAAGTCATGCCTATTTGATGCTGAAAACTAATTTTCCTGGAGCTCTGTTGACCATCATTAATTAAATCTCAGGCCTCAGAATACTTTATTAATAGAATCCCATCAGCTTTGCCGTTGTTGGTTTGAGGTTAGTGGAAGGTTAATGGGCATGTAGATACGTAGAACACACACCGTGATGTTCTAAAACATCAGCCTGTTTTCAGCAGTGTCTCAAGACTTCTGGAATGTTCATTCTATTTCAGCATTTTTAGCAAAGAACACTGACAAATATAACATTCAGAGCCAACTCTTTTAAATGTGTCGGATACATATTAAAATGCTTCTTAACACTTGTTTACCGTATGTTTATTAAATCAGTAACTCGTGGACTGAAAAAGCGCTCACTTCAAATTTCAGATGATCCCCAGTAATTTGTGAAGAGATACTTTTGGATGTATTTTTACAAAAGAGTAGCCTTGTCTGCACCATTCACTTTGTCTTTCCCCTTCTAAGTGCTTACTCCGTTATACTGTGTCTTCTTTTAGTCCTGTCCTCAGGGAATTTTTCCAAAACTTTTAGCTTTCTTTAAGTGACTTGGAGACATTTCAAGACTTGTAATTTTTCTGTCAATGGCTGTCTGTTTTTATCATTTTTCTGTTTGATATACATTACTGCTGTGTTCTTAAATCCCTTTCTTGAGTGAATGCTGATGGATACATAGCTACAACGGCTCCGCTTTAATTCTGGAAATGTAGTGTATAGGCCACCTATTTAGTATTTTGAATAATTTGATTCATCTTCTCATTCCCTTTTTTGTCTTAACTGAGTGATACTGTGAGTAAAAAGTTAATGGCAATTTAGCCATTTTAAATTACTGTCTTCTGTTTGCTCATATTGAATGAATCTGGTAATTATTACTATTCTTAAGGCAAAAGCCAGCTTCCAGGCCTGTGATTAAAAATTCATCTTCATTCATTATAATGAAGTTTAAAATAGTTTCCTTGTACAGTATTTCTTTTGTGGAGAGGGTATTTTTTAATAAATTTCGATGAAGTCTTACTAAGCAAAAGACCTCCAGCATGTATCTTCCAGACTGTAATTATCCGTAATCTAATTCTTCCCATGTGCAGGGGGTGGGAAGGAATTCCCATACCAGTTTGGATGGAGCTGATGTGTGCCAGCACCACCCCCAGAGCTGCCTCTGAGCCCGGCTCCACGGGTTTCCCCTTCTCCTCGCTCGCTGGCTCGTCTTTGTCGCACCGAACAGAAAAACCTTATCTAAAGGAAGCAAAAATAATTAAGTCAGTTGTTTTTGTAAGCCAAAAAAAATACTTCTGCATTTTTTCCGTCCCTTTGCAAGTCATTTTCCTGGCAATAGCGCAGCTCCCCAGGCAGCAGCGTGCTGTGGGTGACTGATGCGGGTGACCCAGCAGCAGGGTGACGTTTTCATGGCAATCCACAATTTTCTGAATGTTGCTGCTTTTGCTTCACAACCAGCACTGCACAATAGGGATTTCTTAAAGGTGTCTGGTCTCCCTCTTTTTGGTGAACACCCACATAAGAAACCTTGAAGAAATTTCCAGTTGGCTCTTGGTGTGGGTTTTTGAACAGATGCCCAGTAAAAGAAAGGCAGTTTATTAAAAGGTATTGAAAGAGAAATCAGACACCAGGAACACAGGAGATGTGTTTGCAAAGTGCGTAGGAACAGTAGAAACACTACAGATGAGTATTGCCAATGATGGCAAATAACAGTAATCTCGATGACATTCCACAGAGATGTTTAAGTTGCATGAGAGACTCTTCAAATGACTTCTTTATTAAGCTTCTGTAAGTCAGCAAAATCTTTCAGTAACTTTTTAGTTTGAATTTGCTCAGCGTGCCAGATTTTTCACGTGGAAACTAAGAGTTGCCAAGTGGGAGGTAGAGTGCAGAAACCAGTCCTTACTTGCATCACTGTTCCTTGTATGTTATTTCAGAGGCGTCATGAGTGTCCAGGAGTATTTCCTGTGTTTTTCAGCCTCCACGGTGTCTGCCTGGGTCCATCTGTAGATGTGTGCAGCAGTTCCTGAGTGCTGTATATGCTGTCACTTCCAGGCATGAGCAGTTTCACGCCTCCCCCAATCTGCCCCAGTTATTTTCATTTATTTATATGAAAAGGGTTTTTTCACATTTATAACTTAACGTTTTCCCATTTGAGAGCTACTTAATACCACCTTCACCATGTCTTTCTGGAAATTGCCAGGGAAGTCAGCTCTTTTTTCTTTAGACAGTCGCTGCTTAGTAACAAGCAGAAATGCGGAATAAATGATTTTTTTTTTAATGCAGTGTTTTCTTTAACATTGGAAAACACTGTTGCTTAAGAGATTTAAAGTCCTTTCTTTTTAAATACAAATATTTCAACTAAAATTTAAACTTTTACCATCATAGTTCTGCATAACATGGTCATGAAATCTCATTTTCCAAGCAAGTCACCAACCTTTAACTTCGGGTATGTGGGTTAGTGATTTTTCTTTTTTGAAATAAGTGGTTTTGTTTTGCAGATTTTTTTTTTTTTTTTTTAATATCTTAGTGGCCCAATTTCAGTAGTTCTGACGTGGTATGTATAGTAGATTTAAGTATACAAGGTGGTGTTTTGACATTCATCAAATCACTTCTAAATCTTGCCTTCAGTACTGAAATTTGATTACTACTTACGTCTTTCACTGGTGAGAGTTACGTGACTCTAACTGTTGTGGGTTTTAACTGTACTTTTTCCAGTTCCTCAGCATTGTGTTTTTTTAAAGTGTAATCATGAGAAGCCTACACAGTATTTCTGGCACAGTCATTGCTATCAATTGAGTCTTCTGTGCTCTTTCCTTGATGAATTTGTGTTTATGAGCAAAGCTGCCTTTACCATATTAGCTGCAAGATCACAGAAAACACATTAATTCAGTAATAATACGAAGTACTAGTTTGAAAATATTTCTATTAGTTCTTCATTAGTTTTTTTTCAATTTTAGTATTTTCTGGACACCACATTGAGTGTGTAATTTACTACAGAATGAAAGAATGGTGGAAATAAGAATAAATATGGTATCATTGTGTAATAAGTATGCTGTTGTATAGCACAGCCTCTTAAGCCTTCTGTAGCCTCATGTTAATGAAAACAGAGCTGCCTTGTAAGACAGATAAAAGTTATTTTAATCTCTTTAGAACTTCAGGTTCTCAATGTTGTTGGACTTCCTTGTCATAGACCTGTAAGAAATGCTACTCCTTCACTCAAGAGCAGACATTTATTGAATTTGATTTAAAAAATATAATCAACTAACCTTCAGAACTTTATGTAGTATGTAGCTCCTTGTCAAATTATTTATCATATATAATGATTTCCAAGAAGAAATTATACTAATTATTTCATTTAGCCAAACATTTCTAGTTGAAATGAGCAGTAAAATCCCCTTGTAGGAATTCAACACAAATAAAAGTATTTTTCCTGTGTCACTCCATGTTGCTTTGAAGCTTTCTAGCTTGTCAGAAAACATTGTCATGACAGTAGTGCCACGTCTGCCATGTCTCTTGAAGGGCTGGATGAAGGCAAGTTGTCCGTATTGGCACTTTTAAGCAGTCGATATACAGGGACTTAAGGTCATCTTTACAGAGAGGAAGCAGTTGAAGTTTTCCTATACAGCACAAATTCTTGCTCAGTTTCCTAGAATTTGTGTGTTAAAATAGCTTATTCCATGGTTGAATTTGTTAAGCAGAAGCACTTCTGCTGCTGTGTTTCATCCAGCTTTTTTGCTGCATTGCTCAAAGTCAGGATGTTTGTTTGTGGGGCAGGGTGGCACCAAGGGTGACTCTTTACCAGTGATGAAATTGGGGAACATGGTTTTGTGGTAGTGAGAGAAGCTGAGGAAACTCTGTTTAGGTGTGATGTCTTCAGTGGTTTGAGCAGAAAAAAACAACGAACCAACCAACCAAAAAAAAAAAAACAACACACAAACAAAAGCTGGAACAAATGCATTTCTTCCATTTTCACAGTATAATAGATCAGCCTGACTGCATGGATTACTGTCACTAGGTGCTGAGAAAAGAGACATGGGAGATGTGCACAGTGAATTCAAAACATGGGAGAGAGATTTCTTCCATTTGCATCTAGATCAGGAGTATCAAACGAATTTTCATCAGGGTCCACATCACCCTCCCGGTTGGCTTCAAAGGGCCGAATGTAAATTTAGGACTGTATAAATGTAGGAGTAGTTACATTTATACAGTCCATTTATACAGTATGTAACTACTCCTACATTTATACAGTCCTAAAATTACACTCTGCCCTTTGCATAACTTCATGCATATGAACTATGTCCAGTGAAAGGAGGATTAAAGGAATTGAAGTCCCCGTTTTGTGAAACTGAAATCAGACTTAAAAATACCATGTTATAATTGTTAAAGAAACTTGGGCTTAAGAAGGAAAAAAATCTGAAACTGCACAGCAGACTAATAAAAAACAAAACAAAACAAAAAACAAAACAAAAACAAAACCACAAACTTCATGCTTTTTTGTTACCTGCAGCAAAAAGACTCGCAAACAAAGAAAATCGGTAAATATTCTGGAGAACTCGAGGTACGGAGTAACGCTTCTTTTACCACTTGATAAAAGACATTCTTTGCCGGATGTCTGCATCAGGCCCTTTGTCTGATCTGAGGTGAAAATCCAAAAGCAGCAGTGAAAGCAGATCTTGCAGCTTGCTGCAGTGGCCCGGAGCTCCAGTGCTCGCTGGTGATGGCAGCAGAAGTTTGCTCGTTTTTCAGTTTGCGATTGCATGTATGGTATTCTGCTGAAAGGTTGTCTTATGTCAATTATTTATTAGGGTGGATTATTTAAAGGATTTGCTGCTTCAAGAGTTTGAAACAAATACATAATGGAAACTGTGGTGTGTCCTACCTTTCAGCAGATTTTTCTGATATTATGGTTGCAGTGAAACGTTGCGCCGTTGAAGGCGTAAAGATACCTTGCTGGTTTTAGTCCACATTGAGTGAATAAACCTGTTCATTGTATTAGCAGTTTTGTGTAGTAGGTACTTCTCTTCCTCCTCCCCATGCAGTGTGTGTTTGTGTGTGCTCGGAGGTACAATTTGACATTTACAGATTGCAGAACAAGCCTTTATTTTAGTCACATATTGTGTTTTGAAAAGGTAAAAGGATTGGCATAACTTAATGTGGGTGCTGGTATCTTTGGTGGTACTACCTCACTCAGCTGTCACCTTCGAGGACCCTTGGTTTTGCCCCTCTCTGAGCCACTTACATTTTAATATGTATTAGCGTTTGGCCTTTGAGCAAGCCCAAAAACTAGCTCGCAAGGTAGTTTTGTCGTGCCCTATTAAAGTGAGTCATATCATTGCCAATAGCACTTCCTACGCCCTGTTCCAGCCATGGAGGCAGAGTCTTTTGCTCTCTTAGCATTAAAAGTTTGCGTCTGAACCCTCAGCGCTTTTGATGTTTCATTTTTTCCATAGAATAAAATCCTTCAAGCAGTCTGCTAATTAAGTCTCTTCTTCTGAGGCAGTGAAGACAGAGTACATTTTTTTTCCAAGTTCTGGGCTTTTTGCATTGTGTTACCTCTTGCCCTCCTTTACCTCAAGATCCTGGAAGGACCCAAGTTTGCCGAGGCAGCAGAATTGGGGCTACATTGCAGGTCCCCACATTGCACCCTGGTTGGACCCTTCTCATAAACATGTGCTTATGGAGACAAGTAGTGACCACGCTTTTTCTTCAGAAAATGTGGTCTCTGTGCTCTCTGCGTACTGTCTTCTCCTTTAGATTCACATTTTAGTGCATGAAGGTGAGAGAGCAGAGAAGAACCATCAACAGTATCGGATTCTGAGGTCTTGCGCATACCTTGTGTGGTGTGTATAGCTGGGTGACCCTTATAAAGACCAAACCAAGATGGCTGGCAAAAATCAGTAGCCTGTGTATATACTCTCAGAGACATCATTTTCAAAAAAATTCCGTTGACATGAACGACCAGTGATTTTTCTATACTGAAGTGACAGCAGCTGCTCTTTCTACTCTCTTAACATCATCAAGGAATTATTCTCATTTAGATGTGGGTATGTTCTCCAATATGTATCCCTAAATAAGTCTTAAACATTACTGGATCTCTCTTTTTTGAGGTCTTGGGCTATCTTAACATTTGACCTTCCAGGGTATTTCAGAGTATTAATTTGTTTCTTTATGTGGTACCACTCAGCTTCTACTCCTTTCTGTTTCTCAAGTTTTTGGAGGACCTGTATAATAGGTGGTCATTGTGTGGCATGTTTTCATACTACACAACCAAACTGCTAAATTAGCATTCACGACAAAAAAATTTGGTTTCGTCTTGGAATGTATAGGAGAAGATTTCCTTCCTTTTTCTGCATCTGAAAAATGTTATGTTTTATGGAGTGCATCCATGAAGCAGGAATCGAGATGCACCAACCTGCTGTGTGAGAGAATAAAATGCCCACCTCTGCTGTGTCTAAGGATGGCTTTGATAGTCACTTCAATAGTAAATGTGTTTATATACTGACAAGTAGTTTTTTGTGGTTTCAGCAAACAGACTGGGACAGACACTGCTCTTAATGTGAATGGGTGGTCAGGTTGGCCTTTCTACTAGGTGACAATTTGTAGCTGTATTTTGCACCAGAAAGTTTATTTAGGACTTCGGCTGTAGATCATCTAAACTATACACATTCATTGCCATTGGTACTGTTTAGCAGTCTTTGAGACCTTGTAAATGAAAGGAAGTGGAAAGTGAAAGAGAAAAGAAAGAGAAGAAGTGTTTTGATGTAGTGAAAATGCTGTCGTTCTATGTGGGCTCTACCCTGTTTCCCTGAAAATAAGACAGGGTCTTAATTTTGCTCCGAAACTTATTATTTTTTTACATGTATAGCTGCCTGGACACTATTTAAATTGACTTTTTAAAATGAACTGTAACAAGGGCTCATTTTTGGAGTAGGGCTTAGATTTCAAGCATCCTCAAAAATCCTGAAAAATCATACTAGGGCTTATTTTTGGAATATGTCTTATTTTCAGGGAAACAAGGTACCATTTTACAAATCTGTAAGGTATTTGTGATTTCTTAATTCAGGAAGTTGTTCTCCAGAACAGGAGAGAAATTTATGACTATATTATTTACTAATTCATTGATGAGTTTTAGTCTATAGAAGAAATGGTTTCAGTTTGTGTGAGTTGTGGGGTTTTGTGTTTTGTCTGTGCAAGCCAAACCTCAGAGGAGATGGGCTGTTTTCCCCGTTACTTCGCATGCAGTAATGGGTACATCTGGTTTTGTGCGTGTAGTTGCTAATAACCCGAGAGCCCTTGATTAGTGAAGCTACAGGCATTGTAATTCAGAGAGGAAGGTAGTAAAGAAAAGGTGATGTTTACTTTGCTTTTCCTTCGTAAGAGAAGCTTTGAATAAAATTGCAGTATCTATGACAGTCTTCTAAGGAGTTCTGAGCTTTCCAAAGGAAAAAAGTAATAAACGCTTTGGATTTTTTTGTAACATGGTATTTAATGTTTGAAAACGTTTATATAGTATAGCATTGTCATTCTGACCTTACAGTAGAATTGCTCAGGCTTTACATCATGCTTGGTGTTGATGTGGGCCAACTGGAAGAAAACACAGTCACCTTAAAGAGCGACCCACCAATGTTACGTTCAGGAGGGACGATTGTGAGTTTTTTGATGGCAAGAGATTGCCCTTCTTTAGTCAGTGTATGGATCATCGTCTTCTAATGCATTTCTTTCCTTTGAGAGACTGTATAATTACTGCTTTGTAATTTATCTGTTCAGGTTTGAGCTTGATGATCTGAACTTCAATCTGTATTTTTAACACCTATTAAGCCTTTCATTTTCATGTAGAGAATTGAGGGCAAATTTGAGCAAATGAGAAAACGTGAAAAGACCAAGTTAGTACTATAATCGACCGTATCCAAAATAGAATGATTCCTTCACAGTTATCTGGAAGAGTCTTTAAATTGGATGGTTACTGTCTTACATTCAGGGAAGTCTCCTTTGTACTTCCTGTGTTGTGTTGTGTTGTGTTGTGTTGTGTTGTGTTGTGTTGTGTTGTGTTGTGTTGTGTTGTGTTGTGTTGTGTTGTGTTGTGTTGTGTTGTGTTGTGTTGTGTTGTGTTGTGTTGTGTTTTTTAATATAAAGGTGAATGGGTTCATGTTAGCGTGTTGGGTTTGTATCCAAAGCTGTCCCATGCACCACTTTTGCTCCATATAAATGTGAGCTAGATTAGTATAAATCATCTTTCTGTCAAATGCTTGAGGAAGAGGGGGAACATAAGCTATTGTATACCAACTGAGGGACAGGAGCATGTATTGGGATAGACAGTTTGGAGCATATTAGGGATTTCTTCTGCAGTATTCTGTTAGTGTTTGTGAAGGAGAGGCAGAACAGTGTAGCTTTCCCTCTTTACATCAAGGGAACAAAAGGCACTGGGAAGTTCTACAGGGCTACCCTGCTTTCTCCTCATACCTTATAAGTCTGTTCTTACAATGATAGGGGTACCTTAAGTTTAAGAGAATGGTGTTAATTTTTTTTTACCGGGGTATCCTACAAAATCAAGATTACAAAGTAGATGGAAATATCTTTAAATTATCTCTATTTGAAAGCAAAGACACTGTATTTAAAGCAAGTAGTATTAAATTTAAATTTGTAGACAGAAGTTAGAACTGTAGATCTTGAAAAAACCCATTCATTTTGTGTGCCTTCTATTTGAGACTGAGACAGCAGTTTGCCTATTCCATAAGGGGGTTAAAATCCCAAGGCCATTTTAAATTTTCCTCCCAAGACTTAATCTACTCTACTTTTCCATTGGAGAATGACCATATGCAATGCAGTCGATGGAAGCCTTTGGATCATATGTTTGATACCTTTGGAAAACTCTGTCCACATATGTCCCTATAGTGCATCTTTCATTGTAACCTCTTGCTCTGAAACACTCTGGGTGCAGGAAACTTGTTATCTGGTACTGGAATTTGAAAGAACCTTTCCTGATAACAGATAGGCATGTTTAACACAGTCTAAATTACAACTGTTAATGCAGTAGTTGTTTTTAATATGGTGGTTGAGTTGATTTCTTTGTGGAAACCTCCATTCTGAATAGTGTTTGATGTATGGGAAACTCTGATGCTTTTTCCTGTATTGGAAAAACATAGCGATAAAGCAGCCTGGTGTTAAAATGTCAGAATTTTACTTTGACATTTAAAGAAGAGTTTTCATTTTCTGATTTGTTCTAGTGTGGCTTTTTTGATATTGAGCTTCTTAATGAAGATACAAAAAAATCATTAATGGAGCCGTAAGGCATCATTTCTGTGTCACGAATGCAGTTGAAGATCTGGCATTTATAGCAGTGTCCTTTAAAGAGTGCTATTGATGGAGATGTTGCTTCTAAAATACTGACTATCCCATATGGATCTTGGCCTTTGAATGCTTGCTTGGAAACTGGACATGGAGATGGAGGGAGAGAAGAAGGGGTAGGATGTTGCAGACTGAAAATGTGCAGAAATTGGTTGTTTTTTCTTTCTGTGGAACAGAAAAAACTTCAATCTGCTGAATTCCTTTTTAATAAAGAAGCAAAGACAAGTTAATTTAAAATTATAAAAGACATAATGATAAATAAAGTTAAATAAATGCCTGACCTGGACATTTCAGCTGTTAGGAAGTTATATGTTTATCTCTGTATTAAGTGAATTAATTACTTAATTTATATTGTGTTTTTTTTTTCTTAAGAATGTTCCTGAAAAGTTAGTTACTTCTTTATCAACACTTGTTTGTTTGTTTGTTTGTTTGTTTTAAAAAAGACACTGTACACTTTGCAACTTGTTAACTGTATGCATTCACATCAAATATAATTCAGAGCCTTAGTACTAGGAAATCAATAACTTACCTGATAGACAGAAAAGGATAGTTTTTTTAACTGCTTATGTGTGAAACCAGATGGAATTGCAAGTCTATTAAAATGCACAAGAAAAATAATGATTTTAAGTATCTTTAATAAAAATTGGCGAAAATGTTGAATACATGTTACCTCTTGGGAAAAAAGGGGTTTGATAAAGTTCCTTGTTTCTGCTTCGTCTAATGCAAAACACTTGATTAGTAAATTGAATGAGAATTTCCGGTTATGTTGTCCTTGAAGATTATTAGAACTAGGAGAGCTGCTCTGTAAAATTCAGAAATATATATGTTTTTAAACTCTATCAGAAATTACTATTATTATTCAGTATTCGAACAAGCTCTTGCTCTAGGTTTTTATACTGGGAGCTCTCTTAGCTCATTTGTTTGACTTGCTTAAATTTATCAGCCTCAGACTTGTTTTGCTTGAATGTTGCAGCTGTTTAATGGAACTTGTCTTAATAGATTATAGTGATGTTAAATTTTTCAGCTATGGAGTGCCTTGTTTCTATTTGAATTATAATGGGTTTGTTTTTAAAGAAAAAAAAATTAAAAATCTGATTAAAATGAAAATGTTTTCATATTAAAAAAAAAAAGTACTGTCCTTAAGCTTTTTGTGGTGGCTTTTACCATCATTTTTTTAAACCATAAAGGCAGTAGTACTGCTAAAAGCATTTTACTTGAGAAGGAGGGTACACAAATTGAAATGCACTGAAATTGGTATGAAAAATTTCACATGTAACTGCTTGCCTTTTTTTTTTTTTAATTCAGAGAACAATGGCCAGTAATGTAAAGAAATTTCGGTTACTGGATAATCTCTAATGTCAATGAAAAACCTTTCATAATTATTTTTCTCTCTAAATAAATTTTCAAATAATATTCATTCATGTTATGTTTAAACACATACTTTGACAGCCTGCCTGACAGTTGTGGCAGCATAGATAGGATTTAAGGCAGAAGATGAAGGAACTGTCTCCTGGAATTTTCTCCCTTTTTCTTCCTCTTTGCAATACCTTCATTTTTATATATTAGGCAGTTTGATGCCAAACAGCCATGAACTCAAGGGCTCAGCTCAAGTGGAGCATCGTGCTGAAAGACACTGCCATCAAGGGCAAACTGGGAAGTTGTGTAAGGCTGTTACCATGTGCTCGGCAAAACCACAGCCCTGTGCTCCTGCTGACCCATCAAAATCAGCCTGGTGTGGCCTTCATCTCACTAAAATCATTCCATGTACTCTGCTCTGGTGAGACCCCATCTGGAGCACTGTGTCCAGCTCTGGGACCCTCAGTGCAGGAAAGACATGTACCTGTTGGAGAGGGGCCAGAGGAGGACAGGCTGAGGGAGTTGGGGTTGCTCAGCCTGGAAAAGGGAAGGCTCTGGGGAGACCTTATGGGTGCTTAAAAGACGCCTGTAAGAAAGATGGAGATGGACTTTTTAGCAGGGCCTGTTGTGATAGGACAAGAGGTAATGGTTTTAAACTAAAGAAGGGGAGATTCAGGCTAGACATGAGGAAGAAATTTTTCACAATGAGGGTGGTGAAACACTGGCCCAGGTTGCCCAGAGAGGTGGGAGATGCCCCATATCTGGAGACATTCCAGGCCAGGCTGGACGGGGCTCTGAGCGACCTGATCTAGTTGCAGATGTCCCTGCTCATTGCAGGGAGTTGGACTGGATGACCTTTGAAGGTCCCTTCCAACCCAAACCATTCTATGATGCTATTACTAGGTGATACAGCATAATATATGTCTTTAATTGTGAAAAAACTTGTTGTATTTTTAAATAGACTATGAAAGAAAGTAGCTGGCAGTAGTTGATGTACTATTAATTCAAGATACCTATTTGATGACTCTTACCATACTTGATTTAATTTCTTGCTGATTTACAGCTTTGTCATGTACAATAACTGATGGGAAGCTAATTTCAAACATAAAAGGTTGGACACATGATACAAAAATCAGTTCTGACTTGTTTTGAAAAAGAGTCTGTTAAGATATGTAAATACAGCAATAAAATATATTAAAAGTTGATTTTCTAGTTGCCATGGGGAGAGGGAAGGTAACAGCATTACTCAGCAGCATTTGTTATTATATTTCCAGCTGTATATTTAGACTTAAACTAGCTACCTCGAAAGTGCTGCAGGATATTTGAAGGACACCATTTAGTAAATATGTAGTCCCTTTAAGAGGAAGTAGTTTCTAATAACCCAGTTGTATTGAGGCACTTTTGTTGTTGGTTTGCAGTGGTTTTTACAGCTTAAAGGTCACTTACTGGAGGGGGGAGGAATCCTTCCTTAATTGCTTTTGATATTTTAATAAAAGGTTGTTGTAGGCTTCTTCAGCAGTTGTGTCTGGCATATTCAGTGGCACGATCTCTTTCACTGAGTTCTGGATTGAGGAGTTCTGTTTTGGAAATCGGCTAGTGTTGCTTTCATGATTTCTTAAAGCAATACATTTTTCTTGCATTTACTGTTTTTTCTGAAATGCTTCTTTTTTTGCCCTGTGAATTTGATTTGATGTGCAGGTAAGCTACAGAAAATATTTTTGCTCATTATTTATGTATTAGAATCAGAGAAGGTTTTAGGAAAGGTGGGTTGAGAGAATTGAGATGACACAAATTTCACTTGCCAGCTGTTTTTCGGAAATCAGCTTTGGGTATTGACTGATCTTTTTTTCTATACCGAAGATGTGAGACTGGAAAAATCAGTAGGTATCAAACTCAGAATTTCATTGGAAATGCAACTGTATTTAGTCTATTTATAGTGAAGTTACATACAGGATGTAATAAATTCAGGGAGCAGTCTTGGGGCCTGGATGCTAGACAATTTGAACTGCAAATATCTTCAGTGTTTAGGGCCTGTTATTCTAAAATATAACTTAATAGAATAAATACAAGAGTACAGATCAGCCTGTGTGGATACCTTACACAGCCATGTCAGTGAATCTCTTCTTGCACCTCTGGGGATGAGCAAAGGCAGTTAAAATACAAAATGTGGTCATTCATCAGTTTCAAGCAAGGATACCAGCTCGCAGGAGCATGTACTCATCAAATAGTCTTCCTAAAATTAGAAAAAGGTATCTGGTTTGTAAATGGACTTTTTCTAGTAAAGGTGCTGTGTAATATAAACCATAATTAGCAAATGGAATATAAACCTTAGCTAGTGGCAAAAAACATCACTCTCTATACAAGTGTTATGTGTGTGTTTGATAAAGTAGCATAAAGTCTTAAAGTTAATTAAACTTATTTATTCTCAGCAGCATTTTTCAGAAAGATCATGGCTATGCAGCCTTGTTTCGGTGCCTTCACTGGAGGCAGAAGAATGAGAGAGAAATCCCTCTTTGGGTTTTGACAGGAGAAGGCTGAGCAGTTGGGGCATCTGTGCTGACTGACAGGCAGCTCAGCGCAGGGCCAGGAGCAGGAACTGTCACTGTCACAGCATCAGGCCAAAGGGGAGTGACCAAGGGGAAATGCCACCACTTCAAGGTTTGGGTTGGGGAGAGCATTTGCTTCCTGGGGGAGGTTAAGGAGCGCAAGGTGGGGAAGGCTGGAAGTGCTGCAGGGAGAGGGCACTGGAGGTGGCAGCTGGAGGACCTATGAGTACAATGGGAAGGCTGTCGCAGGGACAAGCTGGTAACGAAAGGGTGTGATGCTGGGGTTTCCACAATGGGGACTTCAGAGACAGGAAACAATTTCATAGGAAACAGGTCTTCCTTCTGCCCGCTGCTCGCAAAACAAGCTATTCTCTAGAGCCACAACCGAGCAAGGCAAGGAAAGGGGCGTGAGGTAATGAGGGAGGTGCTTTCCCAGTCTCCTTAGGGCCAACCTCAGGGCCAGAGGATTTCTTTCACTGCAGAGGGAAGGAGGATTTGCAATGGATCCCTTCTCTGGAAATGATGCTAACCATTTCTTTATATCTTTGCAACATATATATCCACTTAAAAATTAAACCTACTTGCATCACTTGAAGTGTTTGTAAGAATGAAAATAAACTAGTTTAGTGTGGGTCAACTGTGGATTGTGAACAGTGTTATTTCCTACAAGACACCATAACATAAATCAGACTTTCTGCTGCTTGGCAGTGCTTTTGCTCCCACACATTTCCCCTTGATTGAAAACTAATCCATTGCTTGAGGTTTCACCTTACAACGACTAGTTGTATTAAAGGATTATGATGTCAGGTGAACTCTGACCAATGAGCCAGAATGGGAAAACACAGTTGTATTTCAGTAGTAGATAAGTTTTCATTAAAAGAAAAACAATAAAAATGCCAAAAATTATTACTCCAATCACAAGTGTATTTGACTCTTCCAAACGTGACTCCCAAAGTGGTTGAATGTTTTATTTTCCATTAATTTCCTTGCATGGGTTTCATTCTGTTTGGACATAAGAATAGGAATACTCTTACACATAGTAGTAAATGAATGTTTCTGTTAGTAGCAAGTTGTGGCAGTGTTTACTCTTCCAGAGGTGACTCACGAATATTGTACTTTTTTTCAATGGAATTGTGATTTTTGTCATAGAGGCATACAAAGTTTATAATCATCCTAACTTTATTCTTGCTTAGCTGTGACCAACTATCTTACTCAATTGTATTTTTAGACTTGTTTCCTAAGGAAATGAAGCTTACACTAGTCATGCTGTCACAGTCAGCTGTCATTGTCCGTCCATCTGTCCACCCTTGATAACTCAGCCAATTTTAAGCAAACTTGACAGACTGGCAAAGATAAACTAACTAGTTTTCTCCAACTCAGTGCCTGGGAGGGTCATTGCTGGTGTCCCCCACTGGAGGAGAAGCCAGAGCAATCCCAGCTCTTTGCTCAGCCCAGCAAAGGTAGGGAGGGCAGCACCCGGGGAGATGAAGTAAACTTTGAGCGCAGGTTGGAGATTGCGGTGGGGAGCTGAAGGTTTGAGAAGGACCTGAGGGTGTGAGGACAGTCGTATGATGAGGGGGCTTATTGCGGATCCTGCAGGAGATGGCGGGGGCAGAGGAGGAGTGGTGTGGCAGGAGGTGTAAGGAGAAAAACAAGAACAGATTTCCTTCATTCTGCTCATGGAACAACTTGTTTCTTCTTCTGTCATAGACACAGCTATGAATGTTATAATCCCACAATAAAAATGAGTGTTAGCTAATGTCGTGCATGCCCTTTGCAGTGCTTGGCTGCAGCTGACTCTCTGCGTAGTTACCTTGGTCAAACCAGATGGAAACACAATTCTTGGTGCATATCACTGCTATTGCAAAAGGCTAATCATTACCCTGTTATCAGCCTCAAGAAGTTTGGTTACATTAAATATTAAGCTTAAGAGCTCCAACTGTGTTTATTCGTAAAGAAAAAAAAAAAGGCAAAGTTTCTGCTTTTTTTTTTTTTCCTGTATTGTCATTTGTGTTGAATGGGGAGGGTAGAAAGGAGCATTTAGAATGTCAGACGCAGCGTTGAAATGTTCGTGGGAAAAGAATGCAACTTACGAAACTCCAGGTAAAAGAAAGTGCTTGGGTGATAACCTTTTGCTAAATGTTTAGACACCTTTATCAGACTTCAGAAATTTTTAAGAAATATGTTTCTTTCACCCGTTTGTCGATATTTTTTTTCCTCTAGATAGTTCAGTTTGTGGCATTCTTTTATCACAGAAGGTCCCCATATCTCAAAGTTATCTCTGTGCTCTGATTTTCAACTAGTTTTCACCTGGCCAGGTACTCCATCATCTCTTGTTTTTTTATTTTATTAGTTCTTCTGCTGTAATTCCCAGAAGTAGTGTTGCATATCTCCATTACAAAGCACATAAAAATCTAAGCTTTTAATCTGGAAGGTTCAATCACAGTATAGGGCTTTATGTAGAGTCAGTCTCTTGAAATACAATTGCTTGTTTTCCATGAAGTTATAACAAGTAATTTCCCTGCTTTCCTAACAGAACCACCCTGAAGTTCTGTTTGTTTATATCACCCTACTTCAGTGCTCCTTAGTTCAGATACATCCTTATCTTTTGGTTGAAAATTATCTCTAAACTGATGAAAATTTCCAGTCTTGGCAGAGATCAGAGCCTGGCCAGCTTCCGATTAGCGCTTGCTTGGACACTCTTTTCCTGCGATTGTCTCCCCAAATACAATAAGCTGCTCTCCCTCATTTTGCCCAAAAATGCAGCCACTGAAATGATGTCGTTTGAATGACATTCGGATGTAACAGGCTCCAGCAGGAAGCAAGGAGCTGCTGGGGAAGGTCAGGAAACGCTTTAGGATCATTGGAATTTTCTACCGTCTTTTGAGACATTGAGACTGTATTAATTCATGTATTTAACCCTTCTAGTTAGAAATCTCTGCGTGGTCGCTTGTGCGCTGTTTGTCTGTGCTATACAGCTCATCCTGTAAAATAAACCGTGTAGTTGTGCACTGAACAAACAGCTTTGAAGGTATTAGTTGTATATGCAGGTACATACATGTGTGTATATATATATTAAAAAAATGAATGCACTTTTTAGCAGTAGAGTGACCAGATTAAATAGTCCTGAAATGTTAAAAATGAAATTGCATGTGTCTTCTTCTATCAGATTATTCAAAGAAGCAAAAGCAAAGTCCTATTTATTTTGTTTTCCATCCGATCTGCCATAATCAGCATGTACTCACTTTGTCTCAAGTGAATCTCTCGCCTGCCAGCAAGGCTCTAGGAGCACAGAGATAAGTAGAAAAGCTCCTATTTCTGCATTGGTTTTTACTTTCTGTCCTCTGCATGACATTTTGGGTGTTGCTTGGTTTGTGCAATATTAAGGCTTCATCTTTTGTTTTCTCTTCAGAACTTTTATAAGTGAATTTCACAAGAGAGGGCTGCTTGTTCACTTTGTCTTTCTGTTCATAGATAAGCTTAAGCAGTCCTTGCCGCAACAGTTTGAAAAATACACCAAGGGTGTTGCGCAGTTTTTTTTCCATATTTAAGCAGACATTAACATGGTTCCTTTAATGAAGAAATTTTTAAAAAGTTATGCAATTAATGATTATGATGTTTCTTCTCTATGTTTTATTTCGTGCTATAATTGAAGCCATGACTGTACATCAGAATTTACAGATTGTAGGGGAACGAATGGTCGTCTTCTCAGTCAGGTTTACGCTCTTAGCATACGTGATGAAACGTAGATGAAAGAGGTGTGGATTTCAGAAGGGGCTTGAAGTTGGAAGGAGTTACAGCTGTGGCTGCCTGGGGACTGGCTGAAGAATGAAGAGAATAAAATGTAATCTGCAGGGAAACTTAAGATTTTATTGCTGTGCTAGTTTATTTTCGTAGAATTTCTTTCATGTTTTGCTTGCGCCAAAGTCATCACCGAAATTAAAAGGCATGATCATTTGACTGGATTTTTAAGAGACATAACAGAAAGCTATGCAACCGTTCCAGTGATTAGCTGCTCTCATGGCAAAGAAAACACTGTTTTTAAGTGTGTTAAAACTCTTGTACTTCTGGGAAGGGAAAAGAGCCATTATAACACAAATTGCTCCTTACCTAATGGTGCATCAGCTGGTTGTTAATCTCTTAATGATGTTGCTATTTCTTGGCTATGTAGTGTTGTTAAATTAACAGGGGAGCGTGTCACCAAATCCAGTGCTTTCAGTCTGGGGATAAGCATTCCGAGTGACCGCTTTACGGTTCTCTCTTTGACAGGTTTGGGAAAAACCAAGAGAAAGACGAGCGCACGAGACGCCTCGCCCACTCCCAGCACGGACGCTGAATACCCATCCAACGGCAGCAGCGCCGACCGAATTTACGATCTGAACATTCCAGCCTACGTGAAATTCGCCTACGTTGCGGAGAGGGAGGATGAGCTGTCCCTGGTTAAAGGGTCCCGAGTGATTGTCATGGAGAAGTGCAGCGACGGCTGGTGGAGAGGGAGCTACAATGGACAGATTGGCTGGTTTCCTTCGAACTATGTGGTAGAGGAGGTTGAGGAGGCCACAGCAGATTCACCCAGCTTCCTCAGCTTGAGGAAAGGCGCTTCCATGAGTAATGGCCAGGGCACCAAAGTACTCCACGTTGTTCAGACACTGTATCCCTTCAGCTCCGTCACAGAAGAAGAGCTCAATTTTGAAAAAGGGGAAACGATGGAAGTCATTGAAAAACCAGAAAACGACCCAGAGTGGTGGAAATGTAAAAATTCCCGAGGGCAAATCGGTCTTGTTCCTAAAAACTATGTAGTAATCGTTAGCGATGGTCCTACCATTAACACTTCCCATCCGCCTCAGATAAGCTACACGGGACCATCTTCGACAGGACGGTTTGCTGGAAGAGAGTGGTATTACGGGAATGTTACCCGGCACCAAGCAGAGTGTGCCCTGAACGAGAGGGGAGTGGAAGGAGACTTCCTTGTTAGAGATAGTGAATCTTCGGTAAGTGGTATTTAGCCCTACAGGCTTTGTAATACACCCTACGCTTGGGTTAGCAAGCGTGACAGTTAATAGCTTCTCTGTCTGTAGTAAAGGGCTTCTCACCCTTAAAGAAGCAAGCAACGCTTCAGCGTTACCAACCAATGCACGAACTGCTTGTGAGAGTCGGTCTGTTGCTGAAATGCAGTGACATTTGCACAGAAATTTAACAGCTGTGGACTGTGTTATCCAGGGTTTCTTAATTAGTGGACAAACAGCCAAGTGTTTCAGGCTTCCATTTGAATTTACATGTGTTGCTCCTATGCAATCCTCCTCAAATTTACAGTGCTACAAGATAAGTATTTCTTCTGAATTGCAAATTTGGTCATTAATTTGATTTTAAAGCTGATTTCAAATAGTATCTTTGCATTGGTCAGTTTTGTTCTGCCTTTAATTGAGTAGTAACATAGGTTCTCTAAACCATTGGTTAAAATCCCATTTTAATGTATTTCTGCTCTAGTTACATTATATAGGTTTCAATAAGGTAAAGTTATTATTGTATCCAATTTTTAAGATTATGATACACAACAGAGAGAGTCACATCAGCAGCTCATATGCTTTGTAAGTTGAGCCTTGATGACATCAGAGGGATATGAGTAATGCTGATTAGGGATCATTGTAATTCTGATAGTTCAGATTTAAAATTACACTGAAAGGCCTTTAATTTATGCTGAGGCTAGAGAATTCATAGTGAAAGCACTCAAAATTTAATTATCCCTTGACTGTGATTTTTTTAAAATGTGACAGATTTTAATAATTCCCTAATACATCTTTCTAAAGCTACGAAAAATACCTGAATTAATGATTAAGGCTTTCTGCATTTATTGTTTCAACTGTAGGGCCATTCCTTGAAGACATGTTGTTGTTTAGTAGATGTCTCCAGCTAAGTATTTTTTTGCTTCCCAACAACAAAAAAATATATATATTAGCTCGGTCTTCTAATTTGAGCATACAATACTACTAAAATAAGTAGACCTTATACAGCTGTGGACATCTGTCTCTGTGCCATTTTTGAATCAGGTGTCACTGTGCCTCTGTTGTGGGCTGTCCTGCTTTACAATGTAGGTTGTGCGTAAAAACTAAAGCAGTGTCAACTGTGTATAGTTTGAACCATAATATGGTTTCTAAAAGATTACTTGACTCTAACTAATGTCTTCTAAAGACCGTATTGATTGCATATATCACTTCTGGTTAGAACATGTGATATTCTGTATCATAATTGTCTATAAATTGAGAGAAAACTGTTCCCATATATGATTCCTTGTGTAAATGATTTCAGTAATTAGTGAGTAGTAGGTGTTGGCGTGACTGCGTGCTGGAAAACAAAGAATTTGCTTCAGGTAAGGGGGAGAATTAAGCTTGAGCTCAAATCTGGAAGTCAAGATCTTTTTAGCTCCCAGTACTTACTTTGGGAGCATGTTTCACGTTTTCATTTGCTGATTTCTGTTCTTCCTAAGTTAGAATTTCAGCTACTCAGAAGAGGTCCTAGAACGTACTTAAAATATGAGGTAGTATTGAGGCAGATTCATTAGGCAATCTGTACTAAATCTCTTTAGAATAAAACTTGCCTAAGGCAGCTCTTTAATAAACCAAAAGTCAGCTTTCCAGATGAGCAGAATCCAACTTCTGAATTAACATAGCCTCCATTTTTAATATAATGTTACTAAAACTCGGGATTGGCTGGTGTGTTGGTTCTTGGTAAGGGAGATGAACAGAGTCTTGTAGTGACAGCAGAAAAACAGTTGAAAGACAAGGAAATTGTTAATACTGTTGGATTTAATACATTCAAATCAAACTTTGCATTCTGAATTTTTGAAAGCATTAGTAGTTAATAATTATTATTGAAGTTAGGACTCTTGCTATTCCCTGAAATTTTTACATTATATGTAACATTATTGACAAAATATTAGTCTGTAATAGTCCTGAATATTTGGTTCTGGATACAGTATTGTGTGGTTAAATTTCAGGTATCTTTCCATGATAAATTTGCTTTGCAGAAGACCTGATAGCTGTCAAACTACCTTTTCTTTGAAGCTGTGTCTTTGAGTTCCTATTTCTGCTCTTAGTTAGCGATAATCACAAAATGAAGGCAAATGCAAATAAACTAGAGCAGAAAAAGAGATCAAAAAAAATAAACAAGAGGAGAACAGTAAGAAAAATAGACATTTAGAAAACATGGCTGACTTACAGAGGCTGAGAGGAATCAAGTTTGTTTAGTGAACAGAAGAAAAGACTGAGGTGGGGCACACAGTCTTCTAAAATGTAGGAAGCCACTAGAAGATGATGGTAATCTTGAAATTGCAGTAGTTCAGTTGTCTTGTCAAGGTAGCGCCCTGTGTGACGGGGCAGGCGGGTGGGTGCACAGGATGGGTTGTACCCTTGGTGTGTCCATCCAGCAAGGAGAAGCTCACTTCTAGGTCTGGATACTGCATTTTGGGTTATCCTGAGACAGTAGTTATTAAGTTCCTTCTGTCTTTTGGGAAAGCGCCAGAATGACAGTTTGAAAACTAGTAGTTTGCTTAAAATACAAAAATGCGCAGACATTTCTCAGTACACGCCGTGTCACAGTGACCACCGTGCTATGGCTTGTTTCTTTGCTCCTAATTGTCTACCTCTTGAGTAAACAAATTTCCTTCAAAGGACACAGTAACCTTTTAATTTAATATGACATCATAACACTAAACACACTTATATTCAGAACAGTTTCAAATTTGCTGCTCACATTGTTGCTGGGGAAATTGTTGCTTGTGGAACACAAAAAAATTCATTTAGAATGTGATCTTCAAGTTGTTTCCAGCATCTGACACTTACTGGAATCCTAGAAAATTTGTTCAGTTCATATTACACGAAGTTTTTTTGCACAAAAAAAAAAAAAAAAAAAAAAGTTGAATTGAGGAACTTATGTTTGTTTTCTTTTTCTAATCATGATCTAGTGTTGCTGATCCTGTATCTGGGGAGGGGGGGTGAGCAATGAGAAAGGCTGTAGTTTGGCATGTAAACGTCTCCTTTGTCTTAGTACTACTTGAGAATTTTAGTTTTTATTAGATTTAAAGACATCCACTACATCTCAAAGTTTTGTCTGCCCTAATCTTTGTGTATCAAACCATTATATAATTTGTGTATGCCTGTGAATTCTAGAAGCACTGGGGATTGCTGGTTTGTTTTAATTTTTTGTCCTGAAGCGCCAGAAGTGATATAATACACGAACTGGCATACTTGATAGCATTGAGAAAAAGATCACAAAAGATCTATTTCAAGCGTATTATGTAGGGAACAAAGACAGATTTTAGAAATAGCTCTTAAATTCTTGACAGTTGCCGTATTTCACATGCATGACTACAGAGGCTGTTCATGCTGTGGCTAAAAGTCCCCGCGAGCGTCTGTACGATGGGAGTGAAAGATCTTGGTCAGAGAGACCAGACTAAACAGACCAAAGTTGTCCTTACCAGGTTTGCTCATGGTTCCCTCAGACCAGCACTTCCCAGTACACTGTGTTACAAACCCCACCCATTAAAGCTGTGGGTGCTTGAAAGGCCCATAGATGAAAGTAGTAGTTATCCTGCTAATCCTGTGCCTGATTCTGTGACCTGTTTTAGGGTTTTCTATAGCCTGGCATCCCTATAGTTACGGAAAGTCATCTGTGTAAAAGTTTTTGCTTAGATTTCTTTGACTTTGCTCTTGTAATTGAGCTATGAAAAGCTCTCCTTGGATAGCTGAAGGTTTGTATTATTCTCTGTTCACTTGGTGAGACTGTCATGTTTCTCCATTTCAAATTTTAGTAGATGCAAGATTTTACAATGTTGTCCTAGATTTAACTTACCAGATGTTTGTCTCACAACTAGATTCCTTTAGCCAAAAATATTCTCCTCAGTTACACTTAGATCTAAGGGATGCTGCTGTGGTGGAGAATATCCTGACACAAGCTCTGTCAGGTAGCTGGGAGTATGATTATCTTCATTAATTATGAAATACTATTATTGGAACCATATTTTTGAGCCATTTAAGCGCATAGTTTATGTAACAGGCAGAGTTACCTACTGATAACATTTTTGCCAACTCTGCCCTAGGTAATGTCACCTTAGTTTTGGAGATGGAAAGAGACTGAAGTGGAACATACCTAGTTAAAAATACTACTTGATTTTTTCTTTCTGTTGCAGGCTGCTCACTTGATAGAAACTGGCATTTTTTTGTCTCATTTCAGTAGCAGTTGTGAAAAAATAATGCAGATTTAATCTGTGCAGTCTCTGTAGAGCCATTTATTATCCTTTTTGAATTACAGGCTCTTTAGCAGGCAAATTTTTGTTCTTTTTGTGTAGTACCTAGCACAAGACAAACAAGTCTTGGCTGACACCGTTGCCCTGGGTTGGGTAGGTGATCGTCATGCTTTGGAGATCCAAGATTCCGCTGGGGAGAGAAGCAAATGTGGAAGTAAGAGGGGTTTTTGTTTAGATTCACCCTGGGAAACCAGCGTGCTTGGTGGTGCTGTGGGTAACGGGAAGCAGCAATGGGTTGTGGCCAGTGATGAGGGAGGACAACCCCAGCACAGCTCTGGCTTCTGAGCAGTTCCTCCACTGCGGACACCCTCAGACTTCAAGGGGAGCTTCTGGCCGGGCTGGCAGTGCCCTTGCATTCAACTGCGAGCGGGTGCAGATCTGGTGATTAGACAAACACCACTGCTTCCTAGCCCTACAATGTCTTTGCATGAAGCAAGATATTTTTCTCCAACCAGTTCTGCTTGTTAGCAGGAATGAGTTATGCAATTTTTGGACCATTCCAGGAGCCAATTATTCACTAGTAAGCAATGGCTACCTTCTGCCAATAGAGTGACAACTATCAAATTATAGTAACTGACCCTGAATGGGGTTGCAGGGTATTGTGTTGATACCGAATACTGTAGATGCATTAAGATGATAGTGACAGTTGTAGGGGAGGCTGGGTTTGTGTCGGTCCACTGAGATAGCATTTAGCTTCTGTGGTCTTTGTCCAGCAGTAGTGATAGCAGAAGGAGGCAGCACAGGTTGAGAGCTTGGAAGCTTTCTGAGGTGCTAATTCCATAGTGTTCAGAGTCTCTCATATTTATTTTCCTGGGGGTTTTAATCCTGCAAGTGTTGGATAGAAGCAATGAAATGTGGCAACTGTTCAGAAGCTGAAGCGGTTTGTCATGTTGATGTGCTGTGATTGATGAGTACAGCAGAGAGGAGAAGAAAGTTTATATTTAAAAACAGGCTTAAGGAAATATTCTAGTGGTTTATTTTACATGGAAGAATAGATATCTTATTAGAGCTGAATTTGAAATCAGTGGAGCTGTTTCTTGTTTCTGACCTGTGTAACGTTGATTTTGGAACATAGTGAACATTACATAGAGAGGAAGGGTATTTGTTTATATCTGAATGAGGTGGAAAGGGTAGAAAAGGGAATTTTTAACCCTCACATATGGTTCTTTCCAGCCTGACTTCAGACCTTTGTGCTACAACTTTGGTGTTTTTGGATGGGTGACTGAGTAGGAGGAGGAATGAGGGAAAACCTGGGTATGGAAATGGAAGGAGTTGGGTGGCTCTGGGGCAGGCGCACAGATGGGAGCTCCAGGAGTCTAGAATAATCTGAAGAATGAGAGTATCTTCCATGGAGGAAGGGCATTGCCAGGTGGAACTGGATTGAAAGTGAGGGTTGGGGAAG
Source organism: Patagioenas fasciata (assembly GCF_037038585.1). Classification (NCBI taxonomy): domain Eukaryota; kingdom Metazoa; phylum Chordata; class Aves; order Columbiformes; family Columbidae; genus Patagioenas; species Patagioenas fasciata. The sequence continues at coordinate 66,649,339 of NC_092520.1, read as the reverse complement.
TTACAGAATCAATAAAAGACTTTCGAAGGGACTTATTTTTCCCAACATTGCAATTTATGGTAAAATTATCTTGTTTCATTCTCAAATAGAATTTGTAGAGAGGGAACCTTCTTTCCCAGTTTCACTTTTTTCCCGTATATTGCATTATACCTTGTTTTCATGATAAAGTTTTCCATCATCTTTTTGAAAAGACAGTGAAGTTCCCGACCAAAGATGTAAAATTAAAGGAACATCTTCCTGCCTGTTGTCTTCCATGTGCGGTAGGCAGCACCTAATGTATGGGGATCTTAGTCATAAGCAGGAGTTTAAATAATCTGAAATGTTTCAAAGAAATACTGCACCTGGACTGAAGACCTGCAGATGCGTAACAGCTTCACAGGTTCCCCGCCACAAAACTATGCTCTATAATTCTGTTGCAGAATCATCAGCTCCTCTATAGATTTCAGGGATTAAGGCATACTACTTATGTGTCTTTATTTGGTGTACATGAGGCTTTTATTCCTTGAAAAGTTAGTGTGCAAACATCCAAATGTAGCAATTAATTTAAGAGGGAGCAGGGAGAGAAATTGGCCAACAGTTGAAACAAAATAGCTTAAACAGTAAATAAAATAAACAGTTGGAGCAAATCCAAGGCGGACAGCAGGGAACCAATTCAAGCTGCATCGAACCAGCATATTTTGAAGTCATAATGTTAAAAGCAGTAATTTATCTAGAGGGTTTTTTTTAAAGTAGTCTTTTTAACCATTCTGCATGTTTGAGTGGGAGGGAATCAAAATAAAAACAAATGCCAGTCCAGTTCATTTTGCTGTTTGTCCTTGTGTCCTGTAGAAGTTATTACGCTGACGCCAGTAAAGGCTTTCAGGATTTTTGCAACAGCTGTTCAACCTCTTCCATCTCTTTGCACCGGATGATGACTCTCAAAAGAGTTAGATCAGCATTTCCAACTTTTTTTTTTTTTTAAAATTAAATCAGATCACAAAAAGAATAAACTTTGTAACATATATTCTGGAGAATGTAAGCAATAATAATGTCTTCTATTTATGCATCAATAGCAGCTCCAGGGCCGGGAAGAGTAGACAATAGTTCAGGAGAATGTTTGTTCATTAAAGTTATAATTAAAATGGCAGGAAGAGTATTTAGTGTATTGTGTAGAGCCCCTCACAAAGATCTAAGTCTGGGACGTAGGACAGTAGATCAGAGATCTAAGACCTATTCCAGCACCTCTTTATCTGTCATTAGCGCATCCTTTCTGGTCTAAAGATAATGATTCTTAGCAGATAAAATTTTGAGATGCTGAAAAAAACCTGTGCTTTGTCAGAAAACATTGAGAATTTTTTTGAGGGCAAAGTGATTATTTCACATATTTTTAAACCTTTGTTGTTCGAACAGGAAAAGATGTTATGACAACAAAAAAGTGTTTGGTTCAGATTATGAACTTCCCATTTGTAAGTTCTATTTTAAAGGAGAGCCCTTTGGTTGCTGGTTTTTGTTTGGTGTAGGCATCACCCATGGGAGCAGCAGAACTTAGTGAGCACGACTTGATGATGTTTTTTGAACCCTAAGCAGCTGGTCTGTAAGTGCTCCCCTCAGTGCTCTCCTTACAGAGACCCTCTGGACCTGCCTGGTGACCTGTGTTTAGAGCAGAGCCATCAACACGCTGCCCACAGCCCATGCCCTGAATTTCTCCTCCATGAGCCCATTGTCCCAGAGCTGCTGCAGAGCTTTGCTACCATTTAATGGCTGCTGCTTCTTAGGGCCACAGAAATGTCCATCGCAACAGGTTCTTGGCCTGTGTGGTTATGGTTGCCAGCGGGTTTGTCCACGCTGTACTTGGCATCTTAAGCACTGCATGGTGTTGATACAACCAGATTATCTTTAACCCCATAGGGCAGGTGTTGAACACAGGTCAATCCTTGGTGTGAACTCTGCACTGGCTTGTTCGTGGTGCTCCTCAGGGTGGGGATTTAATATCAGAACTAGCTGGCTTAAAATAGCAGTTTTCAAACTTGGAGCTAGAGATAGATGGCAGGGCACGAAATGTATCTTGGGTGGAGCGCTGCAAACCCCAAAGATATGCTGTTAGACATTTCTTTCCCTTCCTCCCCCCCCTCCCCAGTGTTCTTCTCTTGGCAGTCATGGGTCGGGGCTGTTGCATGTGTTTGAGACGTATTCTTAGGGACATGGTTTAGGGGTGGACTTGACAGTGCTAGAGGTTAATGGTTGGACTTCATCATTTTAAAGGTCTTTTCCAACAAGAAATGATTCTATGATTCTATTTTGAGCCAGAGGATTTTGAACAACTCAGTGCCTGAAGCTGCCATCCTGCCGGAGCCTGCACTGACCCAGCCAAGGCCTGGTGGCACCAGGTTAGAGATGGAAGAATTCATTCTCCTATGGATGTTGTGTAAAATAACTTTTAAAGAAGCAGTGCTTGTGCATCTGGAATGTAGTGGCTTGAGATAGAAGAGGGTTCATCCAGAGGTGTGGGGAGCTAGCTGCTGCCTGGAGCAGCACGGGAGGGGAAGAGCTACTGCCCAAAGCTGAGGTGCAAGCCTGAGGAGTTGGGCCAGAGCCAGATTAACAGGCACAGCAGGAGCTTTTTTTACTCTGGGCAGGGCAGATGGAGTAGGAAGGGCAGGCAGAGCAGGCATCGGTACTAGAACAGGTGAAGGGGAGATGAAAGATGAGATTTTGGGGATAGACAATGTGAGAGATTTGTGGGGCAGAGACCCACATCATTTCAGGGAAAAAAGAGCATGCTTGCAAAAGTGCTGTCCTTCAGCTTACTTGGGTTGCGCACTGAAGTGTGTACCTGACCCACCAAAGGCAGCACAGAGGACTCCGGAAGCTGTGGTTTCATGAACTGAATCTGGTTACAGCAGTAACGTCTGGGCTCCCACTGAATCTGGTTACAGCAGTAACGTCTGGGCTCCCGCTCCCCCCTGCTCCGGCCTTTGCTGCGCTGCAGCTGTGCTCGGGGCTGTTGGTAAGGTAATGCTGTGAACTGGAGAGTCCCTTATGGTTTTTTTTAGCATGGATGAGTTCAGGTTTGCAGTGCTGGCCTGACTGAAGCAGCAGCGTGGTGTGGGGGAGGATGAAGGGACTGAAGGAGAAAAAGCGGCACATGCCTTCAGTGGTTTCTGCCTGAAGCCATGCCTTCGTTGGGCAGAGACGCTGCAACAGGACCTCCAGAGTCTCATCAAGCATTACTTATCTCCATTAACAGACTTTGGTGTGTGCTTTCTATTGTTTATTATTTCATTTTCCTGCTGGCTGGGAACACCGCCTCCAGCCACCTCTCATGGGGAAAGCCCATACTCCCGTCCCTATGGCCAGCCAGCAGGGTTGATGTCTGGAGATGGACGTGTTCAGCTAGAAGACAGGGTCTCTGTGTCCTTTCTGCCCTCCTATGGCAGCACATTTTCCAGAAAGCAGAGTGGTTTCATCCTGGCTGTTTGGCTCTCTTCATTAAAGCAAGCAATTGCCAAGATGAAGAGATTTATCAGGTGAAATTGTTCTCTGCTGAATGACTTAATTAGTGCTTAAATCTTGGCTTTTGCAGGCAGTGGTTTGATGGTGAGATTTATACTGTGTTTTAATTCTATACCTTTATCTTTTTTTTTTTTTTTTTTTTTTTTTACAAAAAAGGCATACTCAATAGTAGAAATTATTCCCCATACATGTGGTAATGAAGATAAAAGGTGAATGTGTTTTTGTCTTTTGCAATGCAAAGCAAGAACAGCCCTCTAGTGGTCATGGCTCTTAAAAAAAAGTGATACAGGAAATTTTCTGCATTTCACCCAAGCAATATTGCCATAATTGCTTTCTCCAGGGCTCTTTAGTGAGGAACCTTTACATGATGAAAGTTTTTCCCTTCTCCTTGACATTCTCGTGCTTCTAGATGGAGTAACTAAGATAATATTTGCAATTTAGTCATGTAATTGGCAACTTCAGACTGTGCATCTGGGGAGCTTTCACTTAACTGACTTAACTGTGCACGTTAATAACGATGGCAATTATTTATTGAATAATAGACTGTTGGGTTTCTTAAGTAGCTAAAGCACTGAGCTGTGGAACAAAGACTAGCATAAATTACTGTCAACTATATGACACAGTTTGTTCCTGAAACCACGAAACTACACCTTCATTTTGTTCATTTTTATGTAATTCTTTTTCTTTTCTAATTCTTCTCAACAGCCCAGCGACTTCTCGGTATCTCTAAAGGCATCGGGGAAGAACAAACATTTCAAGGTGCAGCTCGTGGACAATGTCTATTGTATTGGGCAGCGTCGCTTTAATACTATGGATGAGTTGGTGGAACACTACAAAAAGGCTCCCATCTTCACCAGTGAACACGGGGAAAAGCTATATCTTGTGAAAGCACTTCAGTGACGTTGAAGATGGACTTGGCCGCCTGGGCCTCCAATAACTTACAAGCCTTAGGTCCTAAATTCACTTTTATAGAGCAGAGCAATATCTGAAGCAGACTTAAGGAATAGGCTCTTTCTAAAGTGTTTGCTCTGTCGGTTGCTGTTTGTCCTTTTTTTTGTTTGTTTGTTTGCCTCTTTTTCGTGTTCCAGTTCTGTTAATCTCCGACCACCTCCCTTCAGGTTGAGAGTTTCCCTTGGGTGGCCGTGGCGAGCACTCACCTTCCCGGCTGAGTTAACTCCCCTCTCCTGTGTACGTTTACATAGTCAGCTCCGATCAAGGAGGGGCGTTTTCAATTCAAAGCAGTGCTAATCTGCTCAGATTGCTCATGCAGGCAGAACTCTCCCTTCAGAGACATCGGGCACAGTATGAATGCACTGAAGCTGCAGCTACTTAAGTGAGAGAGAACAGGCGTAACAGTCGTGGCTGTGAGTTCTGTAGCTATATCGCTTACCGAGTAGTATATTACAGAACCTCCTAGTTCCTAGAAGCACTCTTTACACTGTACTCTGCTATTACATTGCCTCTCTGACTCTTTGTAAAGAGTACACTAATTAAAAGCATTTTGTAATAGTACTTCTTAAACTACTATGGTAAGATTGTAGTAAGAGAAAACTATCTAGTGTATTTTGGTCTGTAATTGCAACAAAGAGAAATTTTATTTGAAAGTTGATTACTAGAGAAAGAATCATTGAATTGTAAAGGCTGAATGTTTTGGTAATCTACAACCAAATGTGCCATCCACGTAATGCTTTTTCCTCTTGACCTTCTGCTTGTTTGAATTAAACAATTATGTATTTAATTCTCAAAGTAATATGTATCTGTAGCTGATTGTTGACACTAATACAAAAGATTAATAAAAACTGATCTTGGGATGGGGCAGGGCGGGCTACCAACACTATGTATATATTTGTTTTACAGAAAGAAATCTTCGGGTTTTACAGAGGATGGTGTGGTTGGTAGGAAGAGACACACAGAATGTTTATGAAGAAAATGCATTTTTCTGTTTTCTTTACATTTAAACTCCTTTATAGTTTAAATATACAGTCTTTAGGTGGCACATTCCTGAAATTGAAGAAGGGATCTTGAGATCTCAAAATCTTGCATACTCATTTTTTTTTGGATATTGTAATAAAAAAGGTATTATGTGATGATGGAGTACTGGATTTATCCTTGGGTGGTAGTCCTGGTGTTGCTTTAGCAAGGTGAAATAGAGTGGATAACAGTATGATAGAGTTGATCTTGGAATTTATGTGACCTAAAAAGAAAACTTCTATGACTACAGAGGACAGCTGGATATGAGGCAGTGTCTAATGAGCTCCATGTTGCTTGTTTTTGTGATAAGTCTGTTGACAGCTTTAATGAAAACTGCAAGATGGAGCTGTTTCCATGTAGCTCTTTCCTATTAAAACATGTTCCTTACCTATTCTGTATTTCACACCATGGTAGTACAACTCTGTGCAGAACTCCAGTGTAGGCAAAGCAGACACCATCGCTGAGTTGCTTTGGTGTAAATCATACCACTGCCAGGAGACTGCACGGGTTCATCTGCCAGTGAGTTGCAGTCTTGCTCAGACCTGAAAGGCAAGTACAATTTTTGAAGTTCCACACACAGATTATTTTCCCGCCACTCCTGAAATCTTATTTCTGTAAGGTTATCTGAATTTACTACTGTATTTGAATCAACAACTGTATTTTTCTGTATGTGCATTACTAAGAATTGGGTGGTGACACTTCTGCTTAGTCCAACTTAATGAAGGAAAGCAGTGATTCAGAACGATCCAGAATGGTCATGCATTACCCTGAAGAGCACCTACCCATGACTGTCTGCTAAGAATATAGAAGCTGTCCTCAGGAAGTTGGTGAGAAGTACCAGTTGTTTATGATCTACCTACAGAAGGACTCCACAGTGCACTGCTTAAACTTCATAAGTGAATTCTGCAGAGAATGTAGTTTTTTGCCTTCTAATATCTAGTTCTTTCTTTAGGTGAATCTAAGCATGTACCGTGAGTATGGCAATGATGTTCAGAAAGTCAACTATATGTTGTATGAGCATTTTCAGATTGGAGTGAATTGCTTTTCAGTCTCATTGGCTCTTTGTAGTATTTGGAAAAGTGATATATGGGAATGGTTTTCCTTTTCAGTAAACTGATTACTGCAATTACTGTTTCATGCACCTTGTTCATTTTTCTGGAATGTTCCCCATGTTTACTGTCCAGGAGCCTTTGTATGCCTCTTGCTGTCCTGTTTTTGACTTTTTTCTTAGTCCCTTTTAACAAGCACTGTTAGTTCCTTGCTAGTCTCAATCGCTTAAAACTAAATGAAATAGACATCTAAGTGAAGTTTTAACCATATGCTTTATATTTTAATGGATTTATCTTTTTGTTTGTTTTGTTACCTCATCCTCTGTAAACAGCTTCTGTGTACCGAGGTGTGACTTGTTGAAGTATTTTGTTTTGGAAGCAGTTAGTTAATTTATTAGCCAGCAATGTGAATAAGTAGCTTGAGGTTGTTTTGTTTGGGTTTTTTCGAACAGGCCTCATCTTGTTTTTGCCCACACTGTATGTAATCAACGTGCTCTCCATCTGACAGGCTCATTAATAGTTCTTCAGTTCTTCCCAGTCTTTACTAATTAAGATAAGTTTCTGCAAGTTTTGCTGCCTTTTTGACCTTATTTGCTGGATTGGGCCTAAGCATTAACAGTGCTAACTGCTTAATGAACGGGCAACAGGCAGAGAGTTTAATTTTGTTTTCCTATTTTATATGTACCTTTCTATCTTTTAACAAAACCTCACCCGTATTTTTTTGAACTACTTAAAACGTCTTTGTCAAAGGTTGGTGTGGTGTGGGCTTTCTTTTGAGATGAGAGGAGTTTTGGTGATCTGAGTTTCTTCACCTGCAATTTTCATTAAAGGCTCAAATTATTTCTGATGGTGTAGAAGTGATGATTTTTCTTTATAGTATTCAGTCTGGCTTTTCTCATCGTATCTGGTTTGTTTAGGTGCATAAGTTGTGCCGTAAGGTATTATTTTTGTACAGCTGTGAATGTTTTCTTGCCTTGCTGGTGTATACGTAGGAATGTGAGCGAGTTGTCTGAATCCACAGCAGTTGCTGTGCTTTCCATGCAGGGGCAGGAATTTGAGATCTGTGTTTTTCACTCCAGGACTGTGTTGACGAGCTCCCTCTTCTAGTTGTCTCGACTATTTATGTTATCACTGGAGAGCCCTACCATGAACAGGCACAAGAAGACAGTCAAAATCCGGTCACTTCCAAACTTACCATAGCCCTTCTGCTCCATAGCACTCCTCTCCTGAGGATGTTATACTTAAAGGATGCTGTGGTTGATGTTCTTCATAAATATCTACAGTGTAGGCCTTGATCTCAGCTTTTGTGCTGTTCAGTCATAAAATTGCGTGAGTATGAGACATTTTCCAAGGGGTGGGGAGCCCAGTGTTGCACCAGCCACTTGAGACTGGTGTATAACCTTGTGCCAACTGAGAGCTGCTGCTCTTTGCACAAGCACCTACGCTGCCATACTGCTGTTACTGATGGTGGGATTTGGCTAAAACCATTGGAAAGCTTCAAGGTTTATGCTAATTTGTAGATAAATGCACACAAGCTTCTACTCAGGTCCCAAGCCAGGCAGCTGCTAGCCAGATCCAGATTGGAATAAACATGAACCTGTGGCACGGTGCTGATTCTCTGCCCGAGGGTCTTGCAGAGAAATACAGCAGAAACAATACAGCAGAAACACGTAGTGCAGCTGTGTGGTGTTCAGTTGGCTCGGAGCTTCTATCAGCAAAACACTGCATAGCTGGGTACCAAGTAGCCACAGCTGACCTGATGTAGGATTGAGGGTAGCCACGTATTAGGTGGGGTCAAATTGTTGAGGGATTAGGCTACAACTGAACCGAGAACATGCCAAGTAAACTCACTTTGTCCTACTGTGTTGTAAAAGCCCCTTTGCTTTTGGGTTGCGGAGAGGCAAGGTACTAGATGCGTGGTTCGGTAATGAATATGGACTATGTGAATGGACTGTAAAGTCTCACTCTTGAGTGATGCTGTTTATTGTTCAGATATTTCTGTCTCATTAATTTATATGAAATCGTTAAAAGTTTACAGCTGTTCTTCCAAGCCTTTATTGGAGCTTTCATATATTGTAAAGCTCGCTGCCTGGTTTAATGGTTACAATATGGGGAAACAGAAATCTTCCACACTTAGGACGATAACTTTTGTTATAACAAACTTGAAACACTTCTAAAATACCACTTATAAAAATGAGCTAGATTTTGCCTAAATTATAAATGAAAAACTAGAAAAGGGATCACACATCTTTTGGATTAGGTGTATCAATTTACTTGGCAAAAGTCACTAAATTCCTGTAAGTGCTTTCATTCCTTCTTGGTCTTAAACTAGTTGAATTCAATAATTTAGAGGTAAACAAAACCTGTACAATCTCCAGAATCTGAATCTGATGAGTTCTGTTTTCTTACTCCAGTGGGATGGGATGACTCATTTTTAAATGGAAACTTGTTAACATATTTATACTGATAAACTGTGAAAGGTGTGTTGCTAAAGTAACTCTCAGCTCTTCAAAGACACTAGGAACTGGGAGTTTTTCTATTTGTTTCTCTTCGGTATTTTTTAAAATTTATTGCCTTTTTTTAACAAGTGGAAAAGTATAAAACAGCAAAGAGTGCAGGATGCACAGTTTTTGACAGTGTTGTCGATCACCTGGACCATGTGAACTAAAGGTTTCGGAGTAAAAGGAGGATGCAGGTAAGCGCTGCTGTTCTGCTCGCTAGTTGCTCCAAGGTGGAAGAGGTTTTTGAGTAGCATGAATCAGTTGTGTCATACTATTCTAAAAAAGTATCCTCCAGTTCCAACCCAAGTGTGCACGAACTTCAGTATATGGTAACAATGGCTAATATCTGCATGTCCTTGTGTTGATGTAATGCAAAAGCAATAGTTTGTCTCTTTCTCTGTTTTGGGTGGGTATTCATATCAATAGCTGTTAGATAATAGTTACTGTTTGTTGGATTGAAAATTGTTAGGTTTGGACCCAAGTTGACATAATATGAAAACTAAAATGTTCTCTGCCTCTTTGCATGCCTCTGGAGTGCTATGCTACTTCTCTATTTTAAATGCAACTTCTTCTTGCATCTTATTGATGTTTCTTGTTATGAAATATATTTTGTCTTCCCTGTTGTTTGAAATATCTACCCCAAGCTCTTACGGAAGCGGACTAAAGAGAAGTGGCATGTAACCATTCACAGATTAGACAAGTCTTTCCTTGCATTTTCTTTCCCATGTGGTAATATTAAATGTCTTAGGGGATTTTTAAAAAAACCCCAAAACTTATTAAATGGATACCTTGTCTTCAGCAGTGGGAGCCCACAGATATGAGGTAAAAAGTTACAGGTAAGAAATGTTCTTTTTCTACTTAAGTGAATTTAGTTTGGAATTCAGCTTGACATCATATGGCGCCAGTGCATGAAGTGCTACAAAGGTTAATCAATTAATGCTGAGTACAGCTTAATGAAAGAATGGATAGATAAAATTGTTAATGTCCTACTCTAGAAAAAGAGTGGTAATCTTCAAAAGGGAGGAACCATGCTTTTGGAGGCTTTTTTGTTGGTGGTGGTTTTTTGGTTTGATTTTTTGAGGGAAGACTTCAAAAGAGGTGTCTTGCTCCAGTTTTCAAGCCAAATTTTGCTTCTGAGCGTCTTCCCAATAAGCATTTTTTTGGGCTGTGAGCCAGGCCACAGAGAATACATTAATGGGAATAATTCCTTCAGCTGTAATTGAAAGTGTGGTGGTGAATAATGGGTTACATTTTTTTTTCTTTTTTAATTTTGATCTCCATTAGATTGGATACATACATCTATATGGTAATTAATTAGTGGGTTCTGTGGGTTACTGACTTAGCTTTTCACCTGAGTTCAACTCTGTCAAGTTAAAATAAGCTTGATGATTTTTTTTCTTTCATTCCTTTTTACGTCACAGAACCAGTAGTGCATTCAGTGCAATTATAATTTGTAAAGCAAAGAAACCCTTCAGTTGTGGGCGGCTGGTATGTTTGGAATACCAAGTCCATAGATTATGATGATGATAATACAAAAAAAAAGAATTGCAGGTAGGGGCACCACCAGACAGGCATAGAGAACAGACTTGCTTCAGGATCCCAGAAGCATGTGATGGTTTCTCTTTGGAGAATTAGGATGTCTATTTTAATTTGAATATGCATAGCTAACTTGTAAAAGTGAAACTTAACCCTTTTTTTGGTGTACAGTCTGTTTATTCAGAAGTAAATTCCAGGCATTAGCATTGTGGGAAGGAAAGTGCATGTTGAGACCTAAAGTGAAAGGTACTGGTGTTTGTGGCTGCTGTCCTACTGAAAATCCTTTACAGGTGCATTTCCCAGTGAAAAGTGGGATACTCCATGTTACTTGTTTTTTCGCACCAGTGTTGGCCCGACTTTATGCTGGCATAACCCGTCTCCTCTGAAGACAACGTGATTCTGGTTATGGTAGAAGAGAATTCCAGAATGCAGTCAAGGCTCTTGTGCAACTACTTGGGTTAAGCGCAGAGTTCCAGGCGAAGAGCAAGTTGTTGAATAAGCATTCACCAGTCGTTAATGGGTGCCATGGAGAATCCTTTTAATCCAGTTATTTTTGTCCTTTGTCCTTTGCCCTTATTAATTCTGTGGTGGCTGCTGACATTATCAATGCTTGATGTTTTGTGTTAATCAGGCACAGAGTTGTTTCTTGCGCTGACAGGTAACTTTGATCAGATGTGCCACTTCTCCGGCTTGTCTCCGCAAACTCGTTCTGCTCTGAAGCAGGATGGTTTAAGAGAAATTATGTCATTTTTTTTTAGCTGATATTTCTGATGTGATATATAGCATATCTACATTGTCAGCCTTCAGGTGCTCTTTGCTGTAACCTCTTCTGCAAAAATAAGAAGCCTGAGTGTGTTTCAAAAGTTAGCAATCTCAGCTCAGTCCTTCACCATGTGGTGAGTGTTAGATTACCAGTCATGAGCTGCTTGATGGCAATATCTCATGTTTTTTAACCGGTGGTCCTTGAGATTCATCTCCCTCAACATCAGATTAATCTCTTTTTTGCTTTCTCTCTTTATTTCTTTTTTTTTTTTCCCACATTTTCCTCAAAAATACACATACATCTGACTTTGGCAGTCCTGTTACTTCCCAGAAGGTCTCCTTGGCCATTAGAAACTTTGTGGACCATTTGGAAAAAGAGCGTTTTTGTGCAGTTTTGGCTCACTGGGAAATATTAATAATAACCTTATTGATGAATTGCATGACTGTGGTGGGGGAAATAAGAACCAAAGGTGCTTTCCTACTTTATGCCAGTTCTTGGAAGCACTTTGTGCTAGTGGAATGAACTCTGGCTGTTTTTTAGAAAAGAGACAAAAAAAAGGAACCGGTTACAGTTCTGGTTTAAATCCCTTTATAAATATTTGCAAATAATTTTAAAACTAAGAATGGAGAAGCTCATTATGTAATGCAGTGCCAAGAACTGATTTAGTTACAAATGGAAGGTAACTTCAGAAATCCATCCAAAACGAAGCTGTGCATACAAAACCTAGTTCTGAACTTTTGATGACAGGGCACCACGCAGTCACCTAACTTGAATTCTTTGCTATTTTTCTGTCACTGCGGTGATTTTACTTTGATGATGACTCAGATGAATGAATTTGTCTTGTGTTTTATGGTGCAGTTGCATGTGATCTGGCATTGCTTCCACTGGAGCTGGTGGAGTTTCCAGGAATCCCGCTTGTCCTGTGCCTTTCTGCACTGCCTTCCTGCCCTGTTGGCATGTGGTCTCCTACTCCACCTTTTCTCCTTGCCTCCTCTGTTCTATCTCTTGTGCCCTAAAGTTCCTCCAGTTTTGCAGCTCCTTCTTCCTTTCTTCAATTGTCTCTACTCTCCCTCTGTTTTCAACCTTCGATATATAGAGCCTACCTAATAGACAGGAAAAAATAAATGCTGTACTCTGTGCTTCTTCTCCCTGACACATCCAGGTTGCAGAGGAGCAGGTCCACCTCCCCAGGTGGAGCTGTGTTTGTGCTGTGGGTACAGCAAGGAACAGGCCGTCAAGCGATGGTATTGCTTGAGCAAACTTGTGCTTCTCATTTACAGAGGTAGGTTGTTGGATGATGTAATCCCAGCCTAAGCCAGCAGTTTGACTTTAGGGTACCAGTGCATGGGGTCTCACTGTTGAAGTCTTGGTGCTCAAACAGGCTACGCAGCTGCAACTCTAAAATGGGGAGCGGAAATGATGTGGTCAGTATCTCCATATATTTACCCCAAGTGTCACACAGCATGCTCATCAAAACAGGACATTATGCTGATAATTTAGGACAGGGGGAGTGCAGCTATACGTTGTTTTGTTGAAAAAAAAAAAAAAAAAGCAATTTAGTGCCCATTCCTCCTTTCCTGATTGCTAGAGTTACTTTCCCCTGACCTACAGGATGGTATTTGCTGGTACTGAAGAGAAAATACTAAGGATTCCTTCAAGAGTGTTGTAATTCAGTTGGAGCAGTTTTTGAAAGATCTGATTTGCTTGAAGTGCGTTGGTGCATAGTTAGGCTGGCGTAGTAGAGATGTTATGCTGGCATATAACTAACTTTGACAGTGTAGCTGTAAATGACTGGGACTATTATAATTATGGGTCTGCTATAAATCTTCATTCAAAAACCTGATACTGTAAACAAAGCCCTCTAATTAAAAAGGAAAAAAATACCCTTCAACCCACGTACAAAAGGAAGGAACAGCTCAAATTGAGGAGAGCAGCCAAAATAATTGCTGTGTACTGTACAGTGATGATGGAGAGCAGACAAAGAGCGTACACGGAGGAGCCATGGAAATGAAGCATTATAAAAAGACTGGTGACAGATAACGCTATTAGGAGTGCAGTAGCCCACGCAAATGGAATGATACTTGTGTTGGAAGCAGTGAGAGGAAGGAAAGTTCACGATGATTGCACAAGGCATTTGCGAAGGGACTGAGGTCCGTAGGCCCATGCCAGAGGAACTTCAGTTTTGTTCTGAAGTAGTTCTTGCTTTTTCTGTCAAGATGCAAAGACCAGTTATAAATAGCAGTGGGACTGAAAAAGCTGTCAACCTCTGCTTCTGCAGCAGGAAATGAAGATATCTACGAAATCCCCTTTGTCCCATATAAATGTGCGTGTGCACAAGTTTACTTTCCCTTCATTTAAAAGGTTTCTTCAAATGTGAATTATTCCAGACTAACTCACTTATCCTTTCAGAGTCGGTGCACACCTTTCCATAGCAGGGTAATGGCTGGGGAAAGATTTGATTACATTTGAACATGTGTGCAGACTTGCCTTAGGCTGCACATGGATGACTAATCCTTGATGAGCGCAGTGCTCTCTGAAGGGAGAGAGCATTTGAACAATTGCAGTTGTGCCCATGATTGCATTCTAAGTCATCTGCTTTTCCACCTTCCCCACCGCACTGGTTGCTTGAGGACACATATCCCTTTGGCTTCTGCGATCTGTTTTGCAGCCCTGGTACTTTCTCAGATCTATTCCAACTCTAAGTCTGATATTTGGAAGAAAAAAAGAGCTTCAGCCTGCTTCTCCACACACCAGCCTTTCCCACTGAACGTGAAAAATGGCTCCGCTGTACACATGCCAGCCAAGGAAGCTGCCATAACAAGAAAAACATGTTGCCTGGCATCAGCATCAACAAAATAAAGTATTGCTCCATCACCAGAGGAGCAGCGGTGTGAGGCTCTGTGTAGAGCAGTGTTGTTCCACATCCATGTGGATGTGAGTAGGGTAGGGAGCTGATGATGTGTAAAACTTGATGAGGAGAGGTAAAGTATGGTATGTGTCAATTCTGAATTGGTTCTCTTCAACATAGAGGTTCTAATGGCTCTGCTGGCCTTCCTATAACCATGCAATTTTAGTAGTAGATTTACCCATACACGTATGTTAGGGTGATGTGAGACCCGAAAAGCACTGTGATGCTTCTGTTTCTGAAGCAGAACATAATCTTGGCAGAAGCAGTGAATCTTTTCCTTTACTCCGTAAGTTGGCTTTCTTTTCTTATATTCTTTTTAGTGCTTCATTCACTTCTGGACTAAAATACACCTTTCTTGTTACTGGTATTGACTCACCCAGTATTTTGCTGGTTCCAAATCAGTTCTTGTGGGCCCTTCTGACTTCTGGATGGGACCCATCTCCTCCCAGGCAGGATGGGTAGAAGTGAGATCTGAACTTCTAGCATGGTGCTCTGGGCTGATCCTTTGCCAGCCCTCGATCTGCTGTGCTTCTCAGTGATGAAAACCACATCCATCATTTAGGGGCCTGGAAAAGAAAGCAGAAATGTTTCCCCAAATCTTGGATCTGTTTCAGCAGAAATTAGGTAAAATGGTATTTTGAAATTAAGCTATGATAAACTGATCTAGACAACTAAAATTTGCATGCTCATCTAAAATGACAGATGGGTACTGCAAAAATGGGAAAGAGTCAATGCTTCTTTCTCTGGATGTCACTCACCCTTCTTGTAAGCATCTTGGTTTTTCTGGCCCATAGAGAAGTTTAACAATTCTCCTTCCCCTCTTTATTCTTGCCCCAGAACTCAGAAAACTGGCCATTCTTGGTACTGCCTTCTGGTAAATGCTTACAATTTATGCTCCCCACATGTGTCGAATATACAGACTTGTTAACATACTTCAGCAAGATTCTTGTGTAATTATACAAGCACAGACACAGAATCACTGACCCTCAGTGATGCTGCCTACACTGGTAAGCAGACATGTACCTCTGCATAATAATTTTTAAACATTTTTCTTTTAGGTGTTGGAACACGGTAGTGCTTACTTAGATTTTTATGTGTTTCTGTAGGCTTCTAGCCCATTCTTTGTGTACATGGCTGCTTTCCACAATCTGATACAGCGTGCAGATTCATATCCTTTATCTGGCAACTCATTTGTTACTTTGATAATACTTCAGTTTTTAATGGATAGTGGCCACAAACTGGGACTCAGAAAGAGAAGATCATTTGCAAAGAGCTTCGCAACATTATGCAATAACTACAAAGAACATCAACATTTACTTTGCATGTTTTCTGTGGGCTTATACCCAGGCAGGCTGAAATTTAATGGAAAGATCAAAGTGACTGGAGTTGGATTTGGATCAAACTCGAATACAATTCCTTTCTTACTGGCTTTTGTTTGATATTGGAAAGTAGTAAGCCACTTACCCTTCTGATTTTAAGAAGCCTAATTTTCGCAGATAGAGGGGATCAGAACTGTTAACTTCTCTTCCAGAGCAGCTGACTGAATTACACATCTGTTTTCTAAGCTATCATAGGCAAAGTGTATTTACTTTACCAGTCTTGCAAAAAGGATATAAAGTGGAGATGGTGCCAAATCTGCAAATAAAATGTCTTATGAAAGAGGATTTCATGCTTACTTTGGTATCAGCTATTGCCTTGTTCTTTAAATGAACCTGACTTCCAAGGTTTTCTGCTATAGACTCACTATGGCTTTTCCCAGATTTTCTGGTTATTAAAATACAGCCCTCTGACTCCAGAGCTCCCTTTCCTAATGTTATTTTATCCTAGCTAGAGGAAAGTGGTTTAAGTGATAGATGTATTTTAATAGAAAAAAAAAACCTTCTTACTATTAATAATTTAAAGAATATTAGACTTCTTCTGGACTTAGAAACCTCAGGATGCTATTGTGTTCTTGGATTATTTGCTTTATTTCACCTTTTGAATGAAGTTCCAGCTCTCCAAGGAATGCCAGGGTATCGCTGTGCCTGTGCTCCTGGACCTTATGTTCACATCTCTTAGGGGTGTTGCACATTTTGTTCGTCTATAATAAGCCAGCATTAAAAAATAAACTCGGGGTATGGAAAGATATATTCCATCAGTCTTCTGGAATTGCAAACCATAGGGTCCTCTAGCATGCACCCAGTTTTGGGACTTGTTTTCAAGATAGTCACTTGTTTAATCGTTGTAGCGAAAACTTGATCAGTATGTGAATGAGCTAAAAGGGTAGATTAGCAATGGTTGTTTTCAATTTGTTCATCTCATGGGGTTTGTTATTTCTCTTTGTGAAGGTATAGTAAATACAACACAAAGCTCAGCTGAAGTTTGGCAGTTTGTTCTTCTTGGACTCTCTTTATTTCACCTTCTCAGTCCTTGCTACTTAGTGATGCTCCTTTCTTCTCCACTGACTGGAGCTGGCTGGATTCACAAACTTAATATTGCAGTAATTACTCTGGTATTCATTATAAGATGTTTAGTATCAGAGCTTGGCTGCTTAAAGAAAAAAGCAGTGAGTTTCCAGGCAGGGATCAGGTTCTGACAAATGCTTGCAGAAGGATTTAGTGAGGTTACACCTGTTTATCTGCTGCAAGCTGGTCTTCTTTTTTCTTTCTTTTGCTGCCATTTTCCCACGTCTTCAGTGATTCACAGCCTCCTACGCTGCGGTCCGCTGGGACTGCCAGAGATGACTTTGTTATTAGACGATGTTTCTTGGATGGCCCAAGTTTTCCTTGTAATCTGATTCCATCTAGGGGATGGTGTCAACCCTCTGGGACTTTTTGGGAATGGCTTAAATTGCATGCACTTGAAGGAACTTTGTTTGTTCAAAGTGACCTAAAAGCGCAAAATCTCAAAAGCAATACTCAGTTTTCAGTTCTGGGCCATAAAACATGAGTTACTGAAGTGCTTGACGCTCTTACGGGTGAGTCCCCCTGTTCCATGCCCAGCTCTCCTCATGGGTCACCATCCCATGTGTGCACGGAGCGCCTGTGTCAAATGACCTCTGGTGCCGACGTTGCCCTGATGTGTTCGCTGTTGTGCCCTCTCCTGTGTCTGCGTGATTAGTGTGGGAGATTTCTCGATCATACATGGAACTAAAAGCGCAACCTTGGGGCCTGTTTATGAGGTACCACTAAAAAGCTTCTAGGGAGTTTTGCTTGTGTCAGGTCTATGGAAGTCCACCTTCTCAACAGGGTGGTGTGTTTCCCTTCTCGATTTGTGAGAAAGATAACATATCACAAATTATCACAAGATTACGTCTGTATACTGTATGCACTTTTTGTAGACCTCTCAAAACTAGAGGGAATTAAAAAGGGAATTAGAAAAATAAATGGTACTGTATATTTTCTGCCACCTGCTTATTAGAGCTCCCGCTTCTTCCACCTACTTTGGAACACTGAGAAGTAGAAGCACAGCTAGTGTATTCCTTTTTCACCACTGCATAGACACTGTCTCCCTCTGCTACCCAAATTCCATGCCAGAGTTGCCAAGTGGCGAATTGCACTAGTGACTGGATGTTCGTTCACTTGAAATTGCATTCGTGCAATAAAACCATTTCCTATAGACCACTGATTTGCTATCGTTCAGGTGATCAGCGATGTTATTAATCATTTACTTTTGCTGCTAATCTGAGCCACACTTTAGTTTGTGAGAAAGGGTGCAGAGGACGTTCAGTATAAATCTGAACTGTGCAATTCTCTCTTGAGGCACATGTCATAAAGATGCCAGGGAATTAATTCCCTTGCTGCTTCTGCCACAAATGGGATTTAATGTGAGCCAAGAAACTTCAGCTGATGTTTGGTGTTTTATTGTGTGTCAGGCAAGCCCGGAAACTTTCTCCATGAGTGCTGTGCATGCTGTTGACTGATGAAATATTTCACCCACTCCAGCAGTGGGAGGTTGTTTAATTAAAGAGAATAGGTAGCACGTACTATATCAAACACGTACTTTAATTCTGAAAACTTGGAAATGAGAATTAATAGATTCATGCAGAAGCATGCTTACAGGGGATTAATGACTTTTGTTGAGCTCGTGATTAATCATTTCCATTTGAATACATTGCTCTGAGAATACACTTGGGATCCAAAAAATTAAAAATGAGGATGTGGGGGCTCGAGGGTGGGAAGGCCAGAACTGAAATGTGTTTCCCTCCAGTGGCACAGAATTAAATCCCCTTGGCTGATGCTTCAGGTAACCGTGACTGTCACTTCAGCCCTGCATCTGGCCCTGCAACTTTCTGCTCTGTTTTCAAGCATGCTGTAATACAGGGAACATGGCTTAAAGAGAGAAGTAAAAATAATAGGTTCAAAATATTAAGAAAAAGCCCTATTTCATAGCCATGGTTGAGTGGAAAATACAGTGAAGGTTTGTACAGCATTCACATGGGCTTTGGTATCATCCAGCACTCACTGACATCCAGAGTCCTCCTACAGGCTCGAAGGCTTGGGTCAGACCTAGTCTAGCAGGATCATCAGTGCAACCGCTTTTGTCATGTCTTGCCTCATCCAGGATAAAAGGAACTGCCTCCCAGTTGTAGGACTGGGATTTCAAACAAATGGGTGGTAGTAAAAGATACAACGAAGTCCTTTATGAAAAGGTGCCATGTGGAATGGTATTTAAAGAAAAACTGAGCGTAGGGTAGAGCAAGAAAAAGGTGAGGTACTCAATTGTGTGGTTCTGATGCAGCAAGGAGGATAGAGGGGGGACAGGAAAAATCAAGAGGAGGAATGAGTCTCCAATGATAGTCACACAGAAAGGGAAGAGCATTAAATCAGTTCTATTGATTGTCATCAGAACAAAAGTAATACTTTTCCCTTAAGCAGAACTCTGCTGTCACAGCTGTTTAGTTGCTAATGTCTCCCCCTAACAAAAGACACAACATTAGTGCAGAGAGGTTGCTGTAAGCTGAGGTTTAACTGGGGTTGTGCCATATTCTCCACTGTGGTTCTGCAGATTTTTTTTTTTTCTAGTGTATTTTTACATCTTTATATGTTTATCTCCTGAATTCTTCTGCTGATATTCAGACTTCCTCAACAGCTACTTTTCACTTTAAATGGTAGGAGGAGGGAAGAGTAAAAACCTGAGTGATTATGAGGGGAGCCTCCTTTCCCCAACTCTTGCTAAATCTTTATCCATAACTGAGTTCAACATTTAGGATAAGAGAAACACAAAAGTAGTACATGAGGGGTTAAAAAAACCAATGTAATTGGCTGTAGAACAACATATTCCTCTCTCAAATAAAAGACTCTCATCCACTAACCATCCATCTCAGTCCTCATTAACGTTAGTGGGAGCCTTTCCATTAACTTAGAAGGATATTGGATCAGCCCCAGATCCTCCATGCTGGGTGTGACAGGCACAGTCTTTAAGCTCAAAGGTGAGCAGAAGGAATTTTATGACTGAAGAGTCTGTGTGAAATCCCAGCCCTCTAGAATCCAATGGTGAAACTCCCATTAACTTCATTAGCGCTGGGATTTTGCCGCTAGGCTCAGCATGAAGTTAAGTCACTGCGGCGAGAGACAGCAGGTTGTTTGACAGCAGAGATGCCAGCCGTGTTTTATCCATGGCTGGAATGCCTAAGTGTGAACTATTTTCGCTCTTAAAGTTTCATGTTGCCATTTCAGTGGCAACAGGAGTGAACTGAGCCTGAGCACAGCTGCCTGTCTCATAGGGAGAGAAATTTAGTATGGCACCTGGCATGGGCTTTCCTTCCAAAAATGATCCCTTCGGGAGTTTTCCAGCTTATTGAGAGGTGGCTGTATCTAATATGCAGCAGATAACTGGAATGTACACTTCTATCCAGCAGCAGAGACCATGCCCATAATCCCTGCCCAGGTGGAAGAAAGCATAAAGCAAGAGTTAAAATAGAAATAGGGAATTGGGAAGAAAAGAAGCTTCTAAGAAAGTAATGAGCTGTACTCATCCAGCTGTGCTATCTGCAGGGAAATGATGTATTTTTGAGTTGGAAAGAGACGTGTGTGTGTAAGAAGGAGGAAAAAATGATTGCAAACACATGCGAATGGAAAGAATTTTCACCAAACTCTCCCCCAATCCAAAAAGAAAGCCGTCCATTATAATAATTGCAATGTAAGCCCCAGAAATATGCTGCAGCATGAGGCCAGATCCCTCCCTGGAGGGCCTGCAGGCAGAGATGAATATAAAAAGAAGGCACAGGAGTTCAGGAGTAGGTCAATACAATGATTTCAGTTTTTAAACAACTAGCACAGGATTTTATAGAAAGGGCTGAAAATCTATTTCCCTTAAGCAATTGGAGTTGAACTCAGAAATCCAAGGGCTTTTGAAACTCCAGTTGCTTTCAAAAGTGTTTGTGGTTATCAATACCTAATCCTGGCCTGCTTCCCAACATTGGGCTGCCTTTGAAGTATTGCTACTGAGAACTGCTCCATGCTTCTCCTCTGCCCCGGCCTGCTCCCTGAGCAGGCTCCAAAATGGGAAGCTTAGTTGTAAGCGTGGGATTCTCCTTTTCTTTCAATGTGTTGTCATCTGATATTAGCAGAACCTTCCTACAAAGACATGGGGATGGCAACAAGGTGGCACTTAGTTCAGATCCCTAAAATAAGAAGCCACTCGCTTCAGGCCACCGAAGATCTTTGTCCCTTGTGAAGAGCACATGGGCCTAGATTGTAGTGTCCGTGTTTAGATGGGCTGTGTGTGAGTCTCACTTCTCCTGGGGTTAAAAGGTCCATCCCTTCAAATACTGTTTTATTGGTAATGCCAGCTTGTCGTTCGTATATAGAATTATCAAAAAGGGAACATTTTTTTTCCCCCCTCCTTTTCTGTGAGCTAATGCTAAATGTAGTTCCGTATCTCCCCCCGCTCCCAAATCCATTTTTCTCTCTAGAGCATCCGGAGTGCATGACTTCATCAGCCTGATGATCTCGAGCCTTGGGAATGCTGGCTTTGTCTCTGAAACCAGCAGAATGTGCTGAGCAAACACCGCTGCTAGTCAGGCAGCATCAGGGCTGGCGGCTAAAGCCTCCTATGCAAGAAAACTTCCTAGGAGCTTTTTTATGAGATCATCTTTAGCGATCTGGGCTTGTCTTATTTGGTGAACTGGATTGAACACAAGGGCAGTGGTACAGAGAAATAAAAGAGCTCTTGTTTCCCAATGTTTTTGCATCTTTCTAGGATTACAATTTTGCACAGAAGCAGACATTCACTCTCCCTTACGTTGCAGCCTCATCTTTCATACTGACAGTGTGGTTTCTGACACTGGAAGCAGTCCCAGTAAATTCTGTAATGGATTTTAGAATGTCATTGGGGAGGGGGATGTTTCTTCTCTGAGTTTTAGAGCTTTATCTCTGATGCAAACTTCTCCTTAAGCAGAACTACATTGCTCACTGAAGTGTCTGGCCATAGACCATTGCTGTTCTTGTGTGTTGAGCAGCTGGAGTGTGCTGAAGCAGTGAGAAGAGAAGGATTGCTAACAGGCATCTAATGGAGGCCATTCCATGAAAACTCCTGTGATATGAGGGCAGGAGCACTCCGTTGGACTTTGCCCACTTGTTGAAAGGTGTATTTGCTGCCGCAGCTGTTCTGGCGTGCCACCTCCTGAAAGAAACAACAGGAGATAAGGATGAGTTAGATATTACTGGGATAATAAGAGGAGGTATTATGTTTCTATATTAGCTGATAATATCGAGGCTATGCAAATGCAGTCTTTATGGTCTGCAAATATCTCCTCCCCTCCGCTAGGAAGATAAGTTTTTACAGCTTGCTCAAAGCTTCACAGAAGATCAAGATGCAGCGTTACTTTGTCAGAAGTGATGCAACAGGGCGGGGGGGTGGTGTGTGAAAAAAACAGATAACTGGAGTTGTGTACCCTGGCCCTCAGCTTGTGAGGGGGAGGCACATATCAACATCTTGAACTTCCTCCTTTAATATTCCAGAAATGTGGGCCTGCCACTCTGTGTACATGGCAGAGGTAAATAATGCAGATAGGTATTACAACTGCTGCTCAATTCTTAGTCAAGCATGTGCTTATTAGTCTGAACAGTGCTGAGGTCCCAGCCTTCTGCCCATCAGGCGGCCCAACCCCTGCAGGTTTAGGAGCTGCCAGTGCGTGTGAGGACATTTGCTGGTTTCTGTCACTGTTCTTGTGATGTGGATGAGGTTGAGCATTATTTTGGTGTTAGGGTGATTGCTTCCCACCATGGATTTTTGAGGGGAATAAATCAGTCTGGTCAAATTAGGAAGCGATCCAAGGTCTTGCTTATCACCCACATGAAGCAGAACAAAGCTTTGATTTTATTCTAGTTTAGAAGAGGTTTAACTCTCTGTGGCATTAAGCCCTCTACGATCTCTTCTTGTCCTTCACACAAGCGTCAAAGAAATTGCTATAGCTCAGCCAGAAATGCTTCAAAGATATTCCAGAAGAGAAGTTATTCTCATGCAGCTGAGGGATTGAGCTCTGGCATCCATGATCTTTTCAGGTGGAAACTTTGGAGGTCCAGCCTGGAGACTGGCTCAGTTTTAATGGTTTCTATTGAGATGTGTATTCAAACCAGTGCCAATGCACAGAGGCTTGTATGTCCTTGCAAATAATAGATGTGGCTCTAACACAGAAGATGAAATTGAAGTGTTTGCCATTGAGGCAGCTACTAGAGAAGGTTATGCAGGACAGCTGCTGACTCTGAACATTTTAGAATCATTTAATCCAAGGAATTCGTATCCGAGAATTTTTTAAGGAGCTGGAGAGAGGAGCTCTGTTGACCTCTATACCTTGCTTTTTAGTCAGTGAGTGGAAGAAAGCATATTGTTAACACACCATGAAAATCGAGTGCTGGTAGTAAGTATAGGTCTGTCAGCTTAACATTGATCCAAAGCAAAGTAATGGAACAACTGAAATAGGACTCCTTTAATAACGAATTAAGGAACAACCATTTTGTTAATGTCTATCTACCTGAGCCTAAGGAAAATAGATCGTGTCAAATCAGCTTGATGTATTTTACTTTACCAAGATTACAAGCTTGCCTGATAAAAGATGCAGTAGTCTTCTGAGTGGGCCTCTCTCACGTCTTGATCCAGAGACAAAATGAACAATGTCCAAAAGAAAATGGTTTTGACACTGACAAGTCTCCAAATGGAGACGGATGGTGTGTGCAGAGTGGGGTTCCTGGGGGATCATTCTCTGACCTCTCTCTGATTAACACTGGTACCAGTAGCTTGTCAGAAAACATAAAATCATTACTGATAGTGTTTGCAGATGTGCATGCGGACTGGCAACTGCTGAGGTGATGAAGAAGTCAGCTCACTGGAAGAGCCATCTGCGCTATTTGATAAACTGTGAGAATGTATGAAACACTCATGTTATTTGCCCGGTCCAGGGGCTTGTGTTTAGAGCTCAGGGCAGCAGGTTTGCAGGGGGACAAGGCTTCGGTCCTGCAGAGCAACAACTGCGCAGCCCTCATGGATGGAAAAGGGAGTACAAATCCCAAGGCTCTGCCAGGGTGTGGGATTTGATAAGGCACCATTGTGGATGTGGGAGGAAACATTAGAAAACTGAACTCGGTATTGGTAAAAGGAAGTGGGTTGTTTACAAAGTCACTGTATATTGGATAAAATCCACTTTTGTGCAGAGGGCTAGCACAGATGATATCAAGGGCTGGAATGAGATTTTCATCTCGGACTGCCTTTCAGTGCAGGGGTGGAGTTTACCCTTTGGGCCTGAGTATGTAATTGTGCTACATCAGGATTTAAATTCTGTATTTACTGTTTTCCTGGCAAACATTCAGGTAAATGTTGCATTAAGTAGACATTTATTTTTTAATAACATTGACATTTATCTTGCTTTTCTCCTGACATTTTTAGCACCTTTGCAGACAACTGCATAGCTATTCCTGTTCTAAAATCTGCACTAATTAATTGTTTTTCTGTGTATCTGTGGGAGCAGCTATCAGCAAAGAGAAAGGGAGGCACTGCAGTTACACATCTTCGGATTAAAGATAAATTCAAATAATTAAAGATGTGGTATTTAATGTAGATGCTTTAGGGCTGCAAACCAACATCCTGATACCTGCTGAGAAATGCTGTATTCCACAAATAATATCTGTTTTAGTAACTTCTGCCATGACTAAGGCTAGCATTGGAATGTGGCCTGCAGTAATTACTGTTTTGAGACCAAGGGGATGCGTTCTGTTCACCCAGAAATAAATCACTTTGATTGGTCTTCTCCTATGGCGGAGCATTGTATGTATAATTTAAGATGTACAGCACAGCAGTAGAGCCTTTTAGAACTGGATCATCCGAGCAGTCCACCATGGGAAAGCTAATGTAAGTGATGGGTGAGCAGATGAACACCAACAGTTATAGAAGCTGGCTGATGTCAGGGATGCTACACGGCACTTGTGCAACCAGAAGCAACATACATTTTTCAGTCACCAGTATCCATCCTTCCAGAGGTGGGATCCAGCTTGCCCAGGTGTGGTGGAGCCACAGGAACATCTTGAGATTGCTCTTCAGGTGATTCCCTGAGCACTAAGTGGACCTGCAGCCGTGTCGAGAAAACAAACCTGTCATGTCAAGTGCTAATGACAGGAATTAAGTCATTCTGTGAGCACGTTCTGGAAATACAAACTTGTGTAATTTGCTTGGTGTCCCTTAACAGGCTGCTCTGTGATGACTATGGGAAGTCTCAGAAAAACTTCTGGAGATCCAAGGGAGAGAGCATCCCCTTTGAGAGGGCATTTGCTGAAAGTGTGGGGCTGCTCCGTGCACAAGCAGGTGTGACCTCACAGGCAGAGAGCTGTTTGTTGGGTTATTAACAAGCTGCTTGGAAAGGTTTTCTAAAAATAACTCCTTTTTTATTCCTTGGTGAGTACTCGAAACATATCGTCTAACGCAGAAATTGCAGATGTGCTTGTATAATATCAATTTCCTTTCAATGCTTTTCTCTTCTTTCTTTCGTCTGAGGTCTTCCTCCCTCTCTTCCCTGACTCCAGCTCCTCCTCAGGCTGCAGGTTCAGCCTTGATCTCTGTCTCTCACCCTGCTCTGAAGTCTTTAAACCTTTAACGCACCTCCTTCCACATGGCCCAAGTTTGGCAAGACCCAGAGGAACTGCCTTTGCTGGCAGCTCACTCACCTCTTCCTGTAGTTTGCATGTCTAATAGAACTAGAACCACCAAATTAAAAAAAAAAAAAAAAAACACACAAAAAAACCCACAAAAGTTGTTCTGTTTCATTTCTAGAGAAATTCCACTTTTTTATAAAATCAGCACTGTGATCGAGGCATTCTTATTATAATTTCTGCAGATACGTGTTTCTAACACGAGACACTGCCGTGTGGCGTTCTTACACCCTCTTTTTTATTTTCCATCTCTATAAAATGTCTTTCTTTCAGTTCTGAAGTAAATTAAAGGTTTTAGATTGATGGTTTCAGATGTAGATGCTGTCTGTTCATAGAGCAGGTGCTGTACAGTAGCAGAATTAAACTACCAGTTTAATTTAGCTTGAGCACCTCTGATCTGATCTGAAGAAACCTTCATGCCTGCAGAAAAAGTGAACAATTGTGTTGTCAGAACAAACATGAACTTTTATGATACAGAAGTTATGCAGCTGATTGAAGTGCACTGGCTGATGATATTGCTGATATAACCCATCCTCGTTACTCGTTATAAAATCCTGCCTTTTTCCCCTGCTCTTAGCAGGTTTCCTACTTTCTAGATGTGCTGGGCTTCGGTAATGTTAGCTGAGAAAAAATCCTGTTGTCTAATTTTAAGCCTCATGCATTTTTATGCATTTTCTTGTAATTGGCATTAAAAAAAGTAGAAAAGGGTGGAGGGTGAAGCTTGGATCCTGACAGAGAGGCTATTTAAGTGGTGAGTGCAATCTGGAGGCTAAACAAAATATTTTCCTTTTCAGTCACTCCATGGGTGGTGCAGCTTCTGTACAAGCACAAGGTTCCCTAAGTATGTCTGTAATTCAAAATTATTTCTGGCAACAGGAGTGCAGACAGAACGAATAATAGGTGCTTATTTCTAGGCTCTTTCTGTCTTCTCATGAGGGAAAAAGAGTCTTTTTGATGCCCTTTTGAGGCTGAGCATGATGCAAAAATCAGGTAGACGTTTCGTCTTACTCTGTCCTGATGCTCACCATTTTCTCTGAAACATGGGGACAGTGACATGTGTCTGGCATATGGACTGAGCCCTCTGCGTGCAGGGTTGGAGCCAGACCACAGACATCTCTTCCCTACAGGACCATGAGAGATGGCTCATCCCAGCCCCAGCCTGTGGGACGAGCAGTTTCCATGAGGTTCTGTGCCCAGTCCTACAGCAGCACTGGATCCTCATCTCACACTGGTCCCAGGCTGGAGCTGGTGCAGGCTATTCCTCACACAGGGACAAGGTGCAGCACGAGGGTGAACGGCCCTTGCCTGCACCTGTTGCTATCAAAACCCAGGGGAGGTTTCTTTTCCAGAGTCCTGCATCCAGCTCTGGTGCCCTCAGTACAGGAAAGACATGGACCTGTTGGAGAGGGGCCAGAGGAGGCCACAAAAATGACCAGAGGGCTCGAACAGCTCTGCTGTGAGGACAGGCTGAGAGAGTTGGGGTTGTTCAGCCTGGAGATGAGAAGGCTTCGGGGAGACCTTATTGTGACCTTTCAGTACTTAAAAGGGACCTATAAGAAAGATGGGGACAGACTTTTCAGCAGGGCCTGTTGCAACAGGACAAGGGGTCATGGTTTTAAACTAAAGGAGGGGGGATTCAGGCTGGACATGAGGAAGACATTTTTTACAGTGAGGATGGTGAAACACTGGCCCAGGTTGCCCAGAGAGGTGGGAGATGCCCCATCCCTGGAGACATTCCAGACCAGGCTGGACGAGGCTCTGAGCAACCTGATCTAGTTGAAGATGTCCCTGCTCATTGCAGGGGGTGGGACTGGATGACCTTTGAAGGTCCCTTCCAACCCAAACTACTCTATGATTCTATGAAACCTAAAGGAAGTTGTTTCAATCTCTTCTAACTGTGTATTAATCCAAAACAAAATGGCGTTTAAAAATCAATGTTCCTTTGTACACAGCTTTTCTCTCTTCCCTCTTTCAGGATGATCGAGGCATGGAGCTGAATTACAAGCCCTGCAACATTTGAGTAATAACTGGCAACAGAACATATTGATGAGGGGCCAGAACTTGGTCTAGGCTGAGGGATGTAGGGACAACCTTCTCCTTTAAGGAAATCTAGCAGCTCAAACAGACTGGCACAGTTTTCCTATCCCCCCATCCTGACAGCGGTGAGCCACTGGGCCGGCACCGCGGGGATGCTTTCCACACCCATCCTCTCTCTGCCAGGCACAATCTGTCCTTCTGTGCTGGCCGCTGGAAACGCACGTAGGATTTATTGAACAAAGGTCTGTCTGTGCAGCTGGTGAAGTGAGGAGTGCTTGCTCTCAAATGGAAACAACAACAACTTTTTTTTTTTTCCCTAACCAAATCATTTACTTGAGTAGATGAGATGGTAACTGTGCAGTGTCTTCAGAGTTATTTAAAACCAAATTAATGAAGCACACTCATAAGCTGAGGCATAGTGAGGCAAGTAAATCCTTCTTCCCAAGTCTCAGAGGAGTTACTTTTTCCCTGCAGCGTGTCAGAAGGACTCATGCATGCTTAAAATGTCATGTGTCAGTTGCAGAGCCCACACGGTTGTGCAGTACTGGTAAGTACACAGTCTTCTTCCCTCTTGACCTAGTAATGTGTGTGTAGTCTTATCATCATCATCCCCTTTTTTATTTTAATAGGGGCCAAGCTACACTAGAAGCATAACAACTTGTTTCACAGGGGTTTCTCCTCATCTAAGATTGGATTGAGACGTGGGAAATTACTCGACTAAGGCTGGAGTGCATGGAGAGTCTGGCTAAGCCCATCTGCATTCAAAGCTGATGCTGCTCTTGCTTTTTAGGATTAATATCTGGCAGAAATTCATGCTGGGTGCAGCAACGCTGCTGTTTGCAGCTGGAGGTGCAGGGGGAGGTTTGCTGCTTTGTTGCTCCATCGTTGGCTGTTGAGGCTCTGGAGAAGCTGGTAAGTCACTTCAGGTAACCACCTGGGTGGGGTATTTTTGAGTGACTGCTGCTGGGATTGACTTCAACTGAAAAGCCTATCCAAAAGTCAGTGGTAGTCTGCTGAACAGTGATTTCTGCTCATTTGCATAAAGTCTGAAATGACTGGACAGAAAAAGCTATTGATTTCCAGTTCTCCTTGAGTAGATGTTTCTGCTCAGGATAACTCCTCTCTAGGGGTGAGGATGAATGGAAATTAGTTATATAGGGTTACAAGAGAAAACAAAAATAAAAGTAATTTCATTATAAAGTCAGTGTTTATCTTGCAGAAATACCTATTGGGTTTTAAGCAATAGTGATTTTAGGATATAAAATAGAGAAATGAAATATTTTATGCATGGAAATGATTTTTGGTAGATTCTGAAAGCTACACTGGGGTAAATTTGTACCATTAATTCTGTCTAGAAAACCTAGATTTTTGTAAAGGAAACAGTAGCAGGACATTGTTTTCTAGAGAGACATGATGAAATAATGGCTTTCTCTCACCCTGCATTCATACCCAGAAATATTTTTTTTTTCTTGTCAGTATCTTGACCAAAACCCCGAATATTTTTAATGCATACTCTGAATGCTGCCTTGAACTGTACTGCACAGAGTAGGAGCAGCTGACTGAAAGAGACCGATGGGGAGAGCACAAAAATTATTGCACAAAGAGAGATTGTTTAGATATCTCTATTTAGCAAGTGAAGTACATTGCCAATAGGAAGGAGTAAAATGGAGAGTCAGCTGTGTTTACAAAGGCAACAGAAATTTTCCTGAAGTGAGGCCAACTGAGTGAGCTATTAAGTTTGCTTGATTTTTGAGGGGCTAATTCTGAAGGGGATTTGAATGTCATGTTTTTGAGCAAGGTCATTAACAACTTACTTTCAGCTTATATTAGCTTTGCATCTGTGTTTAAGAAACTGATGCTTGGTCTGGTGCTTGCAGATCTGTAATGTGGCTGAGATTGCAGTGTGACCTGAAGTGAGTTGTGCCCTGAACCCTGTATGCTTTTGGGAAGACCAGGGGTCCTCGTGGCACCGAAACAGGTTCTCAGTACTAGTGCCAAGTGTGTTGTTTTGATTTTATGCTTTGTCCTTCTCTTCTTCCATCCCAGCAAATGTTTTCGTTGTGGCCTTGATCCAACAAGGTGTTGTCATTTAACTGTGGGCAGGTGCAAGAACACGGTGGGACCTACTAGCACTTCTTGCTGTGCGCTATACTGTATTTTCAATGAAAACAAGCTCCAAGACAACTGTGCCCACCCACCCCTGCCAGCCCCAGCTTTTGTTAGTGCTGAGTACAAATATCTTTCCAGAGTGCTGAGCTCAGGGTGGCAAACCAGGAAATACCAAATTAAGGTACAAGTCGCTGCACTGCCCTTTCTGAATGTGGGTGTAGCTACTGGGAATCACTGCGGCACTTTGGCTTTATCCACGCAAACAGTTTTGCTGGGTGCTCGGTGAATCAGCTGGGCAGCACGTCGGGCCGCTCCTGGGCCTCGTGGCTCCATGAATGCAGTTGTCTGAGCACAGGCTGGCTGGTCACACAAGGCCACCAGCAACACTTGCACCATCGGTGATCCACGTTGTTCAGGTTGTCAGTGGCAGGCATAGGTGGTGGTGTCCTGGAGATTGCCATCTGTGAAATGCTAGAGGGGAATGAATATTTTCTATGGGGTTTCCTATGAATCACTTTTTCTCCTGTTACCTGGTCATGGCTATTACCTGATGGCTTTGATACCTGCAAACCTATGTGAGATGTCAAGTCCAAGAATGTCCTTTCTTGTCCCACTAGGCCACTCATGCTTCTGACTGGTTGACCATTAGCTTGAGAGTCTTGCTCCTTGGCCCCTTTGCTGCTGCAGATGTGGGTGAGAAGCAGCGGTAGCTCTGAGGGACTCTCCTGTGTCTCACACCTTAACAGGAGCCCTTGGCCTTTCCCTCTTCTCTCCTCTCTCTACTTTCACTACTGATTCCTTTCCTCATAGTTTCAGCCTTGCTATTCTTCCCCTATTTCTCCTTAATCCCATTTTTTTCTGCCAGGAATAATTTATTTTGCTCCAAGTGGTTCTTTGATTTCTTGCTGTAGTCAAATTGCAGCTCCTCAAGGTGAGCCCTGCCCCTCCCCTCAACCTTCTTAGCAGACATGGGCTCTAAGAGTATACCATTATTTCCTTCCACTCCTTGGCTTAAGAATGGATTTAGTAGTTATTGTTCAGGTTTTGGGGCTAGTGAACCTTCCCACTGATTCTGTTGAGCAAAACACAAAAATTGAAGGCCATGAATATTCTTGACCTGCCCAAAGACATGTACTGTGACCTGTTTGGCTGAACCTCTTACATGTATAACTGACCACTGAAGAGCTCAATTGTTGTGGCAGTACAGTGTTGAATTGGCCATGTTCCAGGAGGGATTTGGTGATACACAGGTGTAAATGTCAACAGTCTTCCAACTGTGACGTTCTGACCAGAATCTACTCATAAGGAAGTTCTAGTAGACTTCTATCCACCTTAAGAAAATTATGGATTTATCTGAAGATCATAGCCTCTGCCAAGAAGCATCAGTCCCATGAAGTTATTTATGATGTTTACTTCACATCAATGATATCTTCCTCCTTTGGAGCACTGTGAGCAGTCATTGGGTACAGTCAAGTTTGTGAGAACTGGGTGGGAGTTTTGTTTCAAAGGGATTTTATGTAACATCTAAATAAGGTTTGATTTGAACCCTGAGGAGGAAAATACAACAAATGGGCATGATCCAACTCCCACTGAGTTGGAGAGGAAGACATCTAGTGACATCCCTTGACAAATGGACTTGACTGAGGCTTAAACAAGGGCACTATGCCATGAGCCCAGATGAAGAAGCTCTCAGAGGAGTTATTTTGCAGCCTGTCCTTTTCTTTGGCAGCCCTAAGGTGAGGTAAGCTCTAAGCTTTGTTTCTCAATCCAAACTCTAACCCTGAGTATGGTCTAGGCCCTTTTACAAGGACCATAAGCCAAAGCAGAAATCAAGAAGCTATCAGGAGAGAAATATTTTTGCAGACTTGTCAGCCACAACTCAACTCAAGTTTGAGGATTTTCCCTCTCCTAATCATACACACTGGCCTTGATTGGACTATCATCAGGTAGCACAAGCCACACCAATAATGAAGTTGTCAGGAGCAAAATCCTAATGAATCTCGTCCGGCCCTCTGAGGCAGTTCCTTGACAGCTCCACATCACATGGAGCTCTAGGCTTTGACATCTTCATGAACCTAACCCTAGACCCTGTGTGTGAGCTGAGCTTTTGCCAAAGAGACCAAGCAAAGGCCAAGATAAAGAGGTTGTGAGGGGAGAAAACTCTGCAGACTCTCTCTTCCTTTGGCAATGTATTGACAACCCCATGCCAGCTGGAGCTATAGCACTTGTGAGTGTCCCCTAAGCCAATGTGTGGGCTACTCCGTACATAAGAGCACTCAGCCATAGCAGAGACAAAAAAAATTAGTAGGGGGGTAAGTTTTTTGCTATTCCAAACCCTTTGCAGGCCTGTGGCAGCAGGAGCTCTAGGCTTTGTTCCTCTTCCATCCCTAGTCATAAAGCCTGAGCACAGCAGATCCTTAACCAGGCATCCAGAGCAATGATCGGAGGAAAAAGCAATCTTTCTGCAGCCTACTCTTTCCTCCAAAACCCTCTCAGCAGTGCCACGCTGAGTGGAGCTTTAAGCTTTCTCTTTCCCAAGCTTAAACCCAACTCTGTGAGGAGGAGGAACACTTTGCTAAGTATCCAAAGCTCAAATCAAGCAATTGTCAAAGGAATGATTTTTTTTCTTTTCTTTTTTTTTTTTTTTTCAGAAGTTTGACACTACCCTTGGCAGCCTGTGAGAAATGCAGCATCAACTGAAGCTTAAAAGCTTATCTCTTTCCTAAAGCAAAGCCTGACTTAGAGTTAACTATAGCTAGGAACAGCCAGACATGGTCCTGATGAAGATGTCAGAGGAACAATATTTCAGAAGCCTAACACATGCCTTAACCATAACACTAGGCATGGATTGAGCCTTGGGCCAAGACCCCCAGCCATCATTTCAGTGAAAAAGTTGTTGGGGAGAAATATTTTTGCTGCCTACTCCTTACTACGGAAACCCCTTGGCAGCCAAATGCCAACTGGGGCTCTGCTCCCAACCCTCTCCTTGTTCCTGTTGCAACCCAACCCTGTTCCTACCCCAGACTCTTACCTTGGCTTACCTACAGCCAAGGGCCCGCATCCCTGGCTCACATGAAAAAGTTGTCAGGGGATATGTTTTTTTTTCAGTCTACGCATTGCTTTGTCCGTCCAACGCCAACTGGAGTTTTAGGTTTTGTCTTGTTCCCGATCATTAATGTTACTGTAACCTGATTTTTTACTTTAACCATAACCTGAACTGGACTATTCAAGGGATAAGCAGCTTATTCCAGTGCTGAGATGTTGACAATTTCAAGCCTTCCTTCCAGCTGTCAAGTGACTCACTTTTACTTTTTAAAGCCTATGTTCCTTTTCACTGTTTTTTAGTATCATGGGTATGCACAACGCAATTAAAGATTATTAATAGAGCCATGTGTTGCTAGTGTGTTTGTGACCACTACGTGTGGTTCTTCCTCTCTAATGAAAAAAGAAAATCCTCTGCCAGGTAGCACTGTTGTGTCTTTGTTTAATTATGGGGAGGATGGAAGACCAGACGACATCCTTGTGAAATGGGTGCATTTGTCCACTAATGCATGTGGACTGGTACGGCTGTGATGAAGTGATGATAGCATAGGCTCCAGACACCACCCGTCTTCCTCTCTGTTCTTGTGCAGGCCACACACTCTTTCTTCCTTCTCGAAGATCCTTCCCTGGCATCCAGCTGGGCAGAACAGAAGGATCAAACCACCTCCCTGTTCTTTTTGCATCCGGCTCTTGCTGTTCCTGTCAACGGAGCTGAGAGGAAGACCGTGTGTTTATTTTCATATAGTGTCTCCCACCCATCAGCTGGAGCAAGCGATGAATCCCAACCATCTGAATCCTGAAAGTTTCCTTTTCCCCTTCTTCAACTCTGTGTGCCTATGCTGGAAAGTAATGTAATAATCATAATAAAATAAAAAGCTTCCCATGTTAGGAGAGATTATTTTCTGTAGCTCCTGGTACAACAGGTTCCAACACGTTCAAGGCACAGGAGTCCAGCTGGAGGCCCCTAGATTGAGCTCACCATTTCCTCCATTGTGCTATAATGCTGGAAATGCTGGGGCATCCATCCCCAGGACATGCACAGAAAGTGCATGTGCTCCAGAACACTAGCCACAATGTCCATGTGGGACAGCTGATAGCACTTGACACTAGTGGATGAGGAAAGGCTGAGCTGGGGTTGTTCAGCCTGGAGAAGAGAAGGCTCCAGGGAGACCTTATTGTGGCCTTTCAGTACTTACGAAGAGCCTATAAGAAAGATGGGGACAGACTTTTTAGCAGGGCCTGTTATGACAAGATAAGGAGTAATAGTTTTAAACTAGAAGAGGGGAGATACATGTTAGACACAAGGAAGAAATTTTTTTACACTGAGGGTGGTGAAACACTGGCCCAGGTTTCCCAGAGAGGTGGGAGATGCCCCATCCCTGGAGACATTCCAGACCAGGCTGGATGGGGCTCTGAGCAACCTGATCTAGTTGCAGATGTCCCTGCTTATTGCAGGAGGCTTTAACTAGATGGCCTTTGAAAGTCCCTTCCAATCCGAACTATTCTATGATTCGATGTTCATTCTTGAACATACACAAAAATCAGCCCTGTGTCCATATGTAACTGGGCCATGGAGGAGTTTGGGCCTTTCTGAGGTGGAGTGTGCTGGTAGATAGGTTGTGTCAGCCCCAGCAGGCCTACATATGAGCTGTGATTCCCCACCAGCTAGTGAGGCTGCTGCTTTCCTCCACACTGTCCCCGGCAGCCAGAGAGCTCCTCTCCTCTGCAAGCAAACTGCAGAATCATACACACGGCTGCAACCCTGGGGCTGTGAGGAAATACTTATTATCCTGAATAAAGAGACAAAGGGAAATGGTGTTGGGTAGCCAGAAGGAGAAACCAAGCATTAAGAGAAACATTTTCCATCAGGAAAGGGAATGAGCCATGTGTCTGGAAAACAGAACAGCAGACGTTAAGAAATCCTTGCTCTGTGGTGGCCCTCCAGTGATTAGCATTTCAGGTAGCCCCAAATGGGGGTTATCCCCTGTAACTTCTCAGATCCTTAGCAGAACAAGGAAACCTGCTTCTTGAAATCAGCCTGGTTGCATCCAGGTCTGAGAGTCCTATTATGAGCCACAACACAAAGCTTTAGGATTGAATCTAGACTATTGCAATGGAAATCACAGTAAACTGGCAGCACGTGCAATTACTTTTTCAGAAAGCCTGAGGGTGTAAGGCCAGGAAGGGTGAATGAAAGTTGGAGGGAAAGTGGAAAAAGTCACTGAGATGAAAAAAAATTGATGTATTAAGGAATTCCATAGGTGAATACCAGGTCAAGTGTTGATGAGTGGTAACTCATGGGTTATTCTGAGGTGGAAAGTAATACACTACATCGAGCACTCTCATTGAGCAGGGAAAGAGAGCCCTGCTGTGCTTTTAATTGATGCATGAGGGCTTACCTAAATGGTTTTGGTAGGGCTTTGACTCCATCTCTAAAAATTAAACTAAGACAGCCCTTTGGCATAGATACAGTTACATTGATGGGACCTGATTCCCCCATGTCTAGCAGAGATGGCTACATGGACATGAACAACTCCAAGATGATACAGCCACAGCCCTGCACAAAGGCTTGTACTGTTGAGATGACACCAGCAGCAAACCACAACTCTTCACCCAAAGGTAAATGGCTGAAATAAACAAAACCAATCCATGTGTCATAACTCAGAAAAGAAAGGACAGGCTTTGTTTTGCTGTGTGTTCATCTTTCCAGTTCCTTGGAGCTAAGAGACAGAGGGATACATGGATCTGCAGGTAGCAGAAGAGGGGAAAGGCAGGGTGAGCTAAGGGTGGCAGAGCTGCCCTTGGCACAGCACACCAAAGCCGTGCTGTGGCCACCACAGCACATGTAGTTTAACAGGCAGAGCAAAAGGAACAGAGTCTAAGGGAGGGTTTGAAGAGGATGGAGATGCCAAAGAGGTATCCAGCTGCAGGAGACAGCGATGGGGAAGGCATTGAGGGGAGGAATGAATGGTGGAGCAGGCATATGGGTAAAGCCATTGCCAAGGTATTGGAAAGCCTTAAATTTTCAGCCCTGGCATGTACCTGACCATTTCATTTCCTTGCTAGGTTGATAACAAAAGGCTTATTCATCGGATTGGTGTGTCCTGAAATGTGCTGCGTTTTAGTAGAAATACCACTTTGGATCGAGATTTATACCCAATTCTTTCACCACAGCCAGAACACTTTTTCATGTGATTTAAGTGAATTAACAAGTAGGCTGTGATCTGATGAAGCAGTGAATTCTGCAGAGGTGCCACAGGATGGAGTTCCCCTGTCCCTGGGGATGCAGCTGTGGCACCAGATCAGAGCTTGAAACAAGCAACTGGGTGGAAAAATAAAAAGTAAAGAAAGCTAAAAAGAGTGGGGTTTTTTTAAGTGAGTATTGAGATGGTGTGAACGGCTAGGCTGTAGTGAGGGCTTCAGCTGGTCTTGCCATGATATTGTCAAACTTGAGTCAGCGGTCAGGCATAGCAGAGAGAAATAGATGAGGAAGCAGCAGTAATAACAGTTTGCCAATAGTTATTGTGATGTATTTTCTTTAACAGCATTTACAAAAACTTACAACCTGCTCACAGGACCTAATTAGCTGAGGAACATTTTTTCCAGAATAGAAAAGAGGCTGAGTTTATTGGACTATATACCCACATGAGCAACATGCCCATTCTCAGTACCAGAAATCAGGTGTATGTCCAGAGGTCCCGTGGTCCTTCTGCATTACATGTAATTTTTAGGAAGCTGAAGTACACTTTCAGCAGGAAGCATGAAGGACTTGCATGACCACCACTCACCCAGCAAGCTGAAAACCTGCTTTTAAGTGATGCTGCTTTCTAGTCACAGCATTTTGGGTGACATTCAGAAAGCCCAAGAAAACCTCGTAAGCCTGGGAAATGGCTGGCTGCATGGAGGTAGATTTTATTCTTCCAGGAGTGACCATCACTTCCCATGGTTTCTCTGAGTGGGGTTTGCATTTGGTATCGGGACAATGCCTTGATGCACATCCTGTTCCCCAACTCAGGGTCTCTTTTGGTGCCTGAGGGGGATGCATTAGATGAAATGTGTTTACTAAGCCTTCCTCAAAAAATACAGTGGGAGGAAGAAGAGGGTCCCCTTCCCTTAGAAAGCACTGGCATTAATGCATGATATTGTAGATACAGGTTAGCTTCTTCCTCTCTCCCTTGGGGTCTTTGGACATGTCTCTCACACCTTCCTGTTGATGCTGCTCCACTTCACTTTGGTAATCACTTGGCTGGAGAAAAAAAAAGAGCAAACAGAAAGCAGTAGTAATAATAATAATGTACTGTTGACAGTTGCATGGATCACATTGGGATCTGACCACTTTTCTGATCACCTTTTTCCTCTTGCACCTCTGAGGGTAGGAAATTTGCCAGCCCTGCTCTCCACAGGTGAGGCAAAAGGACACTGAGGAAGCAAATCTGGATCACCGGAGTTGCAGGCCACTCTCCCTGCAAGACCCTTCTTCCCTCTCTCCACCAGATTCAGGAATGAAGGGCTGCAGCCTGTTCAGCTCTGCCTGGGGGAGAACACGGCTGATGCTCGGAAATTAGAGTGAATAATTCCTTTTGCACAAAATAAATTTAAAACACAGGGAAACTACCAGAAGGAAAGAATATGCAAAGTTACTGAAAATGATAAGTATTTGCAGATGCAGTATTTGCCTAATCAGGAAGGTAAACGGCTGGTGCAAGGTGAAGGCTAAGCTGAGAAGGTGAATGTTTTTCCAGCTTTGCACATCACCACTCTGGATTTAAGGAGGGAGCAGATGGAGAGGAAGTGTCAGGAGTAGCTGTCATGTCCAAAGGCAAAACCAAAAGAAAGCTCCCACAAAATCTAAATTTGGATCCCCGTCTCCCCTTCATCCCTGCTCTTAAGATAACTAAGTATCAGCTGCAGCTACTCCAGGCTCAAAGGGGAAAAGGCTGAACTAGGGCAACTCTTCCTCCTCCGGGAGATTTATTAAACTAGCTCCTTTTTTAATGCAAAATATTTGAACAAGTGGTAGCGCGTTTACCTCTCTCATTCAGAGGTCTGCTGATGGCAGCCGTAACACAGAAGAACAAAGCAGAGGCTGATTCAGCAGATAATTTCTCCTCTCTCCTGTTTGTTTCCCCCTGCGCAAAGTGACCCCTGATGAAGGGCAGGAGGAGGCCTGAGCCTTAGAACAGATTATTTTGTTCACCCTTGGAATTGAAAGCAAACACTCCTGAGTCTCCTTTGATGCCAGCTGACCTGAATCAAAGCTCGTAGACCCCTAGCTGATGATGTTT
Source organism: Patagioenas fasciata (assembly GCF_037038585.1). NCBI lineage: Eukaryota > Metazoa > Chordata > Aves > Columbiformes > Columbidae > Patagioenas > Patagioenas fasciata. The sequence continues at coordinate 66,611,526 of NC_092520.1, read as the reverse complement.
ACCATATGTGGCAGTGAAGATGGGTTTTCAATCTAGCTTCTCACTTGCTAGGCATCCATACTGAAAATTAAGTGCATGGGTAGGAGTTTGGCGTCATTTGCTGTGACAGAAAGCTTTCAGAAGAGAAAAAGCAAACAGAAAACAAAACAACGATCTTTCTGCATAGCCCAATGCATTCAGGTACTTGACTAATAGCTTGTAATAATCTCGGTAAGTGGAATAGACCCTTTTACAGGTTCTGCAGTGCCTGGGTTTGCTTGCAGCTGGATCTGTACTAACACGTACTTTGTCATTTTTGGGAGTGGAGGGAGTCCTGTGCAGCAAATATACATTGGCTGACAGGCAGATCCAAGTGAAAGGAAGGAGCAGCAAAAGAGACGTTAAAGTTTTTGCTGACAGAAGCAGAAGAAAATGAAAAGTGTCACCTGAGGGAGTCTCAGTAGTGGATACAGGCACTGGCAGGGCCTGATGGTGCTGGGGACACAGATACCTCTGTCATCTGCTGCAGGGAGAGTGAGACAGACGCTGACAGCTACTCGATCACCACGTACCGAATAAAATAATGATGTGATGCAGATATTACTTCATAACCTGCAATCATTGTCTCAGAGAGTCCAGCTCTGCCTGCAGCTCTGCGATGACAAAGCACAGGTGTCTCTATACAGAGGGAGAAATGAAGTTGTTTTAAAAGCAAAGAAAGGTGCACAAACACCCAACTTGCAGGGGTGCAATCTGTTACATGGGCACTTCAGCTGAGCTTATAGAGAAGGGAAGAAGGAGAAGGAAGGAGGGAAAATAGAGCATTCATATTTCAGAGGCCCAGCTGCCCAAAGGAAACACAGACAAAAGGCCTGCCTGAAAACAGCAGCGATGGGCTAGAGGCAAGGAAAGCAGCTGAAAGATGTAACACTGTGCCAAAATCTTTCAGGTTCCTGCAGTGAGCAGGGGTGCAGTGAGGAGCTGCTCCTGTGAAAATAGGCTGGCAAGTGTGGCCAATGCAGGGGAGTGCAGCCCCCAGCTTGTGTGGGGTTCAGGACAGTGGCTGCAAGTCCTGTATCTGAGGAGAGGGAACACAAAACAAGGACAGATCTGAGTCTGCAGGGATACTCTCCTGTTCCCCTACTCCTCTGGCCTTTTTTTGTGTGCGTGCCAATTACTGATTAATTGCCATCCCTAAGAGGCTGTGTTAGGATAGTTTGACCTGAGCCTAGGACCTCTCATTTATCTTGCTTTTTAAAGAATTGGGGCATAACAACAGCGTGTGGCTAAAGGGTTTGTTGTTACCTTCCTTCACCCCAAGCTTCGCTGTCTTAGAAAAATCATGAGCTTGCTCCCAGCTCCATGACCCTTTCTAGGCATGACAGCCAGAAGGCCACAGAGTACTGCGGAGGTGGTCAGCCCCTCCAGATGTTGAAGCAGATGCTGCATGGTAGCTGGTCCCTCCATCAATTGTCAGACCTGCATCAGCTGCATTACAGCTGATGGGATGCTCCTGCACCCCGCCTTTGTATCACTCACCTACAGGGGCCAATAGCCATTTCCACAGCACTGGTCCCAACTCAGTCCTACAGCCTTCTGAAGATGTTTTTCCCTCTCATTCTGCAGTCCCTTTGCCTGAGCAAGACCCTGACACTTCAAGATTCAATCAATAAACGACATGTTAACTAAAAAGGGCATGTGACCTTGTCCATCACATGCTGTTCACCCATTCTTTGCAAGGAGCAAGTAGCAGGACCCATTTCTCCTCCACAGGTCTCGTCTGTTGTGTCCTGAGAGCCTGCGTTCTTCCCTTCAGCGGAGCTGAAAAAACACCTGTGTGATATCCAAGCCAAAACCCCATGCAAATCAGAGTTTTTGTTCCTCCCAGCTCCCTTAGTGCATCCTGCTGCAGCCTTCCACATGCAAGATGCAAGCCCAAGGATGGAGTAGAAGGAACCCTCTGCAGTCAATGTACTGCCTGACCCCCAGTGTGCAGGTGAGAGAGAAGGCTGAGGCTCTCCCTGTCTGATCCTGAATCCTGGGATGCAGCCTGCTTGGCCTGCCTGTGTTTTACTGTAAGAATTTTAGCCTCAAACTCACTAAAAGTACTTAAAATACCACTGTAAGGACTTTCAGTACTTAAAATGTGCCTATAAGAAAGATGGGACGGACTATTTACCAGGGCCTGTTGTGATAGGACAAGGGTTAGTGGTTTTAAACTAAAGGAGGGGGGATTCAGGCTGGACATGAGGAAGACATTTTTTCCAATGAGGGTGGTGAAACACTGGCCCAGATTGCCCAGAGAGGTGGGAGATGCCCCATCCCTGGAGACATTCCAGGCCAGGCTGGACAGGGCTCTGAGCAACCTGATCTAGTTGAAGATGTCCCTGATCATTGCAGGGGGTTGGACTGGATGACCTTTGAAGGTCCCTTCCAACCCAAACTATCCTATGATTCTATGATTCTGTAAGCCCAGCCCACTCTTCCCAGTCTGCCCAAAACCTTTGGTTCAGTCTCAGACTGGAGTCCAAAGTGAGACAATGGCTCTTCCAGACAGGTAACTCAGGCTTGCAGCTGGTGCAGGTTTTGGGTTTGGCAGCACAAGTACAAGTGGCTGCACCTGTCTGCCACCCGGCTCCATACCCGAGTGGTGCTGGTGCCTTTCTTTCCCTCTTTGCTCCTCAGACACCTCAGGGAGGTCACCCCAGCACAGAGCTGCCTCCCAACAGCAGGGGTGCTAAAGAAGACAGGCATTTAAATATTACTTAGCATGTGGTTTGCATGCCGTCTAGTCTTTCAAAGAGCAAGGTATAGGAAGAGAACTAGCAAGTCACGATTTTTTTTAAAGTTCTTAAAGAGCTACAAACCTGACTGCTCAAAAGTAAACCAAATCGCTGATGAAAGGAAGAGCCATGTGTCACTGCCACAGGTAAGCAGCCAAGCATCTGCTTTAACAAGGAGTGTTTAAAGGCCCCCAGTGAGCACACCCTTACTCAAGTTCCTATCAAAAGGAAATTCAGTCTCAGGAGGATTTTTTTTTCAATCCTGAAAAGTTTTCCAGCCATATGGTGCAAGTCTCAAAACTTCATGTCTGAATCATTTATTTTTAATAGGTTAATACCTTCCTTCTGTCAATCTCTTATTCAGCCTTCCATAGCAGGACTGGAACTTTTTTTTTTTCAAAAAAAAAAAAAAAGTAGAGAAAAGGCCTCCCTGTCTTGCTGCCTTGGATTTGTGGAAGTTTCTTCCTTGATAGGTCTCCCCAGAAGGAGAAGGTGGCCACGCTTGTCCTGTCCCTCAGGTTGCCTTGAGGAAGCAGCGCTCCTCACCACCTCGCACGCAGCACAGGGCTGCTGGCAAACTTCCCTGCTGAAGTGGGGAGAAGTCCCTCAGAAATTGCACTTATGTGATAATACGCTTATGTTACAATATATACGTCCAGCTCCTCTTACAAAGTTCAGTGTGGTGTTCTTTCTGCTGGCTGTATTGCAGCACCTTTGGAAAATGCACTTCCATCAGTGGTCCTGTTGTTTAAGTTGTCTGCAATCATCTCCTGCAAGCTGCAAAAGAAACTGTACTTTCTATCTCTCCTTTTATCTCATGGAAGAAAATGATACAAACGTGTCTGGATGGGTGTGATTGTTTAAAATGTGATGCCTGTTTGGTTGCTCTATACCCAGCAAGCAGCTGAGCAAGGAAACCAGCCCTATGGCTGTCATCCCCCTGCTCCTCCAGCTGCGCCCTACCATTTTGGTGCTAAAATATCTTCCCAGCTGGGGACTGTTCGCAGTGATGGGAAGGTGCTCCCCATCCAACCTGATGTACTCAATTTTGGCTGCAGAAGTGTCTAAATTAGGTGCTGCAATTGGGTTGTTAACTGCAGCCATGTGCACCAGTGTGTGTAAGCAAAAGGGTGCATCCAGCCTCGGGAAAGGCTTTATATAGTCAGCTGTGGCAATCCTCTTGATTTCTCTCAACATGAGGATTTTCTGCTTTACTGGTTTATTTTTGGACACACAGACTGCAGAAAAAGGAATTTTGTTAATAGAGGCATGTGGTCTAGTTTGTGAAAGTAACTTTTCAGGAGTACGAGGGAACACAGAGCTGTTCCACTTAAAGCTATACATGTTTTGCTGACTTGGAAGTTGGTACTGCATTTCAAAGACTAACTCGCTAAGCCTGATTGGTGTCCTTTATCTTTTGATGTTTAAGAAGCTTTTCTTTCCAAAGTCTCCTTTTCTTTCAAGGCACTTCAATGCAAAGTCTTCTCTTGCCCACCTTCAGAACTGCACGTAGCATCCTTCTATTCTCCCTGATTTATCTTATGTATTCTCTAGACTAGAGGCAGATCATAAGTTTGCCCTAATTTCATAGCTAGTGTTTTTCCTTTTCTTTCAGTTCTGCCATTTTCTGAGACATTTATTTCTCCCTAAGGAAATAATGTATCTTACTGGTGTATGCTCATCCCTCTGGAAGTAAACTATGGTGGTCTACCACTGCAGTAAGGATATTAAATGCATCAACTAGAAGCAGAATCGACTGATTTCTTGCTGACATTTCATCAAGCATCTGGACCTTTTTTTTTTCTTTCTTTCCTTAAACTACTACTACTTATGTGTTCAAATGCCAAAAAAAAAAAAAGTTTAAAAATAAAGTGAAAGATCAAACTCTGACCTTGTCTTCTGTGGGAACAGCACTGATGTGGTGCTTAATACCGTATTCTGGTCATAATTCCACAGTAGAAAGAGGAGCACTTTTATTTTGGTTTTGCTTTTTTGGGGGCAGCAGTAGCTACAAGGTAAAAGACCCACTTATGTCTTGTTTGGAGGCTTTAAAACAAAGTATGGTCTTCAGTGACAGTTCTGGGACTTGTATATCACTTCGTTTTTCTGTTTGTCTTCTAATTTTTTGTAACTAAAGGTGTTTGCAGGACAAGAGGATGATTATTATTAATTTTAAAGAGGTCATCTGCTCCTGCTTCATCTCTCTATTGAAATCATTATTTTCTGTTTGTGACATCAAAATTGTTGCTGTGGAAGTGTTTATCATCTCAAAAATAGAAGAAAATGACATCATGCAGGAAAATAACAGCAGGAGATAAGGAACTTTTAAAGGTGCCCTGATTTTTTGTTTTTGTTTTTGTTTTAATTCTGAAATTCTGATTAGAACTGTTTCCCCGAATAAATTAATCTGTCAGGTAACAGGCCTTTTACCTACCATGTCCCTCACTAGTATGTATGACTTCACAGCTTTCATGTTTCAATATGAGATGATCAGAAATGGCTTAAGATTTCAACTTCCAAATCTGGGTTAATCATGAAAATGCAACTAGATCCTCAGCCACAGATTCTCTGGCAAAATGCTCTGTTGATTATGACTCCTGATAAGGTGGGATAAAAATTAATTAATTCTATGCTCCTGATGGTCCTTTGTAGGACCCCGGGCATATTGTTTCTTGTTTTGATGCACAGTTTATCTGTGGAGAATCAGGAGGGTTTGGACAAGATGCAGTAACTGATGTTTGTCCTCCTTCTGGAGGTCAGAGACTTGCTACAGCAGGAAGGGAGAAGGTGGACAGGAGGCAAAGCTTCTCTGTGTAGGACCAAGCAACCCTGTGAGTGGCAGGGTCATCTCTCTGGACCTCAGACTCAAAACTTAGATGATCATCAGGTTAAAACAAGAATCAAATCCAGAACCAGTGGGGATTTTGCCTCCTGAAGTATCACAGGGCACAGTCTACCCTGGAAGGTAATCTGGGCTTTTTACTCTGACAGACTTCTTATTCTGGCATAGTTCTAGGACATTAGGACCCTTTTTGCTACCTTTCTGTGGTCCTTTGAGGTGGCTTGCTTGTGCTTTATTTCTGCATCAGAGATCTTAAGTTTGTCATGGATTAATGAAGCATTTTGTGGCAACACAAAGAAGGGGTGTGGATCCTTCCATTCTATGGTTGCCTGTGACTGCCAAAGACTGGATTTAATGACACAACAGGTGTCTTCCAGTTGCATTACTGCTACTAGTTGTTCAGGCTGAGCTCATAGGATAATCTGGACTATTGTCCTGACAATGTTTACTTGCATTCAGGCTGGGGTTAGGAGTAGAATGGGCTCTGAAAGTTGTGAGTTACCTAGAGGAAGATGATGAGGGAAGCAGCCTACTCTCTGAAGTCTACAGCCTTCAGTTATTTGAAGCTCTTTGACTTTGAATCCTGTACTTGAATGCCCTTTTTCACAGAATCACAGAATGATTGGGGTTGGAAGGGACCTCTGGAGATCATCTAGCCCAACCCACCTGCTAAAGCAGGTTCACCCAGAGCAGATCACACAGGAATGTGTCCAGGTGGGTTTTGAATGTCTCCAGAGAAGGAGACTCCACGACCTCTCTGGGCAGCCAGTGCTCTGGCACCCTCAAGGTACAGAAGTTTCTCCTCATGTGATGGAGCCTCCTATGCTTCAGTCTGTGCCTTCTGTGCCTATTGCCCCTCATCCTATAATTTGGCACCATTTAAAAGAGTCTGGTCCCATCCTCTCAAAACCTACCCTTGAGATATTTTTAAGCATTTTTTATAGAAAGACTTTCTCATTCTCCATGCAGCAATGGCATCCCTTTGCATATCACAGTCCTAAATTTGCATGAGGCCTCTGGATGATTTAATTGTGAAACATAAGTTCAAGAACCAGCAGGAAAGACTTTTGGCAGCCATGGCTATTTTGCAGACCAAGTCCCCTCCTTATTCAGTGTACTGGTTTGCTGCAGAATTTGACTGAACTTGTTGTGGGATGACTCCTTCACACCTGTTTTTCTTCTGGTTTTTCTTCTTTCTTATCTCTACCACCTCAAGCCTGCTCATCTGTCCATCACATCTGTTTCATTGGGTGGGATTGCACATTCTCTCAGACACTGGATGTGTAGACGCTGTGTGAGTAGTGTCCTCACCCCACAGACATTTAATGAAGCTGCAAGGCTGCATGACTGTCTTGGTCATGATGCATTACCCTGGCATGGGAACTGGAGAGCAAATGGTTCAGAGCACATGCAGGGACTGAGGCAGAGGTACCCAAACAGCTCTTCGAGGTTTCAGTGTGGCTTCATGTGGCCAAATGGTCTGAATGCAGCATTTAACCATGACAGACCAGACGTACCACACCCCCCAGCTCCTCTGAGCATCCTGGTGGCTTTTCTGAAATTGCAAGTACAGGGGACTGTGGTGCAGGCTTCTCAAGGTAGCTCCATGTAGGGTCTAGGGGAAAAGGAAAGATCCATGCTGGTCCTGTGGTGATAACCCCTTTTTAGCTTTTGAATGAGTTGTAAGCAAGGAAGCCACCCCTGCCTACCAAACAAGAGAAGAAAATATGAGGCAAAACATTGCTACAGCAATTTTAGAGGCCTGCCTTAGAGAAATCTTGATAGAAAAAACAGCAACTAAATACTCACAGGACAATGGGAAAAAATATTTAGAAAATAACAATTGTTACATGGAGATAAGGAGATGCTGGCAGACCTGATTTAGCAATGGGAACTTTATCCTCATCTTTTTATTTAATAGAAAAGCTGATTCCATTCTCTTTCATATGAAAAATAAAACAACTGAAAAGGGGAAAATGATGAATTGTTAGCTGCCTATTTAAAAACACAGAAGCTGCAAAGAATTATTCCAAAGAGTTTTTTTCATCTTGCTCACTAACGTGTAGCTCAAGTGGAATAGCTAATGAATTTGAGACATTCTGAAACACGTAAGTGTGTTTCCTGGCATCTTCTGTGATCAATCACTCTGCACAGAGACAATTAATTTATCAAAATTAGAAATTCTTGATAGGGCGGTTTCACAGTTCCTCTACCATTAGAGAAGAAAACAAAACAATCAATTAAGGGAAAAGGAGAATTTCTCCAAAAACATGGCTCTCCAGCCAAATGAGGTTGAACCTATCATGATAATGGATTTCTTTTGTCCTTGGTGAGGAAGTTGGTGGGCTCAGAAGATAGGCACTGTACATAGACACCAGTGCCCAGAAACTCTATGATCTCTCAATCTAGACCATTGCTAAATTATTGGTGCCAGGTTTCAGAACTTCCTCCTAAGCCATTCAGCAACACTTTGAATCACCAGCTTAATTTTAAACTTGTCAGGTCACTGATTAACTGCTGAAGTGCAGTTACAACAAACATGTAGCTGCAGGTACTGGACATCTGACCACCTTCTCCTCTGCAGGTCGGTGTCACCTTTAGGAGTTGCTGGTGGTGATGGTCCCTACAGCAGCCCCTGCCAGGAGACATGATATTTCTCCTCAGCCCTGGCAGAGTGAAAGCCACCAGGCCCAAGGCCACTGAGGACAGTCGTGGGGATTCACAGTTTCACAAGCTCCAGCAGCCATTAGGTGCACATTCACTTGCAGAACCTGATGTCTTCATGGATGCTTATCTGGAGCTCGGCATGATGGGACCATGAGTTTGGGGCTTTTGAGTACTACCACAATGCAAATATGAGATAACAATTCATAAATGTAAGGACAGGAAAATAAACTAAACAAAAGCTTGGTTCAAACTCTATTGGAGTCCGTGAAGCCTTTCTTTCGAGCCCATTAGGACTTCAGTGGGACTCTTGGAAAAAATTATTCTTTCCCATGAAGAAACACTAAAAGTATGTTTGTTGTTCCTGTGTTCAACTGTGAGTGTCTTCCACATTTTATCCACATAATGAAGAATTATAGACTTATTCCTAATCAGTTAACAGCAAGGAGTGAAGAACAGATCCTACACACTAGGTGTTACCAGGGAGATGATGAAATGCAGATGACATTTCAGGAAGAACTTTGAAATCCTTTTTCCTTAGATAAGATGTCATCTGCTCCGTAAGCAAAATTGTTGTTACTATGTTTTTGTTCCCTTAATTTTCATTAATACAACCATTTGCATTAAAAACAAGACTCTTGTTTCTGAAAAGTTCCTGTTCTCCTGCTGCTTGTTGCCCCTCCCTGCCCCAAAGTTTTCATTCTCTGTTAGCAACCCGATAAATCACTTCCACTAAACTCAATTATGGTATCACCAACATGGCTTTATCGCTTTAGGTGATGGTGATAAGGAACGAGCAGCAAACACAGCCATGAAACCTGTAGGAATACAGATTATGTTTCCATGTAATTTGCTCCATTAACAGCTTGTATAGTATGTTTGAAAAAAAAAGGAACAAAAAGAAGACATGATAGAAAGAGATTATATTCTTTACATACCTCAGATGCCTACGGCCAAGGTAATACATAGATTATGAGCCTCAGGTAGGGACTTCTGAGACCAGTGGAAGGACTTTCATCAGCTTCGATGAGCTTCAGACAGGACTACGCATTTGGAGTGAAGCAGGGTGCCACTTTGTAATGAACACTGAGAAAAATTGAAAAAAAATAAAAGAGCAAGTGAGAAGAGAAAAAAGGCTGCAGGCACTTTTGCTGACTTGAATATGAGGGTTCACAGAAGACTCCATTGAAGCTGAAACAGATCCATATCTAAATGGAAATAAAGAAACCACCACATCTGAATGAGATTTTGCTGATCCTGTCTAATTAACCTGGTGAATGTTCAGGCACTTTAGTAATTAAACTTTAACTTTAGAAGTTAAATTGCTTCTAAATAAACTACTGGGATTTACCTTTGCCATGGAGATCAACAGTCTTCTTGTTTTCTACATTGCAAGAGCCTGGAGCATCATTATGACAGCCAGCGTTGTAATCTAAGACACCACCAGAAACAGATTTGAAGAGGAAGAGACCTGTATTTATTTATAGTCAAGAAGACCTGTGGAAAACAAAAACAAAACGCCTCCCCTGCTCCCCACCACCCCATATTCAAGAGTTTTAACCAGCAAAACTTCATCTAATACTCAAATCATTAAGTGTCACAATCAGCCTGTTCTGTAAAATAAAATGCACTGTGGGAAAGTTAGTGGATGAAACTACAGAGATAATGACAGGTTACTGAGAAAGAATAATGTCTGGTTAATAATCAGCATCCAAAACATGTTCAACTATTTCTAAAATAGAGGCAAATTGCCACCTGGAAAATATAAGGAGTACCTGTAAGACAGGAGAGTCTGTCTCAGGAAGCTGTGAGAGTGCTTATGAATAACATCCTTGACACAACATCCCAGGGCAATGATGCACAAGAGGGACATCAAACAGAAGCAGGCACGTTGCTGTGCCTCTGTGAAGCACGAATGAGACCACTTCAGGAGTGAGATGCCCATTATTGGGTCCACACCACATGGAGAATGAGGAAATACTGGGGAGACTCCAGCAGAGGACAGTCAGGGTGACCCTCAGCCAGGAGACCAAGCCTTCTCAGGTGTGACTTCAGGTAGACAGGCTGACTTTCTTGCCAAGGAGGAAGCTGAGTGGTGACTTATATTCTTACACACAGAAAAATCAATCTGATAAGGGAATGGTGAGGTGGTATAAAGTTGCAGACAAAGGGATAACAAGATCAGGTGGGTAGAAATTGAAGTCAGATGAATTCAGCCTTGACACAAGATGTGATTTGCTACTCTCAAAGTTAATGGGATGTCACAGGAGGTGGGCTCTATTCATGACTACACCAGGCACCTCTGTAAATTTATGATACCATGTCCCTTACAAAATGCTGCTCTTTCAAAACTGACTTCACACAATGTGTATAAAGTCAAGAAGGGGTGAGTAGGCAAGAGAGACATCAGGTGCAAAGGGGAAATTGGGGCAGAGGAGGTTCTGGCATGGACACATGCATATCATTTGAACTGCTGCAGATGGCTGTGCAGATGAAAATATGATGGTTCCCGTTTGTTGTCTCCTTCTTGCTCCATGGGGAGGCTGGGGAGCCCTCTGTACCTGGGTAGAGCTGTTAAGGCCATTGGTGCAACAAACCTCCCTACATCCAGGGTTCGTGGAGTTGCCCAGGGGACTCTGGGGGATATTTTTCTCCTGTCAGTGTACAACTACTAGGTTTGTATTTCAGATGAGGGCAGAGAAAAGATATGTAACTCCAGTGGGGCACAATAAATCTGAATAGGACAGATCACAGCACACCAGGCAATCACTTGCTGCTGGAAGATGGTATCGAGACCTCTTTTACATTTTATTTAGCACATTACCAGGTATGGAACTAGACGAGAAGAAACCTTTGGCTAACATCTACAGGTCTTGACCATGCTGAGCATAGACCACCTGCTAGCGTGGTGTCCCATGTGTACCCACCCCTGCCTGGCAGCAGCACAGCCTCCTTGGCTGCTGGAGCCCGGGCTGTGCTCATGTCTCCAAAGAGAAGATGGCCAAAACCATGGGGTGCCCCAGAGGAGAGTGGTGAGGGCTTCCTGCCTTTCAGCTGCCTGAACGCTGAGCAGAAATGAAAAGCTGCTTGTTGAGGACTGAGCTCCTCCAGCTTCCTGCTGAGCCTGGCTGCAGCCCTTTAATTAGGGGAAGCTAATTACATTTGACAGAGGAAAAGAGGCTGTCAGGTAGTATGGGAGAAATTATTTTTGATTCAGCAGAAAACATTTTAACCTGAGGTGTCCTGTAGGCAGGAGGCGCAGATAGGAAGCCAGTGTGTCTGAGAGCAGGATGTGTTGTCTTTTCAGCAACATTTCCCTTTCACTAGGGACATGTCCTATTTGGGCAGCGGCTGAAAGACAGGAGACGAAAAGCTGCTGAGGCTGATGTTTCACATCAGCCAGCAGCATCCCACCTTCCTGCTGCCTCGGAGAGGTGGCAGCAGCCAGAAGGGTGGGCGCTGCTGGGGCATGTTTAGGCAGGTGATGGACCTGAAGAAGGCTTAGGACATGCAAAACCTCTTGACTATTTGCTTATCAAAAGATTTAGGCTGAGCTTTCTAGAAGAAGCTGGCAGGGCTGAGCATAGCCCAGCCCCACTGACATCCAGGTGGAACTGGGCTACTCGGTTCCTGGATCTCTTTGAAAATCCTGGATTTCCTCTCCCCTCCCATCCCTGGGGGACTGGAACTGGCTCAGGGTGCTTGCTTGTGACTTATTTCAATATGTAGTTAAATAATTGCGATATCGCAGAACTTAAACTCGCTAAACTCCAATGACTAGTGTAATGTGGAGTCTGAAGAGCTGACGATTGCAAATGGTTAGCTAACAAGTGTTTACAGTGCCTCATGATAGTTGCTGGCACTAAGACAAGGACAGTAAAAAGTGGATTAGATGAAGATAAATGTGAGACACAGGCAGAAACAAGTACTCCAGCAGATGTGTGTGGAAATTAATGGGGTGGTGATAATAACAAATTCTGATTCGCCACACAGTAAATGTGTCTCTTGATAATCAGTTTCCAGTAGGATACCAACCAGGCATGCAGAAGACAGAAACCTAAATGGGGTGACATCTCTGCATTTCCAGTGCATTGAATAGACACTGAATACTCAAAAGAAAACAGCTAGACAAGTTGACTTTGCTTTGTCCCCTGCAGTCTCCCCTCCCACTCAAAACTTTATTTTCTGGATCTGTGAGCCAGTTTCTTGACAAATAAATCTGCAGGGCTACCAGGGAAAGATGTCTCCTAACTCGAGCATAAGGCTGGTGGTCAGGAGATCTTGATCATGTTCCAGCTGGTGCCTCAGATATCCTGTCTGACACAGGGTGACAGGCCACTACTGACCCCACATGTCTGCTCGTTTGCCGAACTGGGACGTGAAAGCTCCCACACAGCAAAATACTTCCTCAGATGCCTTGTTGAACTTCATGTGTTTATGTTTGTGAAGAGAACATAGGATGAAAGGCATTACAGAAATGCAAGACATGATTTGTTATGATTTAAAAGGCATGCAGTCTCAGCAGTGCTACTTTAAAATATTTGCACCCTGCAGGCATTTCCAGATAAGAACTCAAGCCCAGCTTTTCTTTTCCGGTCCCATATTTTTAAAGCAGCAGAGTAGTTCCCAAACCCTTAAACGGGTCTTTGGGCTTTCCCACTGTAGCCTGTGTGACCACAGGGACCAGATAGTGGCTCCACAGACATGAAAAGCAGTCTCTGCACTTGCCCCTCTCCCCTGTACCTATGGACATCCTTCCTCCCCCAGCTTCATCCTGCACATCCATCCTTGCAAATGTCTGCAATGAAGGTAGCACAAACCTGGCCAGGGCTTCAGCTGTGTCCATTCCCTGGAGGAACCAGGAGCGGGGATGAGTGTCAGGGGAAGTTGAGGAGAGTGGGCTATTCTGCGGTACCCATGCTAAGAGCATCAGATTCATGCCTAGAGTGCAGTGTCAGGGTGTAGGTCTGCAATGAGATTTTCTTGGCAGGCAAATCATTCAGAAGAGTCACATTTCTCCACACTCTCCATCACAGTTCGCTGCTGCCTGAATTGTGCAGATAAAACTGGGCAGCACTTCTGTGTACCCAGGCCTTGGGAACATACAGCTTAACAATAGAAAACAGAAGGTTGGTTTTTTTGTTTTTTTGATACTTGTGGTAATTTTATTGAAGCTGTTTACAGAGCAGTGCTATAAACATGTTTCGCAGCAGACTGGACACTGGGGAGATGAAATTCAACTTACAAACGACCTGATCAGCCAAGCAGGGACTGCCCTGATGCCAATTTTGCCGATTTATGTGGAGCTCAGCCTGTAGCAGGGGAGAGAGAGGAGGAGGAGGAGAACAGGAAGCCCTGAGGCTGGTGTCACTACAGGGGTAACTGTAAGAAGGATCCATCTCATCACTGGTATTATACTTGGTATTTCTGCCCAGATATCTGTAGTGGGGTTGGGTGAGGGTGAGAACAAAACCTATGGGACCTCCCTGCACACCTGTTAAAATGCAGTAATTGAAAAAAGCAGAGGATACTAAAGACAAAGAAAAGGGAATGTATGGATTTGTGTCTTACATCCTAAAATGAAGATGACATATTCTACTCCCAGACAAGGGAGCAAGTACTTGCCTGCTCAAGGATGGTTTTTCCTGCTGAGCCCTCTGGCTACATGGGACGATGCTGCCCAGATACTCTGTCCCCTGGTCCCTCTTTCCCATCCTCCCCGTGTTCATCCACATCAGTTCTGGTCTCTCTTGCCTCAGGCTTGGGGAGTGAGGGGTCAGGAACTGAATGTGATGGTGAAAGTCCCTGAAAACAGCAAGCAGGGACATGCTAGCTCCAGGCTACCAAGGGTTTAGCCCAACCAAACGCATCTAATTTTTCTGTCACCGCTTCTTGTGCACATGACCTGTTAAAAGGATTAAATTAAAAGAATTCCCAGAGCTAATCTAGCGATGATATTATGAGAGACAGGAGCTCAAGCATATCCCAGAGGTAGCTGATCGGGTTTCCTAGGATGTATTATTTATGGGGCCATCTGCTTTAGACAAGTATTGAAGTCTGAAGGGGAGGAGGATTTTGATGGAATTCACTCATTTAACTGGAACAGGGGATGCTGTGGGCTTTTGCCCTTCCTCCCCGCTAACCCGCTCCCCAAATGCTGCTGTAGTTATTTACGGAACAAAGCTAGCAGCAGGTTACCTGTGTGCTGACGCCTTCAGCAAAACACTGCTTGGCTCTGAGAGCTCACTCATGTACTTACAGAAGGGGCCATTCATAGTGTGGTCCATTAGCGTAAGGGAGACAAGTATAAATGTGTTCCAGCCTGAGTTACTGGTACTGTGAAACACGAATGTATAAGCAGAGCCATGGCTGGAATGTGAGGAGGCAGGGGCAACAGCCAAAAGAGGCAGAGTCTGCAGGAGAACAGGAAGAATTTCTCCAAAATAGCTAGTTTAGTTACTGTGTGGCTCAGTAACTGAAGGATTTGTTTACTGCTGTTATTGTCAACAAGAAGAAAAATCACAAATGAGAAAAAAAAAGAAACTGTCTCTCTTTCTGATTTGGGCTGACGTGCTATTTAAATAATATGGGTCAAGAAATCTGAAATAAAATATCCTCATGAACAGGATTTGTGTTCTCTCTCTTCTTGTCTGTCTCCCCTGGTGCTAAAAGCAGCCACCTTCTGCTGACATTTCCCCATCACAGTTGCATCATCAGATTTCTGAATATCGAAGCTTCCTCAGGCTAATGTCTGAACCTTTCTTAGTGATCAGGAATTAAATTCCTAATTCCTCACATTGCTTTGCTTGGGATGTTTCTGCTAAACCTTTATGTAGAAATTTGCTGGAAGCTACCTGTCAGTTTGCTGTGCATTTTCCAGTAATTCAGACTAATGACTCGTCAACCTCCTCCGTTTGTTTTTTGTTTTTTGGTTTTTTTTCTTCTTCTCTTTGCATCTGTCTAGAAGTAGCTTTTTGCTCCAGTTACTGCTTTTACACATGGCTATCTACCGAGACAAAAGTCTCACTGAGGCTTTATTGATTTATCTCATGACTTTTTTCATAATAATGATTTTGTTAGTTATTAAAAAGGAAAAATCTGAGCAACTGGTTGTAGAGTTTAAAGATTTGTATCTCTGAGCTGGGGAATGGCTTAAGAGCTGTTCTCCTGCATACTGGACCTATGCAAGAAAGTTTTGATTATGACAAATGCAGAATTATAGTCACAGACTATATGAAAAAGTGGCTGTGTACAAAATCCTTTTATGCAGAGTTTTCACTTAGCCGAAATTTCAGTTTCTGTATGATGAAAGGTTTCTCCTCGAGTTGCTACCTATCAATGTTTCTGTTTCATAGACTCACAGAATAGTTTGGGCTGTAAGGGACCTTTACATTTCATCTAGTCCACCCCACCCTGCAATGAGCAGGGACATCTTCAATTAGATCAGGTTGCTGAGAGCCCCATCCAGCCTGGCCTGGAATGTCTCCAGGGTGACAGGTGACATGCTGAATCATCTATATGTCCCAGATGTCCAGTCTGGGAAACTCAGCCCACAGAAGGACCCTGAATCAGGCCATATGCTGGGATTTTGTTCACTCGTGAGCTTTGCTGCAATGTCTTCCTGAGGTAGCTAACCCCCTCAAACTGTCTCACTGACCCCCTGGCCGTGGCATGCTGAGGTGCCATCAGGCTCTTCTGACCAGGGGACAGTACTGTGGGACATGGCAGCCAGGAGGAGGGAGCAGTGCAGCTCCACTATGAATGGCTTTCAGCCACATCAGTGTAACTGGTTATCTTACACAGCAAAGGGCTGGGTGCCCTCAGCATCCCCTGCTCTGTGGCACCTTGACAACACGGGGAGAAGAGAGGGTGGTCATGGTCATAAGTCATCTGGGTGGCTCAGTCTCATATAGTTTGATCCTCATCCCTGCCTGGTGTCCTCCAGTCCGCTGTGCTGTGGCTCAGTCAGCGGCAGGGTTCATCAGAAGATCAGCTGAAGTGATGGGGAGATTGCTTTTCTTTTTTTCCCTTGGGGTACTTGCAGCCAAGGCCACTTCCCTGATCTGGATCACTGTGAGAAAACACAACAGTGTGGGAAGAGGCAGGACAGGGATTGCTTAATCCATCCCTGCTGTTGAAAAGCATTCACCGCACTAGAGCCTCAGGGACCAGACTTGAACCTAAATTTTAGTCTTCCAAGAGGGAAGATCTCTTCAAGTAATCACTGATGTTTCCTGTTGTGTCAATGAAGAACAAAAAAAGCTTTTGGAGGCTTCCACATCCTGTTCCTTTTGGTTTACATCCCTACACTAGGAGAATGGGGTTTTGCACAGTAAACAGTAGTGGTATTTTTGAGGTCTGCATGATCATGTTACTTCCGAGCAGTGGCAGTAAATACAGTCTCGCCTTTCAGTACTCCTACATGCATGTGAATGTGTGGCTGGTTGCCTTTATGCGAGGCTTGTGTGGAGTATCTGGGCCCTTAAGAACTGCATGTGGCTGCTTCACCACACTATGTCTGGATACATGCCATGGTCATGCATATTTACCCCAATGTGGCCGGACATCCTGGGGTATGATCCAATGGGTACATCCATTTCCACTGCACACCTGGATATGTATCTTGTCTTAATTGTTCTGACACTAGAGATACATAATGTGCCTCCAAAATACTCTTGTAAGTGCGTCAAAAGTTTATTTAAACTGATTCTGATCCCCTTGTGCCATTTGCCATGTTACTTGGATGACCCATTAAAAAACAGAGTTTTTCTGTAAGCAGATGCCACAACTGTTGTCTGTCCCTGACTAGTTACAGATTCAGATAAATTCTGATGGCAATCCCATTTATTCTTCCTGGATTATCTGTAACAAGAGGTAAGAAACATTGCACCAGGAGTAAACCATAAAATCATAGAATGTTCGGAGCTGGAATGGACCTGCAAGGATCATCGAGTCCAACCCCTGTCCCTGTATGTGACAACCTCACAGTTCACACCATGTGTCTGAGGGCGATGTCCAGTCTCTTCCTGAACACTGTCAGGCTTGGGGCCGTGACACCTCCCTGGGGAGCCTGTTCCAGTGCTCCACCACCCTCTGGGGGAAGAAACTTTTCATAATGTCCAACCTAAACCTCCTGTGGCACATCTTGCTGACATTCCCCCTCCCCCAAGTTTTGCTGCTGCAGCCATGAGAGGTTTTGAACACAGTTGGCATTTACCAGGGGTGTGGGTCTTTACAAGATGGAGCCGTGTTTACTGCAGTTGGGTGAACCTCCAGGTCGTACCTTCTCCCTCTGGCCCTTCTGCTGACCCAAGGTGTGACATCCCTCCACACACTTACATGCTGAGTCTCAGCTCTGCTGCACCACTGGATATTGGATCCCAGCACCTGCAACAAATTAAAGAGCACTGAAATACTCCTCCGTGCTGGTCACTCATCGTACAGCTGACACAAAAGCCCAAATTCCTTTCACATGAGAACATGGATACATCTGCTTTTAATCATCTTTCTCCAGGCAGCCAGCCTGATGAAGCAGAAATGTGATTCTCCACACTTGGTCTGGGGAACGCTGGGCAGACGCCTGAAGCCGAGGGGCTGGGATTTGGGAGAGGCAGAATAAATGCGCCTTTCACGCCCAGCATCCCTGGCAGTCCCACGGCTCCCGCGCTCGCAGCCTTGGTCGCTTCTTGCCCTGGCTTGCAGGAGGCAAGACATGCTGAAATAAAGAGAAACTTGTTCTGTGGCAGGAAAGGTCATTTCTTCTGGCCAGGAATTTGGAAAGGAGACAGGAAGCATATTATTTTAAAGGTAAACTGAAAATATTTGTTTGCTGGAGGAAGGGGAGGAATGTCAAAAAACATGTTAGCGTTCTCTAGAAAAAATTACTGTGGCATCTTACTCCTGCCCTGACAACGGCTGTGGGGTGTCATAAAGAAATGTTTTAGTCTTCAGCAGTCTGTAGCCTCATGCAGAGTATATTTCTTGCTGGAAGGATACTCTTTGTCCATCAGTGCACGCATGTGTGTGTGTGCACGAGGGTGTGAATACATACTCCGTAGCAAAGGAAATGGCTAAAAATATTAAGAGTAAAGGACAGCGAGTGGACACGGGAAAATTAGCAGAGTCCCTGGTAATGCTATTGTTTGTTTCTTAATATTTTCTTTATTGCAGCTGTCTAATGAAGAAACAACTAAAAATCACTACTTTAATCAAAGCTGCAGTTTGTAGCACAGATGTTTTATGGTGTACGTGCTTTTGTTGATTTGTCAGATTACATTTCAAAACTTCCCTTTCATGCTGCTATACCAGAGGACTAAAGAAAATAATTTATAGATGCAATTAAGAATGCCATGTTTGGGCAATAAAGGGAAAGTATTTTTAACAAAAGCAAGCTTGATGTTGAGTAGCTCAGCTTCACTGTGATTCCTGAAAGCCTGCTGAAGGCAGCAGCCGCAGTATCCTTTTAATCCTCAAAACTATTCATCAGTTAATATATTTGCAAAGGCTAGGCTGCCATCCCTCCTAAAAGTGTTTTTTACTGGCTCATAGTCCAGATAGCCTGAGGACTTAAGCCAGGTCTGCAGAGGGTACTTTGGTACTTTGCCGGTGCAGTGATGCAGTTGTAGCCGTGGTGCCCCCAGGGCACGCATGTCCCAGCCCAGCTGCAGCGTCCCACTGGCTGGACTGATAAAAATGGTCAGAAGTGACAACTTGACACATCCCTCACTGACACAGTGGTGCAGGAAAATGCTGTGCTGGCAGGCTGTGGGGGGGACCTGGGGCAAGGCAGCCTGCTTGGGCTTTGCTGTTTGGAAGCACACAGTTAAATCAGGCTCAGATTTCTTCTCAGTTCTTTGAACTGAACTCTCACCAAGACCTGCCAAGATCTTATTTTAGGCCAAACTCTATTCTTGGCCTCAAACAAATGCCCAATGGAGAGGAAAGCTCACCTGGATAAGCCTGACTCCAGGCACTTTCAGAAATCTAGCTGTCGTAGGGAAGTTCTTAATATAATAGTAGGGTGGAAGAACTTTGTCCCTTAACAAATGCAGGCGATGGTGATGGACAGACATGGTTTTAAAAAAGTTTGGCATGCAGGGCGTCTGTTCACTCCTATGCACGTTTGAACATTGCAGTTTATTCATCTGCATTCAAGCTGACAGTAGAATGAGTTATGCTGGTGCACGAAGATTCAAAGGGAAACATCTATCATTAAAAAACAACAGGAACAACACATTTATTTAACACAGGCTGAAATACAGAAATGTTTGCATGCTGTGTTTGGCTTGACTTACTATAGGCAAGACTTAATGATGTACAAAAGGGCTGTCTGAAAGAAACTGTGCGGGATCTAATATTTTCTGGGGCTTGTCTCCTAAATGTTCATTTGGATGTTGCAACACACTGACACTCTGTAATAAATCCATTTGGGTATTATTTAGAGGTCTCATACTCAATGTCTTTTTTTTCAATACAGTTTCATTCCCTGTGAATGCAAATGCGTTGGTATAAGGAGATGAGAAACTCCCCAATGATAGACACAGATGAGATGCCTTTAAAGCTCTGTCAATGGCCCCTGAAAATATTGATCGCCTAGTGTGGTTACTGAGAAAAGATGCTGAAGCGTTTGGAACTGAACAGTTAGCAGAGTGTGGATCAAACCTGGATTTTCAGTTACAGGAAGGATAAGCCCTTGTGTCAGTCCACCCCTGTGGCAGTCAGCCAGTCTGATGGTTGGGTCTCAATGTCGCAATGGGAAAACGCACATCTTTGTTACTTTGCTTTGTGAATGCTGTGCTTACAGAGATTGTTCTTACCATGCAGCTCTCATCCTCAGCAGGAGGCACAAGTCTTTGACTTCAGGGAGTGAATGTAATTTGTCAAGGCCTTGCAGAATCTGGTCTTGCTCTTGCCCCTGGGTCTTTCTGATCTGTTCTGCTACCACCCTTTGCCTGCCCTGCTGCTTACCTGCAGCCCCTCTGCTCCTTGCAGCTCTGTCATCAGCCCTCGTCCTTTTCAGATATTGCCTGAAGCCACTGCTGTGCAATTGATGGTAAAAAGGTAACAGTTAGGTTGAAGGAAAGTTGGCTTCAGCTGACATTTTTGTATAAAACTGGAGCAATCAATTTCAGAGGGGATTTGTAAATGTATAAAGTCTGCGCTACCACCTGTCGTTTCCTTCCTTTCACATCCAAGAGACATGCATTGATTTTAAGGCTAGAAGACATCACTCTGGGCTGACCACCTGCATAATTCAGATCCTCTGACATCCCTGTATAAACTCATGTTTCAGGATCAAAAAGAGTACTTGTGGCAGAGACTGTCTTTTAGCAAGAAAAAAAAAAACAAACTAGCCTTAATAAAGGGAGATCCACATAGTCAAAGTCAGTCCTTCTTAAGTTATTCCAAGAAAAATGCCTTATACTTTTCACACGCTTGTTAACACCCATCTGAGATTTTTCCTTCGGAGTTACGCTCTGAGCCCATTACACATCCTATTAGGTTCTAAGCACTCCCGAAGGGACACTCCTTCGCTAGCTGCACGTGCATCAGCCCTGCATAGAATTCAGGTATTAGTAAACAAAATATACACGTTTCATAACTGTAATTATTCTTGTCACAAACTCAGCCTCAGATAATTTTGGATAATTTATTCCTGAAGCTGCTCACATAGTCTGGGAAGGGAAAAGGCAGATACATTTTCCAATGTACTGCTATGCAGAGAATGTGCTCAGATCTTCGAACAGTGTTTCTGGTTTGTATTGTTTGTTTACATAGAAGAGTTTACTTCTCTGTGTGTGAGAGCTTATTTTAAGTCAAAATATATGATGTTTAAGCAGAAACCAGAGATGATTATGGGATAGAAACCTCTGCTGAAATAAGAGGAGGCGGAATTCACCCATAAAGAAACCAAAATGAAGGTATTCTTGTCAGCCTTTGTTTTACTTTGTTTCTTTTTTAGCCTAGCAGCCTGGAGCTGGCTGTGGGTTTGCAGGGAAATCAATCAGTGCCTTGGGCGGCAGGGTCTCTCCCTGGCTGGGGGAGGCTGATTGATTGTTTCACATATTGAGACTGTAGGTTTGATGGGAACTGTATAGGAATGGTGTCAGTAGTGAAGATTTGTAAGTATACATTACAATATATGCTCCTTGTTCAGATAAAAAGAAAAAAACACCCCTCTGCTGTGTCTTTCTCTTCTCTCTCTGCTGTGCAGTTCTCTCCTTCCCCTCCAAACATTTCAGTATGGCTTGTTCTCAGTGCAAAATAAATTCATAAGTCATGCAAGTTCAGTACTATGGAAAAGCTTTTCTATAGGCATACTTAGTGACTTTGTAATGACTTAGAGATTTGGTTATATTGGTATTGGGGTGTTGGGGTTTTTTGTTGTGTTTTGTTTTTTTTTTCTTTAGTGTAGCACTGTTTCTCATGGAATGGGCAACCCAAACTACCCACATGACAAAGCTTCAAAACTTTCACATGGATAAGGATAAAATGTTGTTGACTTTGCTGAACCCAAAAACAGGTGTTGCATTTGAATCAGCAGGACCAGGACTCTTCTTGTCCATGTCCCAAACATTTGCTCAGCAGTGGGCCAGGCCAAGTCTTTGAAAAATGTGTTTCCACGTTGGGTGGTGCATACTTCAAAGTGTGCCTGATTTGTGCTCCTCCAGTTTTCTCTTCATTGAAAAAAGGGCAGCAAACCTCTTATCTTACTGTCTCTGATTAACAAATGATTACCAACAGTAAAGTTATATCACATGTCACATGCTGTCCCTGCATCTCTATTAATCAGCATGAAAAATGAAAGTTTAAATGACCATCTTTAAGAAGATATTACTTAGCCAGTTACTTGAGTGAAAATGACTAATCTTACGCTACCGTGCAACGTCTCCTGCTCTATCATATAGCCATTACCATGCTCCTGCTGTTTCTGTAGGATACAAGGATTCCTCAGAGGTTTGTCTGCATGTTTACTCACTCCTGTATAGCTAAACACTGCTAATCCCAACACACATGGGAAAGAAAGAGAGAGATCAGAGTCACCAGAGCATCCCTGTACCCTGCTCAGGTCCTCCTCAGCTCTCAGCAATGTTCAGCTAAGATGTATTAGACTTACAGCCACTGCATCATTACTAATAATTACCAGGAGAAAGCATCTTTCCATTGTGGCCATTAGGTGGTAACATTACATAAAGGCAGTCACCGTCCTTCGCCTAGGTCTGCAGCGCAGGTTGTGAATAGATGTTAAACCAGGGAATTGTTCTTTGAAGCAAAAATCACTGCAGTCTTCTTAAAAAAAAAAAGTCAGACACAAAGATTTATGGTGGCAGATCTTGAGAAAGGAGGAGGTGAAATACTTTTGTGTTGGTTTTGGTAGCAGCAAGAGATTTAATTGCTCACCATACCTTCAAAAATTACAGCTTCAGAATTCCTGTTTCTGAAGCAGATTATCTTTCTGGTTAAACTGTATATTTTGTCTGGCCTAAACCTGAATTATCTTACTGTCTTGCTCAATGGGACATTTTTGATGGTGAGGAAACAACATGGTGGAGATGGATGGCAGCGTACTAGCTCCTCTGTGCTTCAGTCATCCCCAATGGCAGGAGCTCCAGGGCATGAGAGCAATTATGCCGATGCCTAGAGGATCTAGCAGGGACCTCAGAGACCTGTCTACATGAATAAATGTGGGCAGGTTCTTCTGCTTGGGTGAAGGAGAGCCAGCTTCATTTCAGAAGTCCTGCAGCCCTGTTAGCACAGGCAGAGCTACTGGGTACTGCTGTGAGCTGGGTCAGGCCCTGTGCCAGGCTTTGGGATCAGAACCCTGGGGTGTTCCCTTCCAACACTCACCGATCACAACCCCAGGAGAGCAAAGATCCGGGGGTGATATGCCTGCCTTTCCAGGAGAGCCATGTTTCTGTACAATGACATTTTACAAGATGCAGGTGTAGCAGCAGGAGACTGGGATTCAATCTTTTTGTGATAAATGGGATTCCGTAGGGCTCTTAAAATTAAAAATACATGAATACTCACAGGACAGATGCCTAAATGATCACAGCAGGCACAAAAAATCTCCACTCAAATTTCCTAGCCCCACAGCCGTTGCACTGCCAGGTTGGCACACACGTTCTTTGAAGTCGCTGGCATCCGAGCACAGGCAGGTGCAGTGGGTCTCACGTGGGGAGATTAAAGATGTCACGATCTTTTACTCAGCAGCAGCACGGAGAGATTACAGAAAGTGTGCTCTCCTGGAAACAAACTGAACTGTGAATCAGAAAGGTAATCTGACATCAAATGAACAGAGCATGGGCCTGTTCACAGGCAGGGCTCAGGTAGGGCATTGGTGAAATTGGAAGGTAGAGTTATAAAGCAGAGCCAGCGAAAGCGGCCACAAAGAAGATCAAGAGAGGTGTAAGGTCACACGTGATAATATCAGAAATCCAAGCGAGGTTTCTGCCCTGATAACCTTAGAACCATCCTCTGAGCTGGGACATGCCGCCCATTATTAAGGCTCCAAAAGGCTTGTGTTCGACCCGAGGAGACAGCAATCACCTGCTGTCTGCTGCTGCTGACTTTGCCATGTTCTGACTGCTTGGGCAGACTTTTCCTGTGCCAGGGGCCTGCCTCAGGCAGGCTGGCGGTGATGCTGCAAATTTCAAGCCAATTTCCTAGCTACCTGAGAAAAGCAAGTTGTTTTGTTTATGCTAAAAGCACCTGGCAGGCTTGAGGAGATGTTCCAGCTCCCCTGCTTGGAAAAAGGGGCTTCATACTGAGCAAGGAGGGGTAGCAGCTGTCTGAGATGCAACCCCTTTCCTTCCCTGTGAAAATGCACCCACTTTGCCTCATTCCAAATCTAAAAAAAAAAAAAAAAAGTTTAAAAGCCTAGGCTCAGTAAGCATGTGCTGTGTCCCTGCAGGTCTGTGAGGCTTGTGTCCCCACTGGTGAGGCTGCAGTGGAGATGTGCAGGGCTTACCTTGTTCCCCAGGCTGTCCTGCATTGCTGCAGGCTCCTGGGACTGAGGGGACTGGAGCACAGGGAAGGAAACTTTGGGTAGAGCTAACCTGTCACTGTCTCCAGCACCTCAGCAAGGACACTTGGTGTGCTAGTAAACTTCCCTCTGCAGGCAGAAATCCACCCCAGAGAATGCCTAAATTTAACGGGCATCCAAGTCATAGCTAAGGGGTCATGAAAACACCAATTTGGACTGCAGGGACCAGTTTTGGGTATTGCTAAAGCCTCAAACACAAGACAGGAGAAGGAAGCAATATGATGGCTATGCATGGGATCAGATCGCTCCTCTCTCTGCAGTGACCTGCTCAGGGGACAGTGCTTACCAAGCATGACGTGGGCCTGACCCCCAGCTATTCCTCAGGGTGGCTTTGATGTAGTATCCTCTTCCAGAAAAAAGGAGAAGAAGTTCTGTTTTATCAGTTTCATCCCATTCCTCCTTCTGGCCGTATTCTCCCATCACTTTCTTACTTGGCTCCAACTCCTGCAAACCAGCTACCTGAGCTGTCACAACTCACTAGTCCTGAAGAAAACTAGCCCAGCAAGAGTAAGCCTGACTACAACTCTGCTGTTTCAGCATGCTGAATCAGCTCCTAAAAGCACTAGAGCCAGAGCTGGTAAGCAAGGGATGGACCAGGTAGCAGGAGGCAGAGAGGTTTCCCCCTCTTGTTGGTAGCAAACCATCACATTGACTTCAGCTCCTAAGGGTAAGGCAGCTGTCTTGGGAAGCACAACCTGGTTTCCAGCAATCCTCCAATTTGTGCTGGCTTCACCACAAGGCATTGAACTGTGCGTTGGAAAGGCTGGCTCCTCCAATGGTGATCTTTACAAAGGAAGAGACTCATGCATGCTGCTCTGCAAAGGGATTTAGGGCTGTGGGTGGCAAGGCGAGGCGTATTCCTCCAGTGCCCACGTGTCTGAAAGTGGCTGGACTTGCTAGAAACTCCTCACAGCTTCCCCTGGGCTTACTGTTGCTGACATGATGATGCTGTGTCCCCAGATCAGCCTTCTGGTGAAGAATGAGGGAGGAAATAATGATCTTGTGGTCAGGCTTTGGTTGGGGGCCTGGGAAGATGGGGAGACTGTGGCAGGTGGGACAAGGCAGCTGGTGGGACACTCTTCAGGGAAAGGCTCTATCACCATGAATAGCATGTGGTCACTGGCAACACAATGCACCACAGGGTCGAGTAGATTTTTTTCATTAAATGAGCACCATCCACCCAGTAAGTCCAGAGTTTTGGGCAAAGAACAAAAATGTGTACAAACCATTAAGACAGCAATAATGTACAGGAAGAGGGATGCTAAAATCAGATTGCTAAAATTAAGATTTTTAAGACTTTGCATTTACTAATCTTTGAGTAGTCACAGCTCATTTGTTGTGATTTTTTGGTGCATTTTGTTTTGTTTTGGTTTGGTTTGGTTTGGTTTGTTTTGTTTTGGTTTGGTTTGGTTTGTTTTTTTTTTAAGTGTGCATGCATTCTGGATGTGAATAATAAAATAAGGGAATGAAAACAAGTCAAAAATAGCTCCGAAGAGTTCAGAAAAAAATGTTTTGAAGCATAAAAGGAAGAGTCCTGAGAGACAGTGGTGAAAGAAAGATGAGTCAAATGAAATCAGGCTGTGGTAAAAAGATGTTCTAGGGTACTACAGTCCCTCTCCATCTCCCTTCCTCTTAGACCTGACTCGCAGACTTGCCATACACTTCTAGGATCATCCTAAAAATATACTGAAGGCAGTGGAAGAGAAAAGGGATAAGGATTTCTTAGAGAAATTATGTATCTCTCTATGGAAAGGAAGAAGCCATGTTCAGATAATGCTGCTGAACAAAACTGCTTCTCATTGAGCTTATCATAAGAGCAATAAGGTGTATTGAGGGCAGCAAAGTACTGTGATTTAGTGAAGGGAGGAGGACAGACAGACCAACAGACATCATTTCTTATCTGACAGGATCAGCCAGAAGTTGCAAAAAAATATCAGCAGTATCCAAGCACAAGGAAATAAACAAAAAAAACCTAAACCAAACTAACCACACCACAACAACAAGGGTACTTTAAGCTATTCTATATGGAAAACATAAACACTTATATTTATTAATAACATGGACCAAAGTCATGGTACTTCCAAGTGAGACATAATGGATCAAATGTTTCCCAAATCATGCGCTAAGGTCAATGAGACTCACAGCCAGCAACCAATAAGCTTGTCCTAACACAAAGGTATTTGACCTGGGATTTGGGGCTGGTCCTGTCACTATCAGGAGGACCCTGAAGCAGTGGAAGAAGTAGCATGAAACTCAAAATATTTTGAAAGAAACTGTCTGATGACTTAAATGTTCTTCCTTCTGCTTGGAAGAAAAACATGACTCCTGTGGTTTTCTTGGAACAGGCTGCAGAAAACCATCTGGAGTTCAAGTGCCTCTGTCCTGAGGCTGGTGGCCAGGGCAATATGGTTGTGAGATTTTGTAAAAATCTCATTAACAGAAAGTAACCATTTCCTGGGTGTTGACACCACTGTTCAATGCTGCCATGTTCTTGACCAAATGGGTTGTTTTAGTGGATCATTCAAACCTTCATGGTGCTTTATTGCAAACGATTCATCTCCTGCAACCCCTGGCTGATGTCCAGTTTATCTATTTGCCTACTAACTTATGCTGATGCCAGGTCTCACTATTTTATCATAAGTCTCATTACATTTGGTGGGTTTTTTCCTTGAAAATTCAGCTTTGGGAGTCCTATGATTACATAAGCATTTAATCTACACTATATTCAAAACATTATTTTGTTGAAACACTTAGAAACATGAAGCCTAATAAAGGAAGAAAGAAAGAAACCAAAACCAATCTTTCCACCGCTATTTTTTGTACTTTGAATTACTGATTATCCTTGAATGGCCACTACTGACACTATCTCTTACATTTTAATGAATACAACACAGTGCTCTCAGCAGCTACTGTGATAAGAGGCAAAACCAGGGGTGTCTCTCTGCTATTGAGGAACCTCTCTGTACTAAATTTTAGGCAAAATGTAGAATAGCAATGAAAATTCAAACACTTAAATGCGGCGATTAGGAACGACGCATACCAGGACGCAGACAGAAATTCACGCAGAGGCACAGATCTTGTTCAGGAAGGAGCGTAGAGCCTGGCCAAGCTGAGAGCTGACCTAGGCCTAGGCTGCTTTCTTTATTCACCATTGACGATTTATAGGATTTACAGGTACAGGCCTGGACTAAGATGTTTACAAAAAGGTGCTTTTCCACTAATTGTTACTAAGAACACACTAAACTCATGTGATGTTTGTCTCACTTGTTTTTCCACTCATTCACAGACCAGGCCCAAGGACATTCACACATCTCATGCACTTGTGGGCGATTATCCGGCCCAAGATACCATTCTCATGAGTCTGGGCTATAACTTTTTATAATTACGAGAAACGTACTTCAAAGTAACCTGTCCAAGGCCCTTTATATATTATTATGTTAGTATTATGTCTTTGACCGTCCAGATGGTCATGTTAGTATTGATCTTCCTTTATCATCCAGGTGGCTGGAACTGCACATCTTGCTTTCCCACATTTTACTTTCCAACACTTAAAAATTCAGTAATGCCTTGAGGCAGAGATTTTTTTTTCCCCTGTTTGGTTCATATCAGTTAGATAGCCACACATGCCCAAGACACTTTGAGTAGTTGTAGAAGTCACTGGACTTAAAACTACTATATGTAAACTCAGAGATCACGCGGTTGAAACAGGGTTGCCCAAGCAGTCACCAAATATGCAGCGACTTGCAAAACTGTTTAACAAATCAACTAGGATCTTTTTTACTCACCTCAAAAAACACACACAATGTCCTCAGACACTTGGTGTGGATTTTGGGGTTGTCCTATGCAGGGACAGGAGTTGGACTCGATGATCCTTGTGGGTCCTTTCCAACTCAGGACATGATTCTATGATTCTTTGATTCCTACAGACTCCGAAGGCAACACTGGCCGGCAGTAGGTTCAGCAATTAGGATTTCTCCAGCTCCAGTGAGCTCCTTGCCTGGCTGCTGCCTGTTGTTTCTCAAGGTCAGGCTCAGAGTGGTTTTCTGTTGGATTGATCCCAAATTTCTGTCTCAGACTTGAAGACCATAGTCCAGCCTCAAGCTGGTGAAGCAACAAAACCAGCCAGCTCCATCCTGCTATCCTTCTGTGGGCAACCCCTAAATTAGTGGTCCCCAATATGCTAAGGGGCTCGATGGGATTTTACACCATGCATGGAATGGGCCCTGCTCATCATCTCTCATCCCAGAGATGTATGGGGAGCAGTCCTGCTGATAACATTAATTAACATATTTTAACAAAATTTTGAACACCAAGAGTCTAACATTGTCAGCAGTGGTGATGAAAGACATTTAACTGAATGACATCATTAGCACAGACTTGCTTACCTGGAGTCCTGGTGGGTACTGGGCAGCCAAGGGCTCCCAGCAGAGGCAAACTGAGCCCTAAAATAAGGCTTAAACTCCTCCATGCTGGAGAAAGGGATGTTTTAAAGAGACTGATGTCACTGCTGATGGAGAGAGCCCAGGAAAACACCACCATAGTCAAGTCGCACGAGTGGCTGTGGTTTTACACAGCAAATAGCAGGTACTGCGGGCATGTCAATAAACATGGATACTCACTTGAAGGTGAATACTTTTAACAACAATGTAGTAATCACAAGCTCAGCAGAAAAAAAAAAGTGTTTTACTACAACACCAGCGCAACACTGCCTTAATCCCTAAAACAACCTAGAGCAGAAATAAAGATTGCTACTGGAAAAACACCAGCCACCTTTCTCCACTGCCTTTGAAAATAATTGGTGTTATATTTTCACACAACTTTTTTACTTTATGTCATAAACTTCTGTCCCCTGAACTGAGCAAGTGACCTCTTCTGGGAAGATGCTGCTCTCAGTTTAACCCTGAGCATTACATTCTTCTGTCAATCATTTCTTCCACCACCAGAGCAATGATTTTCTGCAATAACTTTGCACTTGAGTCAATCCATCTCTGGGTTTCACCAGATAGCACTTTATCCCAGCAGTTTCTTGAGTTACCATGTCATATGTGGTATCCAGAGGAGGTTTTGTGCTTTGCATTCCTTTGGCCCAGAGGCACCAAGCACCTGAAGTTCTGCAGAGCCTCAGCTCCCATGCAAGGCTTGTTACAAACTGACCAGCTGAGCAAAACACATTTAGACTTTGCCAATATAGCAATAGACAATAAATAGTCACTAGTTATTGCCTTGGTTTTGTAAATTATTATGACTGTTTCTTGTAGCATTCCATATGTGCTCTTCAATTCTGTCCCTTCCAGCTATATTCTACAACTAGCTTTCCAAAAACCTCTGGTGGTTTTAGTAAAGAGGCTGTCAACGTTAAGTTGATGGAAGAGTGCATTGATTCAGAAAAAGGGGCATTTGCTCCCACACATGGTGCCAAGTCTGCTGACTGTTGAAACGTGGGGCTATAGGGAAAGAACACCCAAAAGCAATGACAGAAAGGAAAGTTGCATGGGAATTGAGCTGGGACACTGGTCTGCTACAGAAGTGCTTCCATCACAGGGGTCTGGAAGGTGCTGCTCCCTCCCGCTCTGCCCTCCCAAAGGCTGCAGAGAGCAAGGGACAATTTGGCTGGAGTGACCACATCACTTTTTCAAGCTGTTGCCACCACCACTTTAACTGGGATGAGCAGGGAGGCCTGAGCATCAGCTCAAGGGTGGCTGGGGACAGAGGGAGGTAGGAAATGGCTTTGGGTGCAGTTCCAAGTACTTTTTTCACCAGGGGAAAGACGCACGGGTCAACCAGGGGTTGTCACCTGAAGCAACATTCAGGCTGGGGCTGGGGAACTACTGAGGGACCAGCCTGTGCTGCTGCTGCATTTTATAGTGAACGGTAAAGCTGGCCATAGGATCTTGTCCCACACCCACAATTAGCTGTGCCTGAAATAGCACTAACAGACGCCACATCTCAGGGAGCTGCCACACCACTGTACAGCTCTACAACTCCCCCGCCATACACGTGTATCTGTATACACACAGATGTATTCAATATCCATATTTATATACATTTATAATATATACAGCAGGGGTGTCAAACTCCTTTTCAGCGGAGGCTGCATCAGCCTCACGGTTGCCTTCAAAGGGTCAAATGTAATTGTAGGGCTGTATAAATGTAACTACTCCTGCATTTACACAGTCCTAAAATTACATTCGGCCCTTTGAAGGCAACCCTGGGGCTGATGCGGCCCCTGCTGAAAAGGAATTTGACATTCCTGATATACTGTGTATACAGTGTGTGTGTGTGTATGTATACATATATATATATATATATATACACCTGAATATATTAATGCTTCAGCTGCAACCAATCTGGAAGCAATCCTTGGATCAGGGAGCCAGGGCAGTGGTGTTTGCCAGATTTCTCACAAGTAGGTTACAGAGAGCCTGGCTCTTCCTGGCTCATCCTCACCTCCCCCTAAATCCCTCCTGCACTCCTCACTGTACCCTGGCACAGTTTCAGCAGGATGTGAGATGCCAGAATGGTCTCCTGAGCGTCATGGGTCTCTGCTGTGATGGGAGAGGTGTGTGTCCCAGGACAGGGGTTTAATTTGGCTTCATCTGGGCTGTTTCTGGCATTTGCAGGGGAAGGAGCTGAGAGAAGGTGAGTTCACTGAATGGAGCTTAAACTCTAATTAGGAAAAGGCAGCACAAGTTTAGACACCACTACAGTTATGATCCTGCTGAGCGAGGACTTTAAGTTTGTGAGTTTAGCTTTTGGTCCCTGAGTTCTTACTATAAGCTAAATCTGTCTATATTTAGAAAAAGAAATTAAAATTATTTTTTAAGGCTGATGAGTTACAATGCATTCTGATTTTCTGTGGATTTGGGAGATGGGAGGGAGGGAAGGAGAGGGAGGAAAATACCCGTGAACTAAGCCACCTTTGGTTGATTCTGATTTTGTTTTCCCACCAAGACAAGCACCCAATTTTCATCTGCTGTCAAAGACCACTGACAAACTGGCTTAATGTGTAGAGAAATGTTCAACGACATGCTGTATCTATTTATTTTTTCACATTCCTTTGTAAGAAAAGCCTGTGTGATTTGCTGAAAGCTCTTCACCAGTCGCGCTGGATGATGTGTAACCACAAAACCAAAGTGCTGCCCGGAGTGTCACCTTCTCCTGCCAAAACGCATCTCGCTCCGTGGTCGGGCGCAAAGGGCACAAGCCCACGGACGCCCACGGATGGGGAGGCCAGGGCGGCACGGGGTGGGGGTCGGGAGCGCTGTCCGCTCCCCACGCCGGTGGTTCGCAGATCCTCATCGCGCCACGGCTGCCCCGGCCCCCTCACCCGGGGGGCCGGGCGGGGGCGCGGCGTGGGGCCGGGCTGGGGCGCGGCGTGGGGCGGGCGTGCGCGCCCCTTCCCTGCGCTCCATCTCCGTCTGCATCCTCATCCTCTCCGTCTCCTCCCGCCCAGGTGGGTCTCCGCGCCGCCCGCCGCCCCCCGCCGCCCCCCGCCGCCATGCCAGCGCCGTGCCCCCGCGGGGCCCTGCCCGGGGCCGCCCTCCTCTTCTTCCTCCTCCTCCTCCCGCTGCTCTGCGCGGCCCCCGGTGAGTGAGCGCCCGCGCACGGACCGGGGTGCGGGGAGGGAAAACATAACCTGGCACGTCCCGGGGAAAAAACCAACAACTTTAAAACTTCTGCAAGTTAAACATCTTCTTTTAAAGGCGGTTTTTTTTTTGTTTTGGTTTGGTTTTTTTTTCCCGACTGAATAAAGCATTTCGGAGCAGCCGAGCGCTTGCGTGTCTCCTGTTGCACTGCCCAGTCCTGGGCTAAAGCGTCGGATCCCTTTTGGGAAAGGGCTCCAGCAGGGCAACAGCCTTGGTGGGCTTTGGGAAGAAAACTGAAGCAGTCCGGTTGTTAACCTGCCCCTCAGTGATAAAGGATTTCCAGGGTTATTGTGCCACCCTGGATGATGTGTGAAGGCACTCGCTGTGGTCTTCTGCTGAAAAATATAATTTAATTGGCGAAGATGACCAGTATTGGCGTTCTCTTACCAAGGAGAGCTGGGGAGAGGATGCCAGAAGCTTCTTTGCAGTGCATGTTGCACTTGAGCATGGACCAGGAGTGAAGGGAGGCATTGGGAGAAACTTGCTGCAGGGTTTTTGCCTTGTGGTCCAGAGCTATGACAAAAATACTTCCAGTGTTTCTCAAGATATGATGTTTTTGTTATTATTTCCTTCTTAGTAAATGTGTGTGGTTTATTTTTACTTCTCTAGATGTTTCAAGGGCAAACAAGCTTAAACTGATGCTTCAAAAACGAGAAGGTAAGTAAAGAGACAGCAAAGTGCTTTCCCTTATTTTTCCTTCGAGTTAGTTGCTACCAGTCAGAACTGCCAATGCACTGTCACTCAACCTTCAGCTCCATGAGGTCAGTCAGAGGAGCAGGACATAAGCACCTGGTTCAAAGCTGTAGAGCTCTCACTGTGTACCGCACCAAAACCTCCTGCACATACGGAGCCTGTGCCTGCCTGTCTGTTTGGGACTCGCTACTGGCAATGTTAGAGGCTCTGCTTATCACAGCTCCCACTGAAAACCAGGGTTTCCAGCCTCACACAGTATGCCTGTATTTTTCTCCATGCAGTGTATAGCATCTACCTTTTCCAGTGTGTGTGTGGCAGACGTGGCGTTTATATCTGGTTTATTTTGGGAAGTCACAAGCTTTTTCAAGGAATTCTAATGCATGGAAATACTGCTGGCTCAGATGCAGAGGAGAAAATGTGCAAACCAGGCTTGCTTGTGATGCTCTGACTTGTTCTTTTCATCCTCTTGGCCCCATGTATGCTTCCTTCTTGGAAGACTGCTCTCTCTCCAGGAGAGATGATGGCTGAGGGGCCAGCGGGCAGATGCACCGAATGGCTCACTGTTTGAGGGAAAGGGGTGGAAATGGAGCTGGCCAGAGACAAGTAGCACTGCAGCAAATGGGGGACAGTCTGAAACACCCCAAGAGTTTGGTTTGCCTCCCCTCAGCCTGCTCTATAGCTGAGGCAAATAATCTAAACCCCAACAGAGCGGACTTCCTCTTTCTGTAAGCTTGCCAAATTTCTCCCTTGGTTTTCCCTGCTATCACCCATCAACTTTTGTCAGCCCTAAAAATGTATGCCACATCCACAGCTGTTTTCCTGGCATGCAGGTTCCCTGCCTCATCATTCTGCAATACTTGCATGCAGCTAGGAGAGCCCACTTGCATCAGCTGTCTTCCCTGCACCCCACCAGCAGATGGCTTGTTTGTTCGGGTCCCCTGATGAGAGGAACCACCTGGTGGAGGCTTCTTGAGGGTGCAGACACCGTGGTCTAGACCAGGAAGAACTGCAAAGCCTTGTTGTGATGAGGGAGGCCATATGCAGCCTCTTTATTCCAGCCTCACTCCCCTTTTCCAGTTGTGCACTAAAGCGAGCAGTAAGTACATGGCACTGGTTCCCTTGCTGGCAGCCTCCCTGTTACAAGGTTCATTCACATGACATTTGTTCAGCTGTCCCACTTGCTGGTAATAACACCCAACTCCAGTGCACGCTGAGTTATCGGTTTCCAGCTCATCACTGCAGGGTAGCCTGCTGTTTCCCACTCTACCTGCAACAACTCATCGATCACTTTTACCTCTTGACTCTCCTTCCCACTGCAGTTCTTTGTCTGCCCCTGTGAGGCTGCTCGGCTCCTATCTCAGTCATTTTCACATCTCCACCTGAATTCCCCTTCTGCTTCCTTCACGTCCTCCAAAAATCACCATCCACACCCATGTTCCTGGTCTCACCCTCAATGCAATGAACCCTCTGAAGCCAAGACATTCCTCCTACTCCTATGCATGCTTCTTGTTCCACAGGAAGACCAAACGTCATACTATGCTATATCATGCAAGAGAAAATCATTTGTGTGCCTCGCAGGGGGCTTGCCAGTTCTCACAGCCATACCTTTCAGAGGCACTATAATAAATTCCTGTAGGAGCCGCAGCAAACAGCCTGTCTCTTCGGCACAGGGCAGGCTGGGCGGCATATCTGGGTCTGGCAGGTCAAGGGCGTTCTGCATCCACCAAGCTGTGTGCTATGGAAGCCTGATGGGCTTTTGTTTTCATGCATACATGGCATTTTGTAGCACTCATTGTTCAAAAGCTACGTTTCTACAGAAAAGATTTAAAGATCTATCCCTTTATGTGTGCCTTTCTTTATCCTAATGAGTTACCAGTGTTTCTCCAGCTGCTTTGGGCTTTTTAACTTCATGTATCATCTTCATTCCCATTCCTGCCGCAGCAGCACACAGAGGCCAGTCTCCTGTTCTCTCCTGAAAGCACAGAGTGTTTATTCTCTTTCACTTCGGGTTTATTTATTCAAATTCCTTACTTAGCTTGTGTCTTTGAGCTCAGAACAGCTTTTATAAAATCCAAGAGTATGAGGGTAACTGAGAAACCCTATTACATCGCTGATCCCTGAGTTTATTACTGCTGCGGCATGCATCGCACCACCAAGCACAAAGGTGGTGGCATGATGCAAGAAGCATTTTTCCATACAGTGTGCTTCAGGCTGACTGCCTAAAAATTTTCTGGCGTGCCTTTTGGGGGGGAATTAATTTCAGCCCCTGTTGCCATGAAGCCTGAGGTATCAGTGAAAGAAACGGTGGCCAAGGAGTTCCTGAGTAGCCTGAGACGCCACAGGCGCCAGCTATGGGACCGGAGCCAGCCTGACGTCCAGCAGTGGTACCAGCAGTTCCTCTACCTGGGGTTCGATGAGGCGGTGAGTGTTGGGCTTCCAAGGGCTGGGAGGGCTTCAGCCTGAGGGGCTGTGAGTGTGGATGCATAGCCACAGGGGCACCCAGGGAGAAACCTGGATGGCATAGGACCTCAATTTCTTGGACACAAGGGAGTGTCAGGAAGATGTGCCAGGGGAGGTTCAGGTTGGACATTAGGAAAAGGTTCTTCTCCTAGAGGGTGGTGGAGCACTGGAACAGGCTCCCCAGGGAGGTGTCACGGCCCCAAGTCTGACAGTGTTCAGGAAGAGACTGGACATCGCCCTCAGACACACGGTGTGAACTGTGAGGTTGTCACATGCAGGGACAGGAGGATCAATGATCCTTGTGGGTCCCTTCCAACTCAGGATATTCTGTGCTTCTAAGCTGCACTGTTTTTCTTCACAGACACTGTGATTTCATTATTTTAAAGTAGCAAATATTACACAGAAATGTAAGCTCTGTATTTACTAGAGATTTCTGCATTAATTTGTTAATAGAGAAAAATTACGTTAAAATCTTGCATGAAGTTCTTGCCTGCTACTGAACTTTAAGCTTAATAAATTGCAACCAGACTTAAAAACAAAGTCTGCTTCGAGAAATAGGTGGCCAGACCCAGAGCAACCAATTGTATTTCAGAAAATTAATTTGGCAGCCTCAGCCTAATCAATCTGCTTTTAAACACGCTGAGAAATCCACGCCAAGCTGGGTGTGATTGGCATTCCTCAATTAAATCACACTAACGTCATGTACCTAATGCAGGCCCTGTGGCTTTGTGGGGCAGGCAGCTCCTGACCATCGCAAGCACTGGCAGCTGTGCCTCAACTCTAAATATAAAGGTGAAATTCTGTCAGAGTGTGCAGCCCACCCCCCTTCAAATCAGACGGATACTTTTTTTAAAAAACAGTTTTTGAAAATATTGGAGTGGAATCAGGAGTTCCCAGCTCTGCACAAAGCTCTACTAAACAGATGCTGAAACAGGGCGAAAAATGTGGCTTTAGCTGCAGTCCCACATGTAGAATAATTAATAAGAGGTAAAAATAGTAGTAGATGGTGAATTCTTGGCTTGTGTCAGCTGCATGAATACGTTTAATGAGATTGCATTGGCACAGGCAAGCTGGAGCACATTTTGGACCTTCATGCTATGTGGATTGCTTAAAAGATGAATGCACTCATTTTCAAAGCTGGAACAATTAAAAATATAATCCTTTTCTTGGACTGAAATAAAAAAGGATACATTTTTTGTTGCTCCTGGACCTTAGGCAGATAAAAGTGACTTTTTAATAGCATGGCTATATCCCCTTCCCCCAGTAGGAATAGGAAAAGTAGAGAAACTGGGTTTATGCATCAGAAACTGAAGACTGGGGGAAAATACTAGGAGGTAACAAGGACCAAACATGCAGATAAGATGAATTCCTCTCTGAGTTCCTGTGTGCATTTCAAAAACTGAAATGATGCTTGTTGTGGGATACAATGAATCCACTTAGTAGGTTTTCTTGAGTATTAAGACACAATTTTAACAATGAAATAACTGTTTGTACCAGCAAAGGACTTGGGCCATACTTACCCATTGTGTATTTTGCAAAACTTTTTTTTTCAAATCTCAGCCAAAAATATTTCCAAAGAGTCATTCAGATAGAAAGGCTTTTGCTTGGCAAGTATTTGATATCCTTGCATGCTGTTTTTCCTCTGCTGTTGTGAGCAGAATTGAATTACTTATTACATTTCCATAGCTAGAAGGCTGCACTGTACATTTGTTTTTATCCATGCAAAATGAGAACGAAAGATCACAGACATAAAGCAAAGCCTCTTGCACCCACTTTGCAACCATGGACATCATGACTAAAGGAATAGGGCAACAAAAACCCAAACCTTCATTTTTTAAGTACAAAACATCAACTTGTTTTTATAATCCACCACTAAAAAGGTAGTAGGTAATTGAATGTGCTCAGTGCATCTTTCAATTGAAGGTGCTCTTGGTTTAAGCACTTTACTGTGGGCAGAAGGTGTGAATGGGGGTCCCAGGTGGGGCTGGGCACGACAATTCCTGCCCTTGGGACCCTGATAATCCCATAGCACAAAACCTCTCAGATCCAAAGATTTTGTTTTGACAAATCCACAAAGGATGTGAATATCAGAAAGAGACAAAAGGAATCTCTTGCACCACTTCCATTTCACTCTCTTTGTTGTAAAGTTTCAAGCTTGGAAAACATGTATTTTCTCTTTTTTATTTTTCCTGGCAGAAATTTGAAGATGACATCTCCTACTGGACAAGCTTAGGGCGTGCTCGTAATGAATACTATGGTGGATACTACCAACACCACTATGATGAAGATTCACCAATTGGCCCACAAAATCCACACACCTTCAGGCACGGAGCAGGTGTCAACTATGATGATTACTAATGCCATTTATCCTCCTATAGCTGCTGCCTATAGAGCTGCACCAGGCAAGGCTGAGTCCTCCCTCAGGTAGAATAACCCTGCTTCCCTTCTGTTAATGTAAAACAGCAAGAATAAAGGAATAGCCAGACTTTGAAGAAAGCAACATGACTTTTTAAAAAAATTATCTTCACTTAGTAGTACACTATATATAAAGTGTAATAGAAATAAAAGCTTTTTTGATAAAATAAACAGGTTGCCATTATTTAGTAGACTGTGTCACAGCAAGTTTCATTCCAACTGTATTACTACAGATTCCTTTTAAAGGTTTTTTTTTCATTTGCTTTCCAACCATCAATTGCAAAATTACAATATATCATCCAGTTTGGCATGTAGAATACATAATATAAGATAATACATTTCAGATGTCCCAGCTCATTCAGATTTGTGTCAAGTAGTAAATTAAATTATTCTTGGGGGGAAAGAAAAAAAAATAAAAGAAAAAAAAAATCCTAACAAAGACGTTCGTCTCAACTCAAATGCTGCCTTGTTGCCTCTTCTGCTGTTCCCATACCTACTGTGCACAGCCCTCCAAACTTGTGTGACCTGGCATGTCTACAGGTTCCACAGGTCCTGTTGGGGCAGGGACACAGATCTTCAGAAAAGCTAAATTCAGCTCAGAGGAGCTGGCCTACCTGCAAAGCCTGTGAAAGGAAAGGATTCCCCAGGGAAAGGGCTCAGTGCAGGAACCTGACTTCAGAAGCAATTGCTGAGATTCAGAGCCTCAAACCTGAGTGGCCCATACCCCTCCCAGGCATGGTAACCCAAAGGTTGTCTTTGATGAGTACTCCCCTTTGGGTCCTTTCCACTTAGCTGCAAGCTTGCAGTCTAGCTCAAAGCAGGGAATAAAAATAATAAAATAAGCTATTTCAAATGGAGTTAGTGGCTGATAGCATCCAACACAGTCCCCAGACATAAATTCCGACCGTGAAGTTTCCTCTCTCCCCAGTTCAAACTGGCATCTAGACACATTAGGCTGAGCATCAAAATACATCAGAGACTGGACATTTGTTAACGTAGTGGATAAACGGGAGGTTGGTTGGGGGGGGCTGTTTGTGTTAAGAACCCCAAAATACAACTAACTTTTCTACCACAGCAACACTGGCCACATTGCCACTTCTCCCTCATTACTGTAGAGGAAGTCCTGACACAGACCCAAGCCTAGGAGGAGATTTCAGCTGTCACGGGCTCCAGGAGGAGCTTTTGGGGGAAAGCGCTGCTGGACAAGTGTAGAGGACTGGGAAGGGGCAGGTGAGGAAGGCTGGCTGGCTCCATGACTTTGGAGCTGGAGAATCAGGATAAAGAGAGATGCAAACTACAGCAACCAGAGGAGACAGCATGGGTGCTTCAGCTGCCTGTCACCTAAAGCTTACAAGAAATTTCCAAAGCATGGATCATGGTAACACTGTTTTTTACACTTCACTCACTTCATCCTTAACTCTAAACGTATTTCCTAATCTTTCACTTAAATCCCTCATTGAGTGTCCAGGAGAGGCAGCCCAGCACGATCCCAGCCCCTGCGGGAATGCTTCCAGGGGTACAGCTTTTTGTCGAGGGAGCCAAATTGAACAAACGTGTCAGTCACTTCTCTGCACCCACAGATATGTGCCCGCCTAACACGCTCCAAAAAGTCAGCTTTCCCCTAGGTTTTGAGTGCTTGCTCTTCTCAAAATCCTTGCCAGTTTAATCAGTTTAAACTGGTGTGTTGCCTCAGTAGAAGAGCCTTTATTCCAAATACAGAATAATCATATTCTGAGTCAAGCACACACTCTTTTGCACACTTGGAAAACACCTATTTCTTAGAAGAATACTTCCATTTTGTGTTCTATCAAAAAAGTGAACAGAATTTGGAAACATTTGAACCATGCTGATAATTTCCATCCTTTCCCAGAATTTAAAACAAGTGGGAATTTAGATGTCCTGAATTAGGAAGAATAATTTTAAAAAGTTCTGTAAATAAATACCATCCTTCTTTAGGCTATGGTAAGCTGTGTCCATTCCTGCAGGCTCACTCAGTCCAACAGCTTTCTGTGCCCTGCAGGCTCACAACAAAGATTACGATCTCTCTCTTCTGGATTGGCTTAACAGGAAAAAGCAGAAATCTTTTCCATTACTTTGTGCTGTGCACTGAAGTTTTCCACCATGTACTGGGTCTGGCGGGATAAAGTTGACTATCTTAATAATACACGCGTGGTGCCGTGTTTTACATTTGTGCCTAAACCAGTGTTGATAACAATGCTTTAGTTATTGCTGAACAGAGCTTGCACAGCATCAAGGCCACCTCTGTCTCCCACACTGTCCCCCTGGCAGGTAGGTGAGGGGCGGGTGAGAGGTTGTGAGTGGACATGGGTGGGACAGCTGACCCAAACTGACCAATTCCATCCCGTATAGCATCTTGCTAGCAACAAAAGCTGGGAAGAGGAACAAGGGGTTTGGTCTTTCAGGGCACCCATTGCTCACAGACTGGCTGGGCATCAGTTTTTCTTAGGGGCGATGGTGGAGCAGCCTTTGCATCACTTGGATATTTTTCCATCTTTCCTTCACTTATTAAACTGCTCTTAACTGCTCTTACCTCAACGCTCACTTTTGCTCTTCCTATTTTCTCCCCTGTCCCACTGGTGGCTGTGTGGGTACGTAGCTGGTCAACCCACCACAAGGCAATTTCTCTGAGGAGAGGGCACCCTCCTTGCCGAGGGGTGCACCTGACTTGAAGTGCAGCAGTTGTGATAATGCAAAAGTACACGCAACAAGCTACAAAGAAAGCAAGCAGGTATGAGCCATCACAGGTTTGGGCAAAAGGAGGAAGCCTCTAAAGAAGTTTCTCAGATATGCGTGGAGTTCTTAAAAGTTAATTACATTTCAAAAGTTAACTTCCGTTGAATATTTATGTCCCCAAACCCAGAAAAAACTCTGCACCCCCTCCCAGCCCTTCCATTTTGCTGTGCAGACAGCACAAAGCACTTGACATCATCATCACCCCCAGCCATTCCGGCATTGACATTACATAACCTCTCCATCAAGCCAGAAGAGCGGCCATTGTTCATTGTGGCTCCCTACAGAACAGGAACAGCCTGGCCACGGTCCAGCCCATCATGTTTCAAGATCCGATGCTGCCACAGCCTCCAGTTTGCAGGTGTCAGCCAGGCAAGTCCATCAGTCAGACTGACGGGGCACTCCTGCCTCCTTTGCTGATAATACTAGCAATGTAACCCCTCTGTCACTGCATGGAGGTACTGCTGCTGTACCCCCACTGCCACCCTCATCTCTCCAGATTCAGTTCTTCAGCAGCAGCCTCTGCTTTTTTAGCCTTCATTTCCTTGAAGTTCCTCCTTGTAACACAAACACTTTGGGGATGGGGGATTGGGCACTTTTAGGCCAGGACTGTTTCCCAGATGGAAGATGGAGGCTTCCGAGCTCAAAACAGCATCCTCTGCAGTGGGGTGGACAGAGCCCAGAGTGTGGTACTTACCACCTCATAGTTTCCCATGGCTTCATGTTTTTGACCCTCCAGCTGCTTCAGCCATGACATGGACCAAGGCATGTGGAGGATCCCCCTCCTTGCTGACAAGCATGTCAGAAACTAGGCAAAACATAGAAGGAATGAACCAGCTGTTGCTTGGTCCAAGCTGTGAATGGCAACAAAACAAGGTGGACCAAAATTTGTTGCTATGTTTGCTATTATGGAATAGGCAAGTGAAAGAAGGAAAGGGACTGGGGAAAGGAATAGAGAACTAGAGGGGTTTGTTTTAATAAACATTGTTACTTCAGAAAAACCTCCCTGTTGACATGGAATTGCATTCAGGGATCTCCTTCCTCACAAAAGGAGCCCTGCTTTTGTCCAGAGCTATTGCTGCTGTTCCTTGTAGCTCTAACGAGTCAGAACACCAAGTCTGACATTCCTTTGTCCTACCACTTAGGATCGAAGTGCAGGGAAAATATTCACAACAGAGTAACTACACATTTGTGGTGGCTGCCTTTCCACTGATTTAAGGGGGAGAGGGAGACCTCATGGTGGCCTTTCAGTACTTAAAAGGGGCCTATATGAAAGATGGGGACAGACTTTTTAGCAGTGCCAGTTGAGATAGGACAAGGGGTAATGGTTTTAAACTAAAGGAGGGGGGATTCAGGCTACATGTGAGGAAGAAATTTTTTACAGTGAGGGTGGTGAAACACAGGCCCAGGTTGCCCAGAGAGGTGGGAGATGCCCTATCCCTGGAGACATTCCAGGCCAGGCTGGACGGGGCTCTGAGCAACCTGATCTAGTTGCAGACATCCTTGCTCATTGCAGGGGATTTGTATTAGATGACCTTTGAAGGTCCCTTCCAACCCAAACTATTCCATGATTCTATGTATGGATGCTAGAGACAGCAATGTTGAGAACACACTTCCCTTGCTATTAACAAACCATCTTCTTCCTGTGGAAGGACAGGTCTCCAATCAGTATCTAACAACCTTCAAGAACTGATTGGCCTCAAACAGGATTAAACTCAATACTAATAAAAGCCTGGGGACTAGCT
The DNA here is from genome assembly GCF_037038585.1 of Patagioenas fasciata. Classification (NCBI taxonomy): domain Eukaryota; kingdom Metazoa; phylum Chordata; class Aves; order Columbiformes; family Columbidae; genus Patagioenas; species Patagioenas fasciata. The sequence goes on along the minus strand of NC_092520.1, from coordinate 66,569,503 downwards.
CAATCCATCACACTAATCAAAGCCCTGTTTTGCCCTCTGTAACCTGTTCTCCAAAGCTAACAAATTTATGCAATTGTGTTTGTGTCACCCACCTCCTCCTTTGGTTCTTTCTCTCAACTTTGAAACTCAATTCCAACAGTATCTGACAAAGTTTTTTCAAATATATTACATTTATAAAAGTTTCTTGAAAAAAAACAAGATGACCAAGAGATATTCATAAATGCCCAGAGGGTATTTGGCTTGCTGGCTACTAAACAACCCATTAATATGGGTTAAGAAGACTGTCAGATCACGATTTTACCACATAGCAAAAATTCTAACCTAGACATGAGGTTTCTCTAGACTATGCATTCATGGAGCTACTTAAAATAAATTACATCTGAAAGCATCACTGTAGTTTGTCTGTATATCAGCCACGTGGTTTACAAACGTTCTGAGTAGCCTACATATAGAAATTAAGTAGAACCTATTAAAAAAAAATATCCAACTCTGGATCTTACACTGTGATAACTTCCAGCAGCAAGAGTGGTCCTCCTTGTTAGGTCCAAGGAATCCACTCACAGCAATAGATGCCTTGCACACGTCATGCAGATCACTGTGACTAAAGAGGCATCACAAGCCTGGTCATGTCTGTTTTACTTTGTCTGCCTGACCACGTAACAGCAGAAAATCCCAATTCTCAAATTTCCTGAGAAAAAAAAACCCACAATAAGTTGCGTTCAGACATGGTACTGAGAACATGGCTTGGCTTCCTTTACACCCAAGTCCTACATTTCCAAGCTTTCAGTGCTGTGTTCCATCACCTGCCATCAAAAGTGCCTCTTCTGGAGAGGGTAGCAGTTTCTTACCTGTGGTTCCCTGCAAACCTGATGCCTTCTTTCTCCTTTCAAGATGTGTAACCCCAGGTGGGAGCAGAGAGCACCAACATGCAATCCCGCATTTGCCTTCTGGAAAACTCAGTTCAGACCAGATCAAACTTTGAATTACCCCAGACCTTCAATCTTAAGTGTCAGCAAACTCTGTTTTAACATCCATGATTCACGTCTTCCAGTCAGGTAGCACTGTCTTCAAACACAAAAGGCAACAGCTGCCTCGGCTACTGTTTCTGGAAGACGCTATTTAGAAAAAATATGGAGACCTAACCAGGAACCTCTGAAATAAAAGCCAGAAACAGTACAAGGAAAGTGGGAAATCAGTACAGTCTGTCACTCAGGCCCAATGGGAGGCATGTCACACACTCACAGATGGGCTGTATCGGTACCAGCCATTTGCATTCTCTCTGATTTGCCCCTTTTATGAAGGAGGCCAGGCTGTGAAGTAACTTAAAACGGTTTTAAATTCATATCTGTAGTACCCAAATGTTCAGATTTCCTTCCTGAGGGATTTTTTTCTTTTTTTTTTGAAAACGTACATTTTGTGCTAGTCTCCAGAAGCATGCTTGTTCCAGTATGGTTTATGTGTTTTGCCCTGAAGTCACTGAATTAAATGGAAAACAGCCCTGGAAGAAACAGCTGGCACTCACAGCTCCCATTTATTCTCAGTGCCTGCTCTAAAGACACCCTCATGCACCACCCCTTCAGAGATGCTCTGACATACCCCAATGCCCAATTTGCATGAGAAGTAAATATAAGGAGAAAGAACAACTTCCCCAAAATATAATCTAGAGTTTAAGGGTTGAAAACACCGTTCTGGGAGCTGATTAACAGTTCTCACACAGACCTACTAAAAAAGCGGGTGCTACCTTCACATCCATCCAGTGGTTTTGAGTACAGGGACAGGATGTGCTTTGTGACTGTATCAGTAACAACAGGTTACAGGCACGTTTGCAGCATGCACACCACGGTGTACTTTTCAGGCAACTTAACATGGAATAAATGCTCAGATCAAGTACCTAGAAAAAGGCTTCAAACAGAAAGCAGACCACAAGCTGCTCAGCTGTGAAAAGACAGAGGCAATGTTTAATACCTAAATTCCACCTCGGAGTCCAGACAGGGAGATGAGCCCTGGCTTCCCGTCTTCACTACATAGCGGATTTCCACTGGAACAAGACCTGCACATGTGAGCAGGGAAGAAACAGTTTTGTCTCAAAAGGATGACTGCAAACCCAGCCCAGACAGGGCACACAGCAAAGACAGCAGCACCATTGCTGCTGGGGTCCGAGGGAACTTGACCAGACAGGCTGCATGGGACCCCAAGCCCTGTCATCACCAGAAAGTTCCGGTGGACCAGGGGGCCTAAATACCTCCCGGTGTCCAGGCATCAGGTCATTGCCACAAGTAATTCCCACTTTGACTGTCAACATAAAGACACTCGAAGCTCATGAAACCTCAAATTTTAATGAGACAAAGTCAAGTCACTTTGCTTGATGAGATTTAGGTTTTTCAATTTTGAGTGGCACTATGCCCAAATAGCTTTTAAAAACCTCTACCAGTCTCCTCTCCTAAGTATCCAGTCTTTGGTATTAAAAATAAACGGGAGCTATTAAAAATAAGGGGACCTAGATATTTTATATGTTTATGTTGCTGGTTTTTTTGTTAAGATGACACGTATAGTTATCAAAGTTGAAAGCATTTACTGGCAATTCATTAACTGTTTAAAACAGAAACATTTCCTCCATTAGGGAGGCTGAAGTTAGACTCTATGGTTTGAAAAAACAAATGTTACGGTCCTGCATCACTATGAACTACTTGAATTGGGACAATTCACGTTGTTTTTGTCTGATCTATTTCAACAGGCATCCTGCAGCCCTTCCTATGTATGTATCAAGAGACAAGCAAAGAAAGACCAAAGTTATTAACTTTGAGCCAATTATTTACAGACTGTTACTTTCTAATTAATATACAATAAATGCACAGATGTGTAGTGCCAGAGAAGTGCCCACAGTAAAACCCTGAAACTAATCAGCAGAAGTTTCAATATTTTATTAAAATAGCATATTCAACCACTGTAACCAATAATACATTAACTTTATTCCCAGAGTATGCACAACACAGTAGTAGTGATTCAAAATATCCTTATCCATGGTAGTCAATGAAAATATCTCAAATTCAAGTGTACAACTAAAACTAAGCCTTTGAAAAAAATCTCTCCTTTAAACAATACATAAAGCTCTCATACAGAATTCTTTTAAACTCCTCTTTATTTAGATATCAGTGTCTCTCACCTGACAATACCACTAGCTTTTCTCTTATGCATAGTAGAACATCTCATATTTTATAGTACCCATTTTATAAATAAATTGGCATTTTCCATTCCATTTGTGTTTATCTTCAGCTTCACAAAGAAACCAGTAAATAAAACTGTCAAGGACAGTCACAACAAAATGATCTCACAGCAAGATATAAAACTTGAAGATACTAAAAGATGCTTCTACTCTATATTACATAAAAAGACAGATTTAAAAAGTGCAAGGCAAGATTTGCAGGGGAAGGGGAATATTTGTTATTTTTAGGCACATCCACTTCTTTAAAGCAAGCTTCAGAATGAAATTCCAGTTTATTCTTCATGATACCTGTTTCAAAGTCTCTCTCCAAATAAACAAGAAGAAAAAAAAAAATTACATCTGTCAAATGTCAAGCAGGGAATCTCCTGTCCAACTGAGTCTTCAGTTATGTCTTGTTCTTCCTTTTTTCATCCTTGCAGGTTTTGGTTTGGGGATATACTGATTGTTTGCCTGATACTCAAGTTCTTTACGGAAGTAATGAATTGCTTTATTCAAACCTTCTTCCAAGGGGACCTGTTCCCAAAAGTGAGGAGAGAATCATATCACTCTAAGTTCACATCAGCATCTTTTTTAACACAGCTATCAAAAGACTGCTAGGAAATCTAATTCTTAGCCAATATAAGTATTAACAGCACCACATACTGGTAACATCTCTGCACTGCTAATGTGTGTCTTAGCTTCTAAACATCAGATACATTTTCTGACACACTAAGTAAATGACCCAACAAATTTAAATCTCATCAGATGGTTATGACTGGTCTGTTTAGTGTCAAAACATACTTACATAATTCTACTTTCAATTCATAATACACTGAAAGAGATAAGCACACAGAATTTAAGCCCCTTCTGTTTCTAATGATTCAAGATCCTCTTTCACAGAATCTCACATAAACAATGACAATGGTATATACCACAGAAAGGTATGAAGGTGGTGGGGCTGTTTTAGTTTTTATTTCTTCAGTGCTCCATTGATATAGAGAAAAAGGGATACAAATTGTCATCCAGTATCTCATTTCATATTCTTAAATCCTATATAAATAATTGTAATTCTTTATATTCTGTGTCTGTATTTAAAGACTATGATTTGTAGACAGGAACAACAGAAATACTACTCACTTTTCTCAGGAGCCACATGCTCTGACATGATTACTGACTCCATCATCAATACAGGAGGATAAAACAGCAGCACAAGAACTATTTGCCTTGATGTACCAACACTGAACTGCTACTTCAGAGTAATATTTGGTACTGACTGTGCCAAACACAGAAGTTCAGAAGTATAAAAGTTAACTGTTTTAAACCTTTTGTGACTCTAACACTTGCCACCGTCCTCATACTTTCAGGTACAGTCTATTAACATCTGGTGCCTCCATGAATCCTTTCAGAAGGGGTTCAGAGCTAGCTTTTCCTGTTACATTTACTAGATAGGTTCACATGCTTCCTGGAAAGATTTTTGTCTGCAAATCTAAACAAAAAGTCACTGTGCTAGCTAGAATGGGGAGTTGACTACAAGAAGTCACGCCCTTTCTGGGATTAAGTAGACTTTACCTCCCCAAACAAACCAGATTTTATCAGCAGCTATGTCTGGTTATACACTTGCAGTTAACTTCACCAAAAAGGGTGGGAACAGAAAAAACAGCAACCATGGGCATTTTGCATTTCTTGCTTATTAGCTGTGCAGAACTATCCTGACATCACCTCAGATGGCTGGTAACAAAGCTTTATAGGTGGACAGACATTATTGTGGGTGGTGAGACATTAGACTAACCCTGAGTGTGTTTCAAGCTTATCAACACACAGAACAAGCCCAGAACATCTTTACATATGACACTTCTACTCCAAAATAAGGGCTTCTTATTCTGGTTTACTTTGGTCTACCATACTACTACTACTACTAACAATAATGATAATAATAAAAGTGTAATCTCTCTCTGAGTAGCTTCTGTTTTGCTTGAGTTCCACCTATTTCTGTTTAAAACTCTAAAAACCAGACTTTTCTGGTGTTTACATTTCTCCTTATTAATCCAAACAAAAACCTTTTGGTTAAAATGATGTAACAAGATAGTCTTAATAACAGTCTTACTCCAATGATTTTCTAAAAAATATTTTAATTAAATAAAAGCAATTTTTTCCTTCCATAATGCACATTATCACTGCAAAACAGGAAGATCTGCAGCAACAACAGCAAACTCATTAGCTCCCATAACTATGTACCATATATTTCAAAGGATTCTTCAGGCTTACAGAAAGGTAGACACTTCGTAGTATGCATGTGAAACAGTTAAAATGCCTATCCTAACAACACTTTTTTCTACTTAAGTCTATTACAAATGCTAATCTGCTCCTGTGCATTGCACAGGCCATACAATCTTACCCAGCAGTTCCTGAATTGTAAGCTAAGGCAACATATGAGAGTTAGGCTTTTAAACCGCCCTGGAGACTACGCTAAACAGAAATTCTGGTAACTGGAATGTATCTTTATCATGTGGTCCTCCTCTGCCTCCCTGTGTTTTTGCACACACCAACAGTAACACAGCTGTACGTACCACAGGTTCCCAACCAAGCAATAACTTGGCTTTTCTGATGTCAGGTTTTCGTTTCTGAGGGTCATCCTGTGCTTCTGAGAGAAACTGGATTTCACTTCCACTGCCTGTTAAACAAGAGAGAGTGCATTATCATCTGCAATTCACTGTACTTTGCATTTATACCTTTCCTACCTACTGGAGCACCAGGTCTTTCTGCAGCTTTCTGCTTCACAATCCTACCATTGAAATGCTTTCCACAGACACAGCTGCACTGCTGGCAACAGCTGTGTGAACCAGCTGTCCCACAGCAAGATGGATTCACAAAGCATTTCACAAAGATTTCAGCATGGATTCACAAAAAGGAAGCTACATTTGACCAGTCTAATAACCTTCTATGATGAAATGACTGCCTCAGTGGCCAAGGGCAGAGCAGTGGAGACCATCCACCTTGACCTCAGTGAGGCTTTTGACACTGTCTCCCATAACATCCTTATTGAGGGCTGAGCAGTGAGGTGGATTGAAAACCGGTTGCATGGCCAGGCCCAGAGCGTGGTGATCAGTGACACAAAGTCTAGTTGGAGACTGGTAACTAGTGGTGTACCCCAGGAGTCAATACGGAGTTGATGATACACCAGAGGGTTGTGCTGCTATCCAGAGGGACCTCGAGAAAGAAGGCTGGAGAAATGGGCTGACAGGAACTCAAGTTCAACAAGGAGAAATGCACACTCCTGTACCTGGGGAGGAACAGCTGCATGGACCAATACAGGCTGGGGGCCAAACAGCTGGAAAACAGCTTGGCAGCAATGGACCCGGATGTCCCAGTGGACACCAAGTTGAATATGAGCCAGCAATGTGCCCTTGCCACAAAGAAGGAAAATGGTATCCTGGGCTCCAGTGGGAGAAGTGCTCTCAGCAAGTTGAGGGAGATGATCTTTCCCCTCTACTCAGCAATGGTGAGATACATCTGGAGTGCTGGGTCCAGTCCTGGGCTTCCCAGTACAAGAGAGACATGGACATACTGGAGAGCAGCCAACAAAGGGCCACAGAGATGATAAAGGGACTGAAGCATCTCTCATGTGAGGACCGGCTGAGAGAGCCAGTCCTGTTCAGCCTGGAGACGAGAAGATTTGGAGATTTTATCTCTGTGTATAAATACCTGATGGGGAGGGTAAAGAGGAGGCAGCCAGGATCTTTTCAGTGGTGCCATGTGACAGGACCAGAGGCAATGGGCACAAAATGAAGCACAGGTGGTTTCCTCTGAACATCAGGAAATACACTGTTACATTGTTACTGTGAAGGTGACCCAGCACTGGCACAGGTTGCCCAAGGAGGCTGTGGAGTCTCCACCCTTGGAGATACTCAAAAGCTGTCTGGACATGATCCTGGGCCACTGCTGGCTGTAGGTGACCCTGTTTGAGCAGAAGGGTTGGACCAAATGACCTCCAGAGGTCCCTTCCAGACTCAACCACTCCGTCATTCTGTTAGCACTTCTGCATTGTAAAAGGACTTCAACTCCTCTTTGTCCATACTCTCCAGTCTGATGTCAATAGCCAGCATGGTACTTGCCTTTCCTCATGACAATAAGCAGAAACAGGACAATTTCTCTAACCAAAGGTAGCTAATAGTTTACAAGCTACATTACTGTGAGATTTTATGGCTGTAGAACTAAACCACCTCTTTGGGCGGACTGAAACAGATCCTGTTGTTTGTGAACAGATAAATGGAGCTAACAATTATTCTATGTGCCTGATGGGTTTGGTGCTGTGGTTTTCAGTTGCCTTCCCTGATCTGTGGATTCACAAACGTTCTCCCGAGAGGATAGCCCTCTATTAGAAACATCACATGCATCAGCTCCCATACTGTATGTTTGAACTTGCCTTTTTCAGATCCCTCAGAAGCACTTCTGGAATCTACCGACTAAAAACCCTTGGCTAATGGCGTCAGTATGTTTCCTCTCATTAGGAAGCTGCACTAGAAGACTAAGCACAGCCACGCACTTCCATTCTTGAGAGCTCTGATTTGCTACAGGTATCAAGAGCAAGAACAAAGAGAAAGCCACAGTACTTCCTTCCCAGCCACATAGCTGGGAGGTGCTGACAGCCCTTGCAAGAGTCACTGGTAGATCCGTGAAAAACAGAGACAGATTGTCACCACAGCATGAGGTTTTTTAATGGTAGTTGAGGGAGAAGAGCCCACATGATTGTGAGGAACCACCTTGCTGAAGTATCTGTATTTCATCTAAGATGTTAGGCAAGGCATTTTCATTCACGTATTTAACATTTCATAGAATGTCCTGAGTTGGTAGGGATCCACACGGATCATTGAGACCAACTCCTGTCCCTGCATATGACAACCCCACAGTTCACACCACGTGTCTGAGGGTGTTGTCCAGTCTCTTCTTGAACACTGCCAGGCTTGGAGCTGTGACACCTCCCTGGGGAGGCTGTTTCAGTGCTCCACCACCTTCTGAGGAAAGAACCTTTTCCTATGTCCAACCTGAACCTCACCTGGCACATCTTCCTGACCTTCCCTCATGTCTCAGGACCTGAGGTCCCAGGTCCTCCCAGTCCTTGTGCCAAAACAAAGCTAAAAAAGTTCAAAAATCATTATATAAAATAATGGGTATAGACTGCAGATACACACAAAGAATGTATTCTTTCTACAATTCATGCAATATTTTACATGTAATTGAGAGGATTTGGATTATCTCAATAATATTTAATTATATGATCAGGATACAGTTAAACGCCTTTGATAAAGTTATTAAGAAATCCAAGGACCTACTAAATTATCCATATATTACACACACTAATCAACTAATAATCAGCTAATGACAATAAGTACTTCATAAGCTTTAGGAAGAATTAGTTATCATACTCACCAACAAGTTTTTTAATTAACTGGGCAAATTCTAGGATAGTGTGCTCTTCTGGGTTTCCCTAGAAATAGAAGAGATATTCATTACAATAACAATTGAAAACCTTATGATAGGCTAGCTTTCTGACAGGAGACACTTCTAACAGGGTCATGTTAAACTATGAAAAAGCTAAACATTATGCCTTAATCCTACTTTGATAAGATTCATACCCATTGGAAAAGCTGCCCTCCTTTACATTTGCCTTGCTAATTCAATGTATGTAGGGGGGTTCCTAAATAAATCAGTCTGTAAAGAATGGGCAAATGCACCTCACTCACAGTGAAGGCATATGCTACTCAGTAGCCCACACAACCACATCATCAGTTCGAAATCTGGATCCATGGACTTTGCTGAGTTGAGGACAGACAACATGACAAAGAAGTATGCTAAATTCTCTGTTCATCTAAAGTTGGGAAATCAAAATAATTTGGCTGCAATCAATTGCTTCCACATTTACTACACCTTACATATATAAATACATATACATGTATATACATATACATGTCTAAAGTTACTTGCTTTCCTATACAGTATTCCTTTTTTTAACTATTTCTTTAACCAGCTTGCACATGAACTCCTGATCAACATCTCAAAATAAAATTCAGAAAGCTTCCCGTTAGCATTAGCTCACCATCATCAGACTCAATTCCTTCCATCCCTAGCTTTCCTCATTGCAAAACTCTTTTTTTACTATATTTTGTTTGACCTAAAGCTGAGCATTTAGGTACATAGAGCTCAAAACACTGAGTTTTCTGGAGACGAAACATGATGGGGTTTAAAAAGACAAGCATTTGGACAGAAACATAGAAATTAATTCATGGCCACAGTAAAAAAGGAAAATCTAGTGAACAATTCCCTGAAGTGTTGTAGATATGATTTGGCAAAAGTTGGCATACACAGAAATGAGCTGGCATACGCATCATTTTTCTATTCTTATATCCACTGCTGAGAAAAGTTCCAAGCAGCCTTAATCAATATCAGAAAATTATACAATCAAATACTTTCCCATTTTCCTCTAATCAAGGCTAGTATGAAGTGATCTCTGATTATTTAGAGCTAAGTATTCCTTCAGTGGTTTTTTCATTAAAGCCAGGCTTCAACCATAATTTCCTGGGTGTATTTTGCATGTGCCCCTCTCTGCTAATTTTTTTTTTTCATATTCTAGTTGCACAAATCTTTTCGCTAAAACAAATGAAAAACTCTAGTAAATTTATCTTGTTCTTGGAACTACAAGATCTCAATATCTACGGGATTAATCTCCTTATTTAAAAAAAAAAATACATGGAAGAATATATTATTCATAATGGAAAGAGCTTTTCTACTCCATTTATTTCTTCTACAAATCAGTACCAGTGATGAGGAGGAAAACAGAGGTAATGTTGGCCACTACACAGTAAACAGCAGAACAGAGCTGTTGTACTCACCAAGTTGACAGGACTGCTGACATTGCTGTTCATCAACGCCACCAACCCATTCACAAGATCACTACATAAAAGGGAAGAACAGATTGAGGCAATTTCTACTTGCCTATAAATAAAATTCTTGTCTAAAAAGAGAGCTACCTCCTCAGAGCTCTAGTGAAGCGGACCAAGCAGCTGAGCAATGGGTGCATGTGTTCTCAGCTGCTTGTTGCAATGTGACATATACTGAACTAAAGGTTAGTTTGAAAGGGCAATTATCTTCGGGACACACTGGCTATAGTTCATGTGAGAACGTGAAAGAACATTAAAAAAAAAAATCAAGTTACTAAAAAATTGATACTTCCTCTCCCCTCCAGTATCCAAGCATATTTAGAGGCCCACTTGTAACACATATCAAATATAGCAGTTAGGTTGTAATACAGATGCACATGACACCACCACCTGCTTTGCAGTTTGTTGTTTGAATTGTCTTTTCGCTTTCAGAAATTCTTAAACCACATTTGTTAAAACACAACATTTTGGTGTTACCTCCTCCTAGCAAAATAACCCAAAGTTATTTTGGATTATTAGCGAACTCAGCATTTTGCCCCGGACATACAAACCCAGATTCCTGTCATTATGACTCACAGTCAGGAAAGGAGTGGGTACTTTGAACTTATGGGGTTTCCTTAATGTCTATCACTGCTGTCATTACTTTAAGCAGAGGGAGAGAACATTTCCAAGCAGCAGATGATTAAAACAAAGCAGAATCCTGGCACGGAAGTGCAGCCAGCACGACAGAACAAAAGATTCTGAGGTACAGACTCACTTTTTCATAGTGAAAGCACATTCTGTCTTTGCTTACACTGCAAATACTAGCTCCAGCAATTCCCTCTCAACTGGTTCCTTCCCCCCCAAAAGGAGGCACATGCCTGCAGAGCTCCCACACCGACCACAGCACCCCGAAGACACGAGGTGGCAGTACTGCATTGAAATGCAAGGGCTGACACACTGCTCAGACTGAAAGCAGCATGAAAAACTTCCCTACCCGTTACTTGCTGTCCTTTGAAGGGAAGAACACATTAATATTTTAATTAAAAGTTCTAAATCAACTAATGTTTTGTTTCTTGGTATTTTTAAAAACTTCATTGTCTTTCTTCTGAAAGTAAAGCTGTCCTAAAAATGAACATAATTTCTTTGACTAAAATGCATACAAAGCTGGTCAAGCTCAAAGAACCAGCAAGTAAAATAAATATCAGACAGTACAAACGACACTTACCTGACATACTGGAAAGCTCTTGTCTGAGTTCCAGGTCCATAGACCTAAAACCAGATGAAAACAGAAGAATTACATAAATATAAAAGTCCTCTTCAGCCTAATTATCTTTTCCTCACCCTTCTAGAAAAACGTCCCAAGAAGAAACACCTGAGACACAAGCTCAGTGTTGCAGGAACGGAAAAAGATGCGCATGCAGAGCCTTTGGCAAAGAACTAGTGCTTTGAAAGTCTTTCTGCTCTTGGACGTGTCTCCAGGAAACATAACCTTAAGCATTTTGTTAACTAGAACTCTGGGTGTAGGAAACATTCTCAGGGATGTAGGACAGAGTGACACTTTGTCCTCTCCTGGAATACTGAAAGAGGCTGCAGCATTCACTCAGCCAGAAAAGAGAGCCAAATATTTAAAGCAAACCTCAGAATACTAAGATGTGGTTATGATGAGCAATTTTTATTTGCTCATTAACATCAGATAACTGACTTCAAAGAGACCACCAAATGTTAGTGGTCTCCAAAAAAACTGTCAAGAAAAACAGCACTGTAAGCATTTAAAGGAATCAGAACAAAAAAAAAAAAAAATCATACGACTGTCTAAATATTACTATATGGGTAAATGGGAAGTAAAATAATTTCTAGTGGCTAGAACTTTGGAGTAAGCTAGTTATTGCAGTTCAAAACTGATATTAAAACATACCTACAGTGTACATTAATGGTACCAGATTTATTATTTTTTCACAGTTTAATTGTGTGCAGTACTAAAATTCCTACACCACGAAAACCTAAATTCTGGAAGTTACTAGTAGGCATATTTAAGTAGAGAAACACATATCTTACCACCAACCTGCTATAACAGAAGAAGTCTTTAGAAGGACAGAATATAAAGCATGTTTGTTTTCCCAGGGGACAGGAAAGACAATACAACTGGTACACATGAAATCATGTAATAGTTTGTGTTGGAAGGGACCTTCAAAGGTCATCTAGTCCAACCCCCTGCAATGAGCAGGGACATCTGCAATTAGATCAGGTTGATCAGAGGCCCATCCAGCCTGGCCTGGAATGTCTCCAGGGATGGGGCATCTACCACCTCTCTGGGCAATCTGGGCCAGTGTCTCACCACCCTCACTGTAAAAAATGTCTTCCTCATGTCTAGCCTGAACCTCCCCTCCTTCAGTTTACAACCATTACCTCTTGTCCTATCGCAACAGGCCCTGCCAAAAAGTCTGTCCCCATCTTTCTTATAGGTCCATTTTAAGTACTGAAAGGCTACAATTAGGTCTCCCCAGAGCCTTCTCTTCTCCAGGCTGAACAACTCCAATACCATCAACAGAGCGTATCTTTGCACACATAATTCTATACAATTGAGCTTTATATATTGAAAAACTTGATTTTTCAGAGGGAGGGAAACCTCAGTGTTTTCTGAAATCTACCTTCCTTCATAGCACATGAGGATAGGATGTGAAGGCAAACGACTCTTTGCATCACTGAGAGGTCACTACTTACTGTTAGTGGTTCTCCTTGGAGAGCTTGTAGGATAAAATTACTGACAACTCTACCGTCATTCATATGCATTCGAGGACCAAAGGTATTGAATATTCTGGCAACCCTGACTTCAACTCCTTCCTGTAGACAAAGAAAAAAGAATTGTTCTTACTTTAATAGGAGTGTTTTTCTTCCTAGAAGGGCAAATTAACTCTACCCTGTCCAAAAGCTTTCTTAAGAGTCCCTCTTAAAACTTTAACAAGTATTGTTTTCTCAGCATGAAACACTTCTAAGCTCTATTCAACGCCACTGGAAACTGTAGAACATACAGAAAGGCAATTTATATTAGTTTGCAGTATTTGTAATGCAAATTCTAAATCAGAGCTACAACAGCTGATGATTTCCACACACGCATTTTCTTCAAACAACGTTAAGGTTTTTCAATAGTACCCTTCCAACAACAACTTATTTCACCTGGGACTTATCTACATTTTTTTTGCACACACATGAAGTCTCACTTCATCAGATATAATACCAAGGTAGCATTTCCAAAGATTAGAAAAATCGAGCACTTCAGATAAGTATCTTCACTCATACTATAAAGTGCCTTTGAAACCACAGTCACAAGGTTTCTCAGCTCCCTGCTACTTATTAGGCTGTGTAAATGTATGCATTACAACCCAGGCCTCTTCTATGGCTTAGTTTTTTCCAACAAACTCTTCTGTCATTCCCAGAAGTCCTTCCTGCAGGATATTTCGCAAAACTTCAAAGCAAAATGCAACAAATATGTGAAATTAAAAAATGTCTGGCCAAAATATTTTAACACTGGGAAACTGCAAACTCAAGTAACGTCTCTCTAGGTATTTTCTGTTTATTGATACTTACTCATCTGGACAAGCCACAGTTAACGACAAATCCTACAAGAAGGATATTTGGCCTTTGTAAGCTGAAGCATGCACTTGGCTCCTGAGGAGCCAAGATAGATGCTACCACACGAGAGTGATAGCCATGAGGCAGGGGGGAAGGTGTCAACTTCAGCCCAGGCCTGTGCATCCTCCTCATAACTCCCTGCTTACAGAAAAAGCCACCCTTGCATCAACCACAGCAAACACACTTTGTATGAAGCAAACTTTGTGCTGCTGATTCACCTGAAGCAACAAGCACAAGGTTCTGGAGTTGCACACATTCAGTTATTCCTTCAGAGTGTACACAGAACATCTCGTATTTTCAGTGCCTTTTCCTAAGGATTAGACCAATGTTTGCCATTTTGTTGGAAGACAAGGGTGTGCATGGAAGAAGTGTATTGCTGGTATATCTGTGGCTGAAGGCTGCAGCTCACACACACTTGATTCAGCAGAGATCTGAAAACTCTTTTTTCTTGGAAATAAATGTAGCTCTGTGTCCAAGAGACTTGCAGGAATACCTGATCTCTCTCGGATCTCCAACTGATTCATAAACAAATGAATCCTCAAAGAAGTTATGGGAAAGCAATAGCATTAGCTTTTACAGATGAGAAAATGAAAGGCAAAAGGCACACTTAACACTTTAACTATTCCTTGGTGTTAAGAAATGGGAAACACCAAGTAGTATACATAAAGCCAAACACTTTCTGGTATGGAGAAGGCCAAACAACATCCTGTTGTGTTTAACTGCAGGTGAGGTTTTAGCCATCATGATTAAATGTTGTTTTAATTTGCAACTAAACTGTAAGCTAGCATTAACCAGGGAGGTTAGAAAAAGCTACAGTCTTGAGTTCTTCTTAGACAAGAAGTGTGCAACCACAACAGAGCCAAAAAAATAATCTCACAACATCCCCTTGCACCTGATGAGAGGCCCTGGAAAGAGCAGAAGTCTCTTCCCATGCAAAATGCATCAGATGGGAACATATTCTTTATTTCCTGCCAGCTAAAAAAGCACAGCAGAGTAACATGTCAAATATATACTTCTAGCAGCATATTTACATTACAGAGCCATTCTCAATGCCTTCACTGTATCTGGAAATATATACTCTGATACAGTTTCTCGTTCTTTCATCTTGCCCAGCACTCTATCTTAAAAAGGACACTGACTCCTTCAGGGAAGGATTGTATTTCATGAGGGCTTTCCAGATACTGCCACTAAAAACAAGTACAGAAAATGAGGCACTTGGAAGCTAGTACTCAAGATATTAAAATAACTCATTAAACAATGCTGACCAAAAAGCCTCTCTTGTACTGCATAAGCTACAGCAGCCGCCTTGTTTTCCAGTATTGCCAGGAAACTAGCAAGAGATCTAGAAAAGAAAAACACATTCTCTCTAGGCACTTACTCATAGCCACAGTGAATCCCGTATTTCTTCTCTCTTCTATTTATTCCCTGCCCCCCAGTGTAATGATGTCTTTTAAAATGAGTAATTTTTTATTTATAGTATCATCTAGAAAAGCTTTCCTCTGCAGCCTGCTGCTTTGAAAATCTATTTTCTCTTTAGCTGAATTTTCACTTGTGCCTGTAAAACTGGGAGCTATCTTCTGAAAAGAAACTCTTCCACAGACAAAGAGATTTTGGAGCCAGTAAACTTAAAATTGTCCTAAGGTCCCCTTTGCCATTTCATGAGCGTCTCCTTTGAAGTGATCCTTTTTGCATGTTGAATACTCCTTTTTGTACTGTCTATGAATACTTATGGCATGGGTGGGAAACATGTGGCCCACGGGCTCCACCTTGTTTTATCTGGCCTGGCACTTTGTTCCTACATGGTGGCAGCCTCGAGCTCCTTGTCCCCAGGCTCCTGCCAGCCCTTATCACCAGGCAGCATGTGTGACCTGCATCGAACTGCAGGAGCAAGAGAACTGCAGGAGCTGCGGCTGTAGCTACAGGAGAGTGGTGAGTCTGTGTGAAAAGAATAATAGGTGTCACTGATGGGCGACACTTGTAACTGCCTTGGGCACTAAAAGACAAGACAGGCGAGAATTACCAGGAGAAGGATGGTGGAATAAGGAGAATGCTCCTCATGGGGGGTGATAAAAGGAGAATATCGCTAGGCATTTCCACCCCCAAAAGAACATTCTCTTTATTCCACCATGGAAGAATAAGGAGAATGTTCATGCTGGGGAACAGCATTAAGGATAATGTTGTTGTCCAAGGAACTGGCAATGGGGGAATAAGGAGATTGTTACTGGGATAGATGGAGCTGGAGAATTTATGGAGAAAGAGTGACTGCTGTTCATGGGGAAGGGGGTCTGAAGGAAAGGTGAGCCTGTGTGAGATGGCCTGAGTATTATTTAACTTGGTCCTAACAGACATCTTGGTCTTCTACTTAGGTGGCACATCATACCATCTTTGGTGGAACAATGTGAATCTCAAAATGTCCAGTAAGAGAAAGACTGATGCAGAAGGAAGGCAACTGAATGATGGATGGGAAAGTAAATACATGTTTGTGTTTCAAGGAGGAAAAACAGTATGTCCTGTGTGTTATGAGACAGTGTAGGTGATAAAGAAGTAAAATGCACATAAGCGAGTGACAAACACAAGGCCTGTGGGTTGAATCCTAAAATTACACTTGGCCCTTTGAAGGCAACCACAAGGCTGATGTGGCCCCGGTGAAAATGAGTTTGACACCTGTGACTTATGGTATACTCTTACCTATGTTCTGTTACTCTGAATATCAATGACGACTATCTCCACCATATTCCCACTAGCAAAGGCAATTATTTCCCCAGATTTGTGGCAGTAAGTCATGTACAATATTTTACTATACCCTAGAGAAGGGAGAAAAATGTTTTTGGCCCACATTGATACTGCTGAATAGAACAGAACTTGAGACTCATCCCTGACACTAAGATCAAATATCATCAACTGGCTTCTGTCCTCATAGTTTAAGACTATGCCTTCCTATAGCAATGCAAAACAGACCCTGGGAGCAAACTAATAAAATGCAGCACTGTGGGCTATCAAAACACTTCAGCTCACTCTATTATTTACCAGTATGGACAAACACACAGAAACTGTGCCTGTACAGACAGAGAGGGAAGACAGAAAAGATGCAAGAAAAATTGTTATGGCTTCTAGAGATACCTCCTCTGAATAAACAGTCAGACTGTTCTATAGCTCTCAGTCAAAAAGCCGCATTAGTTATCCAGTCTTCCCTGCAAAAGGTCTTCTACATGAGTCTTTGCCACTTAGTTCTAGAGATCCCTGCTTCAGAAAGTATCAAAGTATCAAGGATACTATGAAAACATCTGAATTTAAAAAGACATATTTTAAGCTTTTTAAGAGAATATATCTCCTTGTGTTGACTGTCTCAGAAAACAGATCAATACAGAATACAACTCAAATGTCAAGAGGTTCTTTTAACCAAAACAGCTTAAACATATGCTGTAGCTGTAATTCATGAGGGTATCGAGCAAGCTTGTTTACTAATCAAGAGTGTTTCCTTCTTTGTAAAGTCTGCGGATGTACCTGAACAGCAAGCATGAATGAGACCTTCCTACACAGAAAATCAAGAAGGGGAAAGCTGCAACCGTCTGCTCTGCAGCAGACAACCGGATTCACCAACAAAACAAAAATCTGGCAGGGAAAGGCCAGGCATGGATATCACTGTGACCTGATACAAATCCTTATCAGTGTTTCAGCTAAAATTACTGTGATTGTTGCCTGCATCTCTTGCTTTATGAGTCACTCCCTTACTGAGTCATTCTTTCCCATGTATTTCAGAGATCATTAACTAACTCTCAAAATTATTCCCTAAACCCTCATCTCTAATCACAGCAGAATTATAGCAGTGTTCACCAGGATCCATCTGTGTTTAAGCTACAATATCCTACACTGAGGCTTGGCCCTAGGTATTTTATATATATGTATTGACTATATATAAATGAGAGAAATTCTTGGTTATTAACAGCTTTTTAAAACTGTTTGCAAAAATACTGATGCCAAGATACAAATTTCACAAACAGTAAAGTTCCTGAACAAGCTAGGATCGACAGTCACAATCACGCAAATGTTGGCACAGTGCAGGTACCCAAACACAACCAAGACACTGCTCTTCTTTTATGGCTGAAATACCACCATGCTTACAGTTCAACACTTCCCAGACTAGAGAAGCTAAAGCATCTCTTTGAGGTCTCTTCATAACATTATTTATACCTCTCTGCTAAAACTACGTTCTATTTCTACATCTTGCATACCTCTTGTATATACTGTATGTGGCCAATGCAATCAGATGCAGCGCTTTTCCACCAGTATTCTGACAGGAGATGTTGCTATTGAGAAGCGATGTGTACCTGAATCACTAGGATATTCCCTTCAGACAGGGATTTTAACCTCAGTATTTTACCACACAACACGGCTTCTGAACAAGAGGTGGCAGATAATAGAACTAGTGCTGTAATATCCACTGAAGGAGAACTGTATCACAGCTTCCAGTAAGGTTCCAATAAGAGTCAGGAACACAAACAAATGAACAATTTAATTTTAGTCATCTGCATAATGGAGAGTTCTGCAGAATTATACTCAAGAATTAGTGTAACAATGACAGATGCAGGTGAAAGCAAATGCCTTACCATTGCTGTATGAGGTGCACTTATGAGGAGGGTGCATCTTACAGACAAGGATAAGAGGTGTACCAAATTGAAAACAACACCAGAAACAACACACACTTTGCATCAAGAGATGAATGCTGCTATGGATACACTCTTATTCAAACATCAGATAAACTTAGTGAAGTGAATCAATCTCCCAAAAGAGTTTAAAGTCTTCCTGACTTCAAAATCGAATTTGCACAACCATGTAGCAATATCAGGAACAAAGAACTAAGTTCTCCAGTTACCTGAGGGAAATCAGAAGATGGGATTTCTTACAGCACAAGTCAAAACCAAACCAAACCAAACAAAAACAAAAGCCCAAAGCCAACAACCAAAAAAAACCAACAAAACCAACCAGCAACAACAACAAATCCCGCAAACAGCTAGAGCACAGAGACTATGGAAAGCATTCAGACTTTTCCTGGGAAACTGTGGGTGTTCAGTCCGTGGCTTTGAAAATCATTGCAATCCAGTCTTCTGACCTTGTCTATGGTACACAGTTATTTTGCAGTTGTTAACAGCACCGAGCATCCAGAAACAGTATGTACTAGCGCATTAGCAAAACCATTACATCTGAACACAGCCCAGGAGACCTGACAGTTCTTTCCTGCTTTATTTCCATATAACTTGGAAAAAGTGTTCCTCCACAGACAGAAAAAAAAGCCTCCTATTATATTCTCACCGTGTTTGTATTAGGAAATTCTGACAACTCAGATAAAGCAACACAATTTAGAAACAGATACTTAAATAATGAAACTCTCCACTTACAGGAGGGCTCCTGTTACTAATAACCCAGTGAAACAAGAGGTTACATTTTTATAATACTGCCTCAGATCAGTGCAGATCCTTTAATCCAACAGCACAGAGAATACATACCAGCAAGTTTTAGAAAACAGCAGGGCTATCAGAAGGACTGTACAAGGATAACCGGGACAAGCCAGTTTCAAAAGTTAAGCATTTTTTAATCTCTAAATGATTACAGTTTGCAGGACTTTATGGAACCATGGGGAAGGATTTTATCTGTGGTTTCTCTTTTCCAAAGTATAAAAGCCTGTTTGTGAGACCTGAAGATCCCACATACAACAAAGTTGAAAGTAGCTGTCTCCTCTTCTGAATGAAGCCAGTTAATCAAGAAGATAAGAGTGACTAAAATCAAATAGTACTTGAAATTTTCAATGGAACTGCCACATTTATTGAGAATATTAATATAACTTTGAGTGTGCTACCTCTTCCACTTTACATAGGAAAGGAATTGTGGACAATTTCCTTCCTTTTCCTCTTTTCTTTCTGAATTTCACTGACTTGGTATATCATAGATCAGATGGGACACTAGTTGTGATGACAACATCCGTACTTCAGGGTTGCCAATGCCCTCTCAGTCAACAGCGAGAGTGGCTGCAGCACCTCAGCCGGACCTCCCAGGCAGTGCCCAGGGTGACTGTACCACCTTACAGACTCCCCTCTCCAACCTTTGCTTCACTAATATTCCTGGATGTGAAACTCCTCTGCATGGCTCCTAGAAAGCTAAAGGGAAGCTGTTATGGTAGCTGTTATCACTACAGTTCAGCTTTGGTGTACATCCAACAGTAACCACCACCTGTATCATTAAAGGACTGTTGCCTGGGCTTTTGACAACTGTCCTGAGGAGATGCGATGCTTTTGCTTCCCCTTTCCCTCCTCTGCTGTGAGAGCCACAAACGAGTCAATCTCATTCTTCCACTAAAAGCATCAATTCTGCATATTTTCTTACGCGAACTGCTAGAAATCTTCATGTGACAACACCAAAAAAGAATGTGGCATGCTTAAATATAATCTATGTTGAATACCAAGGAAAGAAAACAATGAGCAATAATCAGAGAATATAGGATAAACTCCCAAAAGACATAAAAGCAAACTGCTTTAATTCAACAGAGCTATTTGTTTCCTATCTAATTACTCAATAACTACCTTGTTATTCAATATTCAATGCCTTTTCAGTTGCAATTCAATCAACAGTTTTCATTACCCCTACATTTTACATCAAGGCTTTTTATGATTACTGAAACCAATTCAATTAGTGAATTAAAGATTAGGGGGAAAGTACAACTCAAAATACAAAATCATTCTCATGTTGCAACTGCAATGCACTTCTGTTTTTAACAAATTTCAGCATCAGTGCATGTGTTATTCTCTCACATTTTTACAATAAACTTCACCTATAGCATGTCTTCCCTTTCTTCTGTTACCTGTTAAGATTTTTAGGCACCACGAGTCTTCACAGTCCTGGTTATAGAATATTCTATAATGTAGAGTATAACATTTGTCCACTTCAATAAGGTTATACTTAATATTTGGTTACGATAACTCAATTCACTCCTATATGCTTAGAAAGGCACCCAATAGAATTCTTAATTGGAAGATTTAAACTATTCTGAAACAATTTGAAAACTATCACATCACACCATGCACAGCTAAGCCCATTTGCTGTCACTGAAGCTTGCAGAGCCACAAAGTTGTTATGAAAAAAAGGATGAAGAAAGTGGAAGGACACGAGAAACTCCCCTGCAATATTCCACGGTGACCTGAACCATTGCTTCAGCTCTGGAGAATTTCCTTACAGATGAATGGTATAAGAGAAGAAATTAAAAACCCTTAATATGCTAAGCATTTAAAATGCTGTGTATTGGTATTTATGACATGCCTATGCAAACATACCAGATTCCTGCCATGAAGGTAGTGTCAGATTCTGGCCAGTACTTAATTTAAGCCAGAATTGGAGTATAGGTGAATATTTGGATTTCCAGGTAGCTCCATGATTCCAACCGCAATTTTTCAAAGAATTAAATGCATACTGAATGGCAATTCCTGAACAAAGCACAAAATTCACAAAGCAGCGCTATGTGCTGAAACTCCCCTCCCACCTCTTTACATCTCTGGCAAATGGATGTTTTCTCCATCTTCATATGTCTAGGAAAATCTTACTTACATTTGGAAAATGCTGTTTGTTTTGGAAAATGGTGGTATTGCACCATCCACTGAAACAGAAGTTTTGTGGAGAAGGAAAATTACTAGCTGTGCGATCTTATCACCTCTATAGCAAGTCACACATCTGTACATGAAGTTCATGCAAAAAAACCACCTTGGAAGGACAGGGAAGGAAAAGCAGAACAGTAACAAAGACAGAAGCAGAGAATGGAGAAAGCAAACAGATCAATAAGCTGTTATAGTCGGAGAGTTTTCAAAACTAAGGTTTGCATCTACTCTAAGTGAACCTGCTTTAGCAGGTCGGTTGGACTAGATGATTTCCAGAAGTCCCTTCCAGCCCCAACTACTCTGTGATTTTGTTAAGGCAATTAAGTGAAGTGGAAAAGGCTTTCCAAGAAGGAATGCTAGCAAGCACTGAAAAAGAGATGAAGAGAATGGAATTCTGAAGAGGAGTCTGAATCAGAGGATGAAATTTAGTTCCCAGTTGAACTGGTCAAGGAACTAAAGCTTCCCATGGCCACACAGGTGAGTCTGTGTGAATCTCAGGAAATTGAACAAGGCCAAGTGCAAGGTCCCGCACATGGGTTGAGGCAATCTCAAAGACAACTACATGCTGGGCAAAGAAAGGATTGAGAGAGCGTTGAGGAGAAGGACTTGGGGATGTTGGTTGATGAGAAGCTCAACATAACCCAGCAAGGTGCACTTGCAGCTCAGAAAGCCAGTTGTGCCCTGGGCTGCATCAAAAGAAGAGTGACTTGGATATCAAGGGAGGTGATTCTGCCCTCCTACTCTGCTCTGGTGAGGCCTGCAGTCCTGTGTCCAGCTCTGGAGCCCTCAGTACAGGAAAGACATGGACCTGTTGGACCCAGTCCAGAGGAGGCCACAAAAATGACCAGAGGGCTGGAACAGTTCTGCTGTGAGGACAGGCTGAGAGAGTTGGGGTTGTTCAGCCTGGAGAAGAGAAGGCTCCTGGGAGACCCTACAGAAGCCTTCCGGTACATAAAAGGGCCCTACGAGAAAGCTGGAGAGGGACTTTTTACAAAGGCATGTATTGACAGGACAAGAGATCATGGCTTTAAACTGAAAGAGGGTAGATTTAGATTAGATAGAAGGAAGACATTCTTCACCATGCGAGTGGTGAGGCACTGGAACAGGTTGCCCAGACAAACTGCAAATGCCCCATCCCTGGAAAAGTTCATGGCCAGGCTGGATGGGATTTTGAGTAGCCTGATCTGGTGGAAGGTGTCCCTGCCCAGTACAGGGGAGTTGAAACTAAATGACCCAAACCATTCTATGATTCGATGAACTTTGACTAGATTAAAGAACTGTTCTGATTTGAACCGCATGTCTGGAAGTATAATGTAGAAGTTAATTTTTATTTTATATATTTTGGAAACATGATTAGGTATTTAAGGTATCTCACAATGTGCATGTTGATGGAAATCTTCATAAGAAATAACAAAAAATATGCAGAAATAAGTTTGGTTGTTTTTATTGAAGCTAAGAAGATTTTGGAAATATTTTAGTCTGAAATCCTGTAAATCAAGTTGCTTTGGGCTAGGTCACTCCTGTCTGAAAACCCTTTTAAAAGCACAATATTTATTTTCATAGCAGAAGTCAGACCTTTCCACTAGCAAATGATAATGCTTCCTCCACTAATAGCAGCGTATCATTTAACCTCTGAAGAAAAAAAAAACAGCTTAGTGTTTCAGAATATACCCGAATGTGAGACAAGCCTGGGCAGACTTCACTGGCCCATAATACAGTACAAGAAATATCTCACAGATTTGTCCCTGGGACAGAGAGCCCATTTTACATCATGAGTTTTCACTTAATGTATGTGTGCACCTGCAGTTCCACCTTACGAACCTCTACTATCCTTTGCAAATCCTGCATAAAATTTATGGGATAGTATCAGGACTCATCCTGTGGCTTTAAGATACAGCCTGTTATTTTCAAATGACCTACAGTCTTGCCCTTCTAAAAGAATACTGCAATATGTACTGCAACCTTGCAAAAAATGCAATACCCTACAGCACAAGAATTTCTCAAGAAAACTACAATATTCAACTGTCAATGGATTTCCAGATCCACAAGGAATATTCTTCTACAGTAAAGTCCAGAAGACATAACGATGTAAAAGTGCAATACCACCATATTCGACCTTAAATGATTTAAAAGAGAGCAAAAGAGACAGAGACCTCTGACTTCTCTGTCTGGCTGAAGAGATGAGAAGATTACTACAAACTCTGTACTAAAATACCATCCCTAAAGTCTTACCACTTAAGTTTAATTCTGTTTTCAAGGTTTTTGAAACCACTTAGTATTTTATCATTTAAAAGTCTATTGAATGTACTACATTTGATTTATACCTTTATATATTAAGGCTGCAAGCAACAAGAAATAGTGGCATGATTTTCTTCAGTATGCCACATTTCTTCTAACTGAATGGTCTCCCAGAGACTAGCTGAACAGCAATTAAATAAGATTCACATAGAGGTAAGGAGTCAATGCTGAGTTAGTTAATGATGAATTGCTACTCGATGATTACAAAACCCACAGAAACTGGCATGTATAATTTCACAAACATATTTTAAATTGCATTTTTATCCTTATGTTGCTGTGTTTGTCTGAAAAAGTACACTATATAGCTGAGTATTCATATGTATTGTTAAAGGCTGCATTTATACCTATATATTTTGAGATACCTCTAAAGTGATTTAAAATACATTGGTCCTACATGGGTACTCATTAAAGAACTTCCTCATTTTTACCTGTATATTCTCATTTCCATTATGATCACTAAACATTCCACATTTATCAGTTAAGGTCCTTTTCAGCAAAGCACTTCTCAGCACAGGACCAACTTAAAACAACTCTGTTATCTAGATCCCAAATTAGTAAAGTCACCCCACTTCAATCTAAAAATAATTTATGATACTGAAAGACATAATATGTCTATCAAGGAGACTAAAGCACATTTTCTTGAGGAATATTGCTCATCTGAAAAACACAGCAGATGGGAACAATAAAAATTTTGCACTAAAGAACACAGATTTTGAAACTACAGCATGAACTCTCCCTACTAAAGACAATCTCTTTTGCCCTCCTAACCCTAAATACAGATATTCCAATTTTGCCATACATTTGACCTTCATATTTACATAAAATCCACTGAATCTGATACAAGTTTAATACCTGCTTCATGTATGCATAGCACATGGTTTCTGCAACCCGCTTTCCTTCATCATAGCAGGCTCTTGGACCTATTGGATTCACATGGCCCCAGTAATCCTCATTTTGAGGGTGAACTTCAGGATCTATGTGGGAAACAAAACAAAACACCGTAAATTATTTTCTGTCAAAAAGGTGACTATATTTAATGAATATTTCAGTAGATCATTGGTGTTACAACGTTTAACAGCTTCCCTCTGGACTATACACTTA
This sequence comes from Patagioenas fasciata, assembly GCF_037038585.1. NCBI lineage: Eukaryota > Metazoa > Chordata > Aves > Columbiformes > Columbidae > Patagioenas > Patagioenas fasciata. The sequence continues at coordinate 66,544,715 of NC_092520.1, read as the reverse complement.
AAAATATAAAGTTTCAACATCATTCCTTAAAAGTGTGTTCAACGGAACCATGAAAATGACAGTTACAGAAGATGTGAGGCAAGATAACTGAGTGCAAGCAAACAGCTGCCATCATCTGCTTTCCCCTATAAATATGTGAGAACTGAAGGTTGAATTTAAGTCTTCTCTGCAAAGACAAGACTACCTCAAGGGCACAACTAGGACTATTATCTAAAGTAATTCAGAAGAAATAGATTATATAAGGCAGGACTTTTCACTGTATTTGGAAAAAAAAAATAAAGCATCTTCAAGTTTTACAAAATGAAAAACAAGGAAAGAAAAATGGACAAAATGGAGAAGTACTGCATTTCTTAAAGAAGAGTAGAGTCATGTGCCACAATGTACTTACTATGTTCCTTCTGCTTTATCCTAACCATTTTTACTAGCTATAACTGGACACAGACAATCAGGTTAGACAATCCTTTTGTCTGATCCAATACAGAAGTTCTTGATTACAAAAAAGCCCACAAAAAACACCCCCACAAACCATCACCACCAAGAAAAATCTCCTAGGAAGCTCTCTGTGTGTGTGCACTTTATTTGCCTGAATCAACACAATCACCTCCTTACATTTCCCCACTTTGCTATCTGTGCTGCCCCATCCTTCTCACCAGGTTTGAAGTTTGCATAAGTTACTACTAAACTTTCAAGTGTTACACGCTAATTTTTGAAACAACTTTGACAGTCAGTTCTGACTAACCCTTCCAGTTTTCACACTGCTCACAGACATGATTACAGATTAATTCCTGCCATATGAGAGCCACAGAGCAATGGTAAATGCAGAGAGGTTTTACGTTATTATAAAAGCCTGTAGTTTTCTTAAAAGGGCCTCAGAAGGTGCTGTGATCTGGAAGGCCACTTCAGTTTGTGCCCTTTCTGGCAGAGGCAGCCCTGTGAAGCACCTGGAAACTTTCTGTACAACACTGCTTTGAGAACTCCCAAGGAAACAGCTATTTTCTGACTTTATTTTCTGTCCTTTATTTCTCAGCAAAATGACCTTGTCTGGTTAGTCAGAGTACAACGTGAACAGCTGCTCTTCACTGGCTTTTACTGCCACAATAAAGCCTGATGGAGTTTCAAGTTTTCCACTTCAGCAAGCAGACTGCAGCAGAGCAATGAGGCTCCAGAACTTTTTCATTTTCTTGCCTGTTGGTCCCCTGTTCCAGAACAGTGTTCAGAATGTTTGTTCAATTACAGTAGACTCCTTGGGGCTACCATTTTTATCTGTGGAGCCTGACCATGGATAATCAAAGGCAAGAGATACTCAAGCTGCTTATCTGGTGGCCTGGTCATCTTAGTGGATCTCTTGCTTGGGTATGTGCTTTGAATCTTCTTGACTGAAGTTATTTCACCACAAGCGTGCTCCTTGAGGTACGTTCTTTGTCCTTCCTCATGTTTCCTTCACAAAGCTTTGTATCTTGCTACAGAGGTATTTTTTGTTTGCTTGTTAATTTTTTAAAGCCTACGCTCTCACAACTAGTATCGCTGAGCAGGTGACTGTGCCTGCATTAACCTGGCAATAGTGCTACTATCAATTAGGGAACAGTTCACACAGCAGAAAAGTTTTCTAGTAGGCACACGGTCTGTCACGTATCCCAAGGAAGTAGAATAGTGAAGATTCTCATTTCATGCAGCTAGCCGTTCTATCAGTCATGTCCTTGCTACTTCACTTCTTAGCAACAGCAAAAGGAAGGAGATATATAGCACCATATCTCAATATTGTGTTTTAAGTGATACATGATCACTGTTTTCTCAGCTTGGAGGTTGTGTCCTTGCCTTGCTGCGCACATGGGGGCGACTGCTAAATTTTAACAATACAATTCATAAGAACACCAGGAAGAGAGAAGCAGATCTGCTACTGAAATGATCTTTCTTCACAGGTTTTATTATGGCATCTGGATTTTAATCGGAGTTCAACACTGCAAATTACCCCACAAGGCCTTTTGAAGAAGAATCATAAACTACAATATAGGAAAGTTAAAGTCTGAGCCTCCTTCCACCGCTCTGACTAGAGATTTAGAGCACGTACTAATGCCCACATCTTAAGTTGTGAGAAGTACATCAGATAAAGAAAAAGAGCTAAGACAGTGATGAAAATCTGTCAATCATCCAAAAAAAGGTTTGTCAATAACCTTTTACACAGATCTCACAAGTTCTAAAGACTGTTTTTTCTTTCTTACCTCCATATACCTCTGATGTAGAGGCCAGCAGCAGCCGTGCTCCAACACGTTTGGCTAACCCTAAATTTTGGGCAAGAAGGAAAGCAGAACATAATTAAATGAAGTTCAAGAATCAGTCAGTGACGTTAACTGCTTTAGAGTGATCGCATTTTGCATGTTTTTAAAGAGAATTCCATTTCTCTCACTAGATAAATCTAGTTGTAAATCAGATCCATAGCTCCCACTCTCAAGCTAGAAGACTTGAGAAACAGCAGGGTAGCACCCACATGTGTGACATTTGCTTCTGGGACTAAAAGTTACACTGAAATGAGATCCAAGAACTCACTATATTAAACCGTAAATGAAGGCCAAGGAAGTACAAACCATTCCAGTTATGAAATCAGGATCTTGAAACAACACACTATGTCATGATCACCAAAACGTAAAGATAAACTGCATAAACTCATACAGAATAACATGTCATAGGACAAAATAAATGCATTGTTTTCCCTTTATTATGCTCCTTTAAACAGCCTTGATGATCCTACCCATCACTCAAAACTATTTTGCACTCTATTTCAATGACTTTCTTGCCTTCCAGTTGGCATGGCTAATTGAAGAAATCTATCATCTATGTCGCACAACTGTCTGGTACCTCAATAGCTTCTAAATTACTTAAGTCTCTGAATTCTACTCACCGGAGTATCACTCAAATGAGAAACTCAGCTGAGCTAATGCCCAGTGGGTTTTTTTGGCCTCATAATAACTCTTAAGATCACTGACACGCAGTTCAAGCTGCAGGATACACCAAACGGATCAAAGATGAGAGGAAAAAGCAGGGAAGGCTTGAGGCTGCCTTTTCACAAGCCTAGTCCCGGCATCGAAACCAATAGACAAAGCTGCAAATGTTGCCTTGTAATTACCTAGCATGAAGCTAAACATTAAATGTTCTTGCAGAATTTGCTAGCCAAGGTGTGCACAAGAGGGTACAGTCACCAAGGTGAGAAGTGTGGTCACAGACAGAAGTTTGCTATCAGAATCCCATGCTCCTAATTGCTTCTATGACTTCGATAATTACCACACAGTTATTACTCCATAGCCAAGTTACAGGCATGAAGTTCTTGCACTTTGATAGCTGAGCTTGCACATCCTCAGAGTTCATATAAAGAAAAAGCACAAAAGTCTTCTAAGAGCGAAAAAAACCCCTTATTTTTCTTAAAAAATTAACTTTTAAAAATGTTCAACTCATCTGCTTCATTATCCCCCCAATAACTCTGTCCAGGTTACATCATGTCTAACAAAGTTAAGTAAGAGAAAAGATTTCCACTTACCTAGCATGTTTAATGTCCCAATAGTGTTGGTCTTCAACGTTTTTATAGGATTATACATGTAATTTGGAGGAGAAGCAGGAGATGCCAGATGATAGATCTGGTCCACTATAGAAAACCAGAGCGGGGGGAAAGAAAGCATTATTATTTTCCCATATAACACATTAAATGAGAAAGCATTAGAGTCAAGAAACAAGTGCTTCTTTTTACATTTCTTAGCACTGGAACTCAGCACTTCCCACATTGCTGCCTACAGATGATATGTATGCAAACCAGTTGTAACCCCAAGAAAGACTTAATTTTTAGTACAATAAAAACTAAAGAATAATATATATCAATGCTGCTGACACAGAAGTCTATGTAGGTGTTGACACTTTCCACTTGTAAAAATGTTAGTTATGAATATTTCAGAGATGTTTACAAGCTGCAAAAAATATATGTAACATTTTATTACCCTCAAGTTTTTAAGTGACTACCAGCTTCAGAATATTTTTCTCAAATGGAATCCTAAGCAAAGATAACAGAAACATTTTTTTAATGCCAGGAGTAATATCTTGGGTATTTTTATTTGTAAGCCACCTGACAATGAAATATTAATGGGATTAGTATCATGTTTGTATTTTAAATACATATATGCCAAGATAAGGGCATGCAACTTTTGTCCTTTTTCTCCTACCTCTTGCCTTTGTTCTGTGCTGTACTTTGGATAATACAGCATTTTAGCCTGAAGAAAAAAACCCCAAACAATTCCAATATAGAGATCCCAGTGCTCCCCCAAACCCCACCTCCCCCAATTATGAAATATAATTAACCAACACACAAGACAGTACCTTACAGTCAATGAAGGTGTACTGATGCCTAACCTAATTTAAAATAAGGTAGCTTGGGTATTGGCAATAGACTGCCTAGGTAGTACAAGTCCCAGTCTTAACTAATTATATTTGCTGCATTTCTGTAACTGCAGTATAAACAGACCCAAAGGAAAGACATGATCAACACAACAGCAAAACAGAGATGATTACAACAAAATTAAGCAGTTACACCATTGTCATGAGCACAGGCTAGATCAAAACCCAGGATTCTTAATTTAATAATTATTCCCAGCACGAAAGCACAGATAAAGAAAATAGAACAAAGGTTGTAACAAATTTTAAGTTCAAAGGCCAAATGTACCATCAGTCAGAGCTTCTTTTTTTCCACCTTCTTCTACTTCAGTTTATTTCTATATTAAGCTAAATTAACTGTGGTTTGCTGTCTATTCATCCAGCAGTCAGACTTAATTATTTTCAGCCATTTATCCATTTTCATAAAATAGTCTATTTCCAGAACAACTATGGCAATCACTTCTACCAAGGTAGTTCAGAAGACACAAACAGGTATCACAAATGGTATTTGATACGAAGAAAACAAGCACACAGGGAAAAGTTGCTTTCTCCATACTTCAGAACTTCAAAGAGCTCAGCTCACCCCAGTAAATTTAAACAAGTGAAAAAAAAACAACCCTCAATAAACTGTACAGTACACCAGAATCAGTCTTAAATATGACACCTAAAAGAATTTCAAGCCTAGCTGATTAACATTGATAATAATGGAAAACTTAGGCAAATCCTAATTTGAGACCAGCTTCAGCATATCAAGGTTACAAAATGTATAAGATAAGAATTCAAGGGATAGAGGGAAAAAAGTTCTTAAATTATAATAAAAACTACACTCATTTTCACAGGCAGTATCTGATGTTCGACAAACCTCAACCTGCAAGCCTTTCGTAACACAACTATTGCAAAAAAGAAACGTCTTTCTGTCTTCTGTATAACATGAATCACAGTTAGCCAGAACTGCTTAAAAAAAAGAACACGGATAAGCGAATGCCAAAAAAAAATTAAACATAAGATCAAATGAGACACAGTGATGCTGAAGAAAGAAAAAGAACAAATCCCCTACCAAGGTCATCCAAGAAAAGTAGTCAAAGGTGATGTAAGAATTAGAATGGCAGGGTGGAAGAAGAGAAAGTAATTCCTTCTGTGTTACAAAAGGAAAGCTTGATTTTTTTTAAGAAGGCTCAGCACTGAAACCTGAAAGAATTTGAAAAGTAGAGGCCAGCTGTTGTTCTACCAGAAGACAATATTGTATGGCACAAGGGCTGTCTTGCCCTAGAACAGAACAGTACTGGTCAAATGCTACGCTCAAACAAATGTTTCTTTCAACCATTTTCTCAGGTGGTTAATAATTAACAAACAGTAACAAATAAGAACAATGTGAAACCGTATTTTGACATTGTACTGATTATCGTTAGCCCTCAGTTAAGTTCAGCTTTCACAGTACCTGTGACAATGAACATTTTTTCCCAGTTTTAAATTAATCCTTCTGCCAAAACCAGGGATTCAAATTAAACAAACAAAACAAAGAAACCCAACATGCAAACATGCCCAGATTTTCTTGGGGAAAAAAAAAAAAAAAAATCAAGTATGAAGTTATCACCTGCTCCTTACTAGCTGAGAACAATGAAATATTATAGGACTGTGTTTCCTGTTAAGACTTCCCTTCTTCTCTGGTTCCCAAACCTCATTTGACACAGCAGTCACAGAATCCTTTGCTTCCTGACTGCTCTCTAATATAAAAAAGCAGAGTGGGTAGGGCATGGGTGTCAAACTCATTTTCACCAGGGGCTACATCAGCCTCATGACTGTAGGACTGTATAAATGTAACTACTCCTACACTTATATACGCTTAAAATTATATTCGGCCCTTTGAAGGCAACTGCGAGGCTGATGTGGCCCCAGGGAAAATGAGTCTGACACCCTTGGGTTAGGGTGACAGCAGATATAAGTGGCTTAATTTACCCATGTGGAAAGTACCTATTTTCAACAATCCTTTAAGCAATCGAAATTTTTAAAATACTTAAAAGCCTTCAAAACACAAGCATCGCCTTCAAATAAAAAAAGAAAAAAAAAACAAAAACAAAACCACATCCTTTTTAAGATAAGTATGCATTCTGATAATAAAGCTTTAAAAATACCAGTGAAGTTGGCAGGATAAAATATTTAACTTTTTTCCTGAATCCTTAGTGAAGTGCACTTGCATATCTAGCCATGTTATGTTTTGCTAGATCAACTGTAATTGTCAAATCCATTGGGCAAGCTCATGGCTCCTGTGAGTGCACACTGGCTCTTCCGTAGCAGCCATGTCAAAGCGTACCCCAATCTGCATCTTTGCATTATTGCCCAACACAAAAAATATTGCAAAATAATTTATAATTATATTTTATTCACTGCTTACACTTACACTGTCGAGAGTGATCAAAATAAGGGGAAATTATTGCCAGTCAAACCTCATCACATACAACAATTAACTACTGGCATAAACAGAGGAACAGCTTCTAAGGCCTGTGTGACTCCATCACCCCAAGTTTTACCATCTTGACAGAGTAATGATATTTGACAGTCAGTATGCTCAAGCAAATGCCACAAAATATATCTACTTCTTATAGGTTGCCATGCTTCTCTTTGGTCTACAGCTGTTAATCTCTAGAATGGAGATGACCAGCTGCCTTACAAGGTGTCAAAACAGCCCAGAAAGCTAGAGATAGAATCCTGGCAGATGTGTCACACAGGTGAAGATTTATTCTCACATTAGAAAGTGCAGAGAAATACCATTTCATGTAGCAGACGGTGCTGCTATCTGCTCTCTTATCAACAGAAATTGTTATTTCCATTCACTCTCAACTCCAATGCAGCATCAAAAGAGAGCTTTTCACAGAAGGCAACCTAAAGTAGCAGCGCAATTGGTATCCAAAGACGGGCTGACACAGTGAGGGCTGGAAGCAAGTGCCTAGCTCAGGCTTGGCTCAAAGCCCTGCCCAGATTGCTAATGCAAATGGAACTTTTAGGATTCCGTCTGCAACATAAAAATAGTTAATTGAGCTGTATGATGAAGTATGGCAGAGGATAATTTCTCCTTGGTTTGGTCACTGTTGACATTGCAAGCTTCAGCAGTGAATAAAATGTAATCAAATTGTTCTGCAGGGTTTCTTGTGTTGGGGCAATAATGCACGGAAGTAGCGTGAGGTAAAGTTTAATTGGCACGTTGAACTTTGACTTGTCTCCTACAGATGAGCCACGAATAGGAATGAAATATATGACTGCCTCAACTTATGTCTCCGAACATGAGCATTCCCTTCCCACAGTGTGGCACTGTCACAAAACCAAAGAAAACGAGTTGACTAGAAGCTGATGGAAGTAATGTTCAGAGAAGCTGCTGATGGCTGCAGTAGGTAATTCAAGCACAGCAGCTCAGAGAAATGAGCAATTCAACAGCTAAAGCCACCTGCAGCCACTGCAGAGCTGAACTCTGACCTAAGTTTTATGCTGTTTCTTTCTACCTATTCCTTCACAACCCTTTCAAAATCTAGTTTTCATCAAGCTGTGGGTGGTATTTTTGCAGAGCGAAAATGCCGGTTCAAAAGCGCCGTGGTCAGTTAGTAACTTACTGCTTGGTACTAGTCTGTCAAAGCAGAAGTGAAGGCCTTCCTGTCTTCCTACCTCCATCCACTTCATTTTTGTTGTTTCTTAAATACCTGCTAAATTTTTGACACATTGAAGGTGCTACAGGAACACTTCCTTAAATTATACATGGCAATTCAGATGAGCAGGGCCAAAAACTACCTTTCCTTTCTCTGCATCAGGATACAGGTAGGCCTGTGATTATCCAAGTGGCTGTCTAATTGTTAGCTAGAGACAAATGCAAACAAAATAGAAAATGCCAAAGATTCCTTAAAATCTTCAAATTTATTAATTTATATACAAGAAGCTACATGTAATGGACAGTGGTCAAAAAAAAAAAACCAGGAGAAAGATAAAGCACTCTCCTCCTCCTAGTCCTTCTACATTATTTTGTTTCCCAGCTGGCAATTGCTTCAAATGAAACACAGAGGGAGCTGAGACAAAAATATTTTCTTTGCCAGACATGGTCTTGCCTGTCTGAGGCTGGTTTGTCACAGAATACGTCCTCCCATATGCACAGAGAAAAATAGATCCCTGTGATAAAAAGGTTCAGCAAGAGCTGAACTAGCAGAGGATGGAAGATGGGGCATTTGCCAAGTGTCAGATGGTCATCTTCTAGATCAAAGGGATGTGCAATGAGGCAGCTCCAGGACTTTCACCACTTGCTTAGGAAGGGTTCTTTAGAATATTGAGCTTTAGACCAGGTATAAACATCACTGGTTTTTCAAAATGTTTAGAGAGAATGTTGGACATTTCAAAAGGGTGGCAAGGGAAGTTTTTACCCCAAACTGGTCACATTTGAGCCATCAAGCTAAGGATATTGAGACAAGTCCAATTATTTCTCCATCCACCTTCCCTCTTTCAACTGTCAGGTCTAAGAAATGCATACTTTTTTTTGGTGTCAGAATTTCAGCAGGCCAGTCAGACATGCCACACCAAGCCATCTGCCCAGCTTGGCTGACAACCACGTGTCCTCTAACACAAAGCTGTCACTTACTGAAGACAGTGTGCAACCTAAACTCTCCTCAAGCCAGAGCTGTGGAAAGCTATCCTAGCTACAGCTCTTCAGAGGATTAACTCTTTGGGTGCTTGGGACAGCATCTACTGGAGGATAGGAAAAAAAATTATGCATCTTGTGATTGACCTCCACCCCTAAAGAAAAAAAAGTTTTACAACATTTTATTATGCCTACTAAGAAGCCATGAGCTAGCTTCGTAATTAAGCCATAGAGCAATTAATTGAAAACAACCGTGAGAAAGGTTGAGGAAAGCTTTTTGTAGATAGGTATGGACCCTAAAAGAAGAACAAATGGTAATAATAAAATTCTGCAAGTTTTGTAGGTAACTCATATCAGGGGCCTGAACTCTGTAAGTCACTGTGAGAAGAGCAGTGAGTAGTCTACCCAGCATAGGACAGTAGATCAGTGGTAAAATAAACATTCTTCTTGTTACAGTTTTGCTGAAAAAGAGCAAAAACTTAAATCTATTACAAAATAGACACTGGCATAAACATTCAAGCCATTGGGTACACAGTGACAAATACAGAAATCCATGATCAATATAATAAATAAAGTTCTAGTAACATATTGCAAGGTCAACAGCATCTAAAATTCGTCAGTTGTGTCCTTTCCTACATGAAAAGCTAAAAAACCCCTATAATTTAGTATACATGTAATCTGTAACACCTAAATCCAGACATAAATGTTCAATCTTGTGTTTTTCTTAATGCTAAACAAGTATGATAAATATAACCACTCACTTTTACAAAATATTGCATTAAATCTACCCTCCTTCATAACATCTCTGTTTTCCAGCCATATCACCGCATGTGTTCTGTGCGCTTCTTAAGTGAATAGTAAGGGTAGAATCTACCACCTTTCCCATGACAGGAAATTACATTCCTTCCTATAAAGGAAAGAACTACATCTTCAATTTTGGCCTTCAACGTGTCACAGTACCAGGACAGACTAAACGGGTCAGTAAGTCCACTAAGCACCTGCATCCATCACTGTACTTGGCAATCAGGAAGTACTAAGCAGAAAAGCTTTGATCAGAAGTGTGCAAACAGGTTTCTACGGCTTAAATGTATGAAATTTTCTTGTAAAGAACAGTTATGCCAATTCCATTACCGTAGGTCAGGCCCGAGAAGCTGACACAGTGAAGCAAAACATTTCTATTGCACTGAACTGAAAAGGACTACAAATACAAATTCATTTTCCTGATGTTTAAAATGTTGCCTGTAACTTAAGGCAAATGAGAACAACTTTATAAAGATTTACCACATTGCTCATGCTGGAGTATTTTTGGAGAGCTTTACAGGAGACCCAGCCACCACTGCACTTTGCTCTGGACAAACAAAATTAAGCACCATGTGTTATCTTCTGCCTTGCCATGACTTCCCCTAATCATACAATTTAAAACCATCCAGTTTAATGTATGAAGTATCTGGCAGAGGGAGTGAAGACTAAGGGGAGAAAAATCTGGGATGGAAGTAATGAAGCAAAAAAAACCCAAATCAAAACAAAACAAAACAAAAAACAACAAAAAACCCAATATATTGAAGGCACTCAGATAAAAAATTAGAAGCTGTATTTGTATTCACTGTAAGTTCCCTGTGAAATGACTTGGAGACTAAGAAATTCTGGGATGCTGTAGAAAAGCATTTAGTAAAATGTTATCATTCTTCTCGTCTGTTCTCCAACTAATATCTGTGTGACATAACACTACGGTTTGCAGGAACATGAGCCACAGAACTCTCAAGTAACCATCTTAAGGAGCTTGTCATCTTAAAGAATGCAGAGAATTAGAGGCAAAAAATAAGCAAAGGTGGATTTTAATACTTTTTTTCTGAAAATAGAGAAAAGAGTAATAAGAGAATCTTTTCTTTATACACCACCCCTCAGAACAGAAAATTGTCTTCCTGTATCAAAAAACCTCATTTAATAGTGGATTAAACCTCAACATAAGCATTAGGCTGAAATGAAAATATCTTTAAAAATTCCAAATACTTTAAAAACAGAGAACTCAAGTACAACTTAAAATAACATTTAATACAACTACTATGTAAAGTTTTAAAAGTTTTCTTTTCAGGTTTTGTGTTTTGTTTTGTTTTTTTTTTCTTTCTATTTTCTGCCTTTCAAGATTTCTAAACTACTTTCTATTAAATTCAGGGCCTTTGTTCTTCTGCTTGAAAAAGCCTAAGTGAAAGCTATGTTCTTGTCAGTTTTCTACTGACATCTCCAAATGCTAAAGCAAAGGAAATTCTAGTGGAGGAGAAGAAAGTCATTCAGCACTACAGTTAACTACAGTTATCTCAGGGCTAATCGATAAAATGTGTGTTTAGGCGATTTATTACTGTCTCTGGCCAATCTAGATCACGATCCAAGAATGCTGAGTGCCACTTCATGTCATGGATCAAAGATAATGACTCAAACTAGGCAGGTTGTGTGAAAGCATCACTTTGAAGCTAAGAAGAAAAAAAAATGCATCAAGAAATTTAGCGAAAGCTATAAATCTTAAGCCCAAACTCACTTCTCATATCAGAAGTGGGAACATTGTCCTTTCTAGATCGGAAATAAAGCAGAGATCACTCTCACTGGAATTTAAGTGTCAAACATCCCTATATGACCATGTTTAAACAGGACAACAAATAAACCAAAGTTCTTCACATACGAACTTTCTTCTGTAATGACTTCGTAGTAATTCTGATTTCTGCTTAAAAGTAAAAAAGAAGAAACTGGGACTAAGAAATATCAATCCATATGCCTAACTTGTTAATCTGTTATAAGTATCTCTCATTGCTTCACCTTCCTTCCTCAGCCCCCCTTTCCTATGTTGGAATATAAACTCTGGACTGATATGAAATTTCAGCATGTTCCTCTACTAGTACATTGAAGTTAATTTAGTTTTATTATTTAGTCATGCCAGCTTTAATTTATGCTGTTGGAGGATAAGGAGACATTCAATAAACTGCCCACTAAATAACATGTCATAATTTGTTGTCAGTACAAAATGGGGAATTGCTGACTTAATTACATAAAACATGGGAGAGGTAGTCAAAGGATCTCAGAAGTCCCATTAATTAGTCCCTAGTAATTGCTCCACAGTATTAGCAACGATAACTCTCCGAGAAGGTCTCAGGCATAATCAGTCAGAAAGAAGGTAACTCAGGGGAAAGATTAGAAAAGCTGACAAACTGAACTGACTGAGATATGAGCTACCAGCACCTGGAGGCAATTAATAAGATCCTAGTCCCATTATCCTGTCAGTGAAGGGAGAAGTTTGAAGTAAAACAACTGAACCAGGGCATCGTCTGAGCGGAGAAGGAGCAAGCATTTGCAGGACTGTTCCAGTTGTGTCGTCAGAAATTCATTGTAAGTAATAATACAAGAGATGTGATTGCTAGAGATTTTCCCTGTGAAATTCCACTCATTAGAATTCATCAAGGATTAAAAAAATACAACTTCAGATACAGCTACATTGCTACACAGTTTTAAAGGGATGGACCAAGACCACGAGCACTGTAGTGTAATTTGAGTAACATTTTCATTGATTCACTATATTACTTACATACTCCCAAAACAGTCTACAAATGCATATATCTCTCAAATGCAGCTGCGTCAATGCTATCTCACAATTTGGCATAATAGGTTGCGGTTTATAATAGTTTAGATGTTGAGTTACTTCTATTTCTTCAAAGCACAATTGTTTTTGTTTGTTTGCTTAGTTTTTGTTGTTGTTGGCTTCTTTTTTTAAACTGGGGAAATTCGGTGCTGCCATTTTCCTATCCTACAGGCTGTGGAATGCTTGTACCTAAAGTAGGAGCAATGTTATCCACAGAGGACACAAAGGCAACTAAAGAAAATGAGTTGAGCTGCCCTCTGGAAGGGCTTATATGCTCCTCTCAACTGACTGTACACAGTTGCAGGATATAAGCCACCTAGGGTAACTGTAGCCCCGAATTAAACTTCTCAGTTCATGACATCTAGACCGCAGACTCTGCCTGCATAAGCCTGAGCAGGCACAGGGATGTGGGACAATGGATGGGACAGAAAGACTGACCCATTGCCACCTTGCCTTCTCACAAAATCAGTCACATTAGGAAGTTTCCAAGATTTCCTTTCTCGCATACACTCTGAAAGGAAGAACTCAAAATGCTCTGAAGCTCTCACCCCACACTGGTCACAGAAATTAGGCTAATAATAAGCAAAGAATACAAGTATTAGACAGACCAATCCAGAACTCAGTGCACAAATTTTCTTTATTTACAGACATACATCTTTATAAGGGTAAAGCACAACAAAGTGCATATGCCAACAAAGAGACTACTCACCTTCAATGTACAGGGGCTCAACGACATCGTGATTTATCAGTTCGAAGTTCTCATGACCAATCCAGTGCTCCACATTTCTTTTCCTGCCCGTAAAGAAGTTGTCCACAACTGTAACCTCATGGCCATCCATCATTAGTTTGTCAGTAAGATGAGAACCCACAAACCCTGCTCCTCCAGTTATCTGCGTTAGGACAGTTGGTATAAATTTCTTTTTCTTTTTACAGAAACACCAGACAAAGGCTACAAACACGAAGACAGAAGAACAGTAGCTTTCAGATCTTTGCTTACCCCAGGGGAAACAACTCCATTTCCATGCTTCATTTTTTTAATGCAATATTTACAGCATTTAAAATTTCAAGAGAGATGCTTGACGTATTTCATCACTGTCAGCCTAGAAATTCAGCTAACCATCCACATCAACAAAATCTCTTTTTCAGATTAGATAATTTTCCTTTTTTCCTTCAAATTGGATTGTGCCCTTTTATTTGACAGCAAAGCCTAAAAAGACCCAAAAAGTTAAGAGAAGAATTGTCTATGATTCCCATTTCTGAGAAAAAAAGACAACAGAATGCCAGGTTGTTTCTGTGTAAGTTTTGTAGTATCAGAAATGTCAAATCCAGCTTCTGTCTGGTTTAAATGAGAGACTTGTTGGGTACTCTAAGTACTACAAATTCTTCCCCTCTTCAGAAAAAGAAGAAAGGGTATTCTTAGATAAAAGCAAGTCTTCAGGACTTCTCATCTGAAATATCTGCTAAAACTGAAATTATCCCTTTTGTATTTTAATGTGTATAGCCCACATCCTGTCATTCTGTTTTCAGCCTCTTATACCATTAGCTCCAACATCCAGCAGTTGCCTGTCTTGGAACTTTATGCTGTTTTACTGCAAAGAAATAAGCAGAAATAAAATATTAACTTTTACTCTTGTTCCGTTGCAGGTGTAGAAGTAATGAAGTTCCTCATTTTTTCCCTTTCTGGACCTCAGTCTTTAACAGTAGACAAACAAACAAAATCACTAACTCAGTACTGAAGCAGTCAACACAATAAGCAGTAGAAGTGCAAGTTGTGTGACACATCCAGACAGACATATCTAGGAAGCAATTATTTTCCCTGCACTTCATAAGCTATTTTCAAGAACACACAAAGACATGACAGATCATCACTCAAAGAATTAAAGGACTTGTAGAAGCCCTGTGTGGCATCAGCTACATTATGAGTGCATGATCAAATTCACATTTTGAAAGTGATTCAGGCATTGATGTCCACTCTTCAGCTGCAGTGACAATTAACCAAACAACAAAAGGACATGGTGAAATTGTCAAGCAGAAATCTAATGAATGGATGATGTGCTACAATGGCAAAGTGCTGTGTGGAGAAGGATGTAGATGCCTGATGTTCCCTTTGGACTAGTCAAAGCCACTTATCCTGCCCTCTCTCCCTCCATCCACTACTGAAAAAAGCCAGATGAGCAGAAATATTAAAAAAAAAAACAAGCAAGAAAAACCCCACAAACCATCAAGGAAAAAAAACCCAAACACACACATAAAAACCAAAACACAGGGAAATCACACAGGCAAATAGGGAGCTATCAAAAACTGAAAAGGAAAAAATATAATGACATCTGTTTTCTTCTGTAAAAACTTGAATGTCTACTGCCCACTTCTTGCATTCTCATACTTGCTTTTCTTCTTAAAAATTCACAGCCATTAGTATGTCAAAGACACTATGTACCAGTTAATAAAAGAATCATTTAGTTGGCCTATTTAGTATTCTTCTGGGTTTGTCAAGGCTTCCCTGTAGCAGATTCAATATGTGATTCAGTTCCTTGACAAACCTAAACAACAAGGAGGATTTAGGAGAAGACTTCTTCAAAAAATAAATAAATTCGCAGGGCTCTCACTATTCCATAACAGAGAGAAGAGAAGAAGAGGTTTCTGGCAAAATGCTGTAAACAAGGAAAGAAGGGTAGTAACTGAGGGAGAACAGCCCTTTGCCAGGTGCTACCACTCACCGAGGGAAAAATAATTTGCATGGAAAACCTACTGCCATAAATTTATCCTGACTTGAACCAAGCTGCAGTCTTGCTAAATGTTTCAAGGGTTTTGCCTTTTTGTGGTGATCAGGACAAAAGTTTTCTGTAGATGATCTGAACCTATTCCTTCAACTGAGGCCCAAAGAAATGCCCTGTAGCTACTTGTATTTCCAGGATTCTAGAGAAGACAAACTCAACATTTGCAATATGCCTTTAGTGTAGTTAAGAGACGGTGTCTTCTTCTCCATCTCCCTTTTGGAAAAAAACAACCAAAGCAAGCACTGCTTACAGGCACTCTTATATGCTACAAGCAAGCAAAAAAAAAAAAAAAAAATAAAAAAAAGCACAAACCAATTTTGTCTAGGAAGAAGTTTCCAATTATTTTAAATCTCTGTTTTACAACAAACTTATATTAGCTTTATTAACATATCACTTCCCTGGGTATTAGATGAAGAACTACTTGGAAAAGGAGCTGAATTTCCCCAGTAAACAACTGTGTAAATTAATTGTTTTATCATTACTTGAGGCTACATTAAAACAGATGATTTATCACTGAAGCTCTCTGTACAACCTTCCTGTAATCCTTCACAAAAACAAGGTCGATATACTTAATTTCTAAATATGACTTCCTGCAAATAACAACAACATATTAATCTACAAAATCATATACTGTATGTGAATTATTTCCATATCTGAATTGAAGCATGAGCACCTGAAGCTTAAATACACATTCTTTAATAAGGCATCATTGATAAAAATAATTAATTACTTAGTAGTGCTTGATAACTTCAGCATCTACTATAAAGCACAACTATAACTGGTAATTTCCTCCACTAGAGGCACTTAAAGGTTTACTCATTTGCCAGACAAGTTAATTTCCTGCTGTCTGAAGTCAGATTCAAAACATCTAATGCTCCACATGGAATTCTTTTAATAATTATTTTATGTTTTAATTAGTCTATCATATTCAATTCAGAAAAAAACAAAAACAAACCCCAAAACACTAAACAGATTGAACCTATGTTAACACTATCATGCATAATATTAACAGAATTCCTCCTCTTGTATACAAAAGCCTGTGGCCAAGTCACTTCAGAGAACTGAGCAAGTAGATCAATCATGGACAATGGGATGAAGACCTGACCTCTTTTGAATGCAAGTGCCGGAGTATCTCGTCTCAGCTGAAATACAACCCCCACTAGCAACTACCTCCAAACAGACGCAGTGTAATAAAAAGTAACTGCTAGAACTGTTGCCTGTAGGTATCTCCAGGTTGCAGCTGGAGATGGCATTCAGAGAAAAATCTCAATTTAGGATTCCAGGAAAAGAAGCAGTATCAATAGAACGTGAAGCAAATCAACTACCAAAGCTCACTTGGCTTGCCGATTTTTAGAATCATAGAATCATTTCTGTTAGAAGAGAACCACAGGATCATTGAGTCCAAGCATAACCTACCTGTAGCACTAAACCATGTCCCTAAGAAACTCATCTTAGCACCTCTTAAACACCTCCAGGGACACTGACTCCACCACTTCCCTGGGCAGCCTGTTCCAATGCCTGACAACCCCCTCCAGGAAGATTTTTTTCCTAATATCAAATCTAAACCTCCCCTGGTGCAACCTGAGGTCATTTCTTCTTGTCCTATCACTTGTTACTTGGGAGAAGAGACCAAGCCCCTCCATGCTACAACCTCTTTTCAGGTAGTTGCAGAGCGTGAGTAAGGGTAACAGAACACTGGAACAGGCTACTCAGGGGGGTGTGGAGTCTCCTACTCTGGAGTCATTCAAAACCTGCCTGGACACATTCCTGTGTAACCTCATCTAGGTGTTCCTGCTCCGGTGGATAGACTGGACTACACGATCTTTAGAGGTCCCTTCCAATTCCTAACATTCTGTGATAAGGTCTTCTCTCAGCCTCCTTTTCTCCAGGCTAAACAGCCCCAGTTCCCTCAGCCGCTCCTCATCAGATTTGTGC
The DNA here is from genome assembly GCF_037038585.1 of Patagioenas fasciata. NCBI lineage: Eukaryota > Metazoa > Chordata > Aves > Columbiformes > Columbidae > Patagioenas > Patagioenas fasciata. Next base: position 66,527,356 of record NC_092520.1, on the reverse strand, counting down.
TCCAGACCCCTCGCCAGCTTTGCTGCCCTTCTCTGAACTCTCTCTAGTACCTCAATGTCCTTCTTATGATGAGGGGCCCAAAACTGAACACAGGATTCAAGGTGGGGCCTCACCAGCACTGAGTACAGGGAGACAATCAGTGCCCTAGTCCTGCTGGCCACACTATTCCTGTTACAAGCCAGGATGCTGTTGGCCTTTTTGGCCACCTGGGCACACTGCGGGCTCATGTTCAGCTGACTGTCGATCAACACCCCCAGATCCTTTTCCGCCAGGCAGCTTTCCAGCCACTCTTCCCCGAGCCTGCAGCACTCCCTGGGGTTGATGTGACCCAAGTACAGGACCCAGCACTTGGCCTTGTTAAACCTCATACAATTGGCCTCAGTCCAATGATTGAGCTGGTCCAGATCCCTCTGTATGGTCTTCCCACCCTCCAGAAGATCAACACTCCCACCCAATTTGGTGTCATCTACAAACTTACTAAGAGTGCACTCAACCTCTTCATTCAGATCACTGATGAAGAGATTAAACAGAACTGGCCTCAATACCAAACCCCGGGGAACACCACTTGTGACCGGCCACCAACTGGATTTGGCTCCATTCACCATGACTCTTCGGGCCCGGCCATCCAGCCAGTTCTTTATCCATCGCAGAGTACGCCCACCCAGGTCATGAGCTGCCAGCTTCTCCAGAAGAATGCTGTGGGATACGGTGTCAAAGGCTTTACTGAAGTCTAAGCCTTGTGTTTACTGCCAAGAAATTTCAAAGTGTCATGCAAAGTCTATGTGAGTCCTCGATATGCTGACTCCAGCTACTCAAAATTTTCCCTGAAGGACTTCGACAGGAATGTTCAATTATAACAGAATGAAACTGCTCATGTGAGCAGGAGGTTTGTGGAAGCCCATCTGAGTTCCTACTGAACTAGTCCCCAGCCATGAGGGAGAAGAAACGACTGAACAACTCACTGATTCTTTTGGCCAGCTTTTTCTTCACTGATTCAAATTCTGCAAAATATGCGGTCATCAAATAGCTATTCACCTCCAGGTCACCAGAAAACAACTATTTGCTACTATTCCAACTATTTGCCATCACTGTGGAAGAAACAGACTTCATCAAAATTTCCAGTATCTTTCAGAAGCAAAGTTTCAAAGTTAGTACTGAGAGTTTCATAACCTATTAACAGCTTGCACCAATACTTTATTTGAAAGTTTCTTCCTGCTGACACAAAAAATATGAGGTAACTTTAAGTTAACTTTATTACATGTGGACATATGAGCACATGATTTCAGAATTTTCAGAATTAAGCCTCTCTCTGATATTTTCCTCAGTGTACCTTCCATATTCAACAAGGAAACAGAAAGCCTACAGGTCTATCTCCTTCAGACTGTCACAAAAATGATGGTATAACACTGAAGAACTAAGCTAATTCCATAAGGTTCTTTATAAAGTTTAGCAATAGCAGTGAAGACTACTGTCTAACAACGCAGTAAAAACAAAATTTGGTTTTTTATTTTGTCTTTTCAATGTTTTTCTTCAAAATTTTGAAGAGTCAAAGCAAAGCAGAACAGCAGATAAGTTAGGCACTTTAGTAAGGATTTGTCCCAGACTTTGCTCTCTACTACAGAGGCAGAAATTCTGTATTTACAGATCTTAAGTAGTTATAGTTTCTCTGCCTCTTCAAAATGCATGGACTTTTTTTTTCCCCTAGGACAGAGAGAAACAAACAAACAAAAAAAGATAAGGACATATCTAACTTCAAGTGTTTGTAGACAAAACTGGAAAGCCGACATTTAAGAATGTCTTGGATGACTCCTTGTCCTGACTTAACCTGCCTTCCTCTTCCACCCTAAATCACCTGTCATGCTTCAAAATATCAGTAACAACACACAAGATAACAGAGATGAACATTCTCTCAGCCTCATTCCCCAGTCCTTCTGAAGAATGCTGCAGAGCAGCTACTTTTCTAGCCTTATGACTAGATTTTGTCTAATTCTATCACACAAGCTTTCTGTCAAGATGTGCCTAAAATGTTTCCCAGTCTCTGCAAGTTTAATCCACCTGGGAGCAGACACAAAGACCCTTTGGCAATGCACTCCTGAGACGCTGCAAGCAGAGAACAGTAGCTTAATTGGCAAATCAAACCTCCAAATCAGAGCCCAAGTCTACTATCAATATGATGAGTCTGAGAACATCAGAGTAAGTGAAGCACTACTCTAACCACCGTGCAACACATATGACATCCAAGGTAATCTACTTGACTCCTGCTTATGTCTTTAGTTAATCCTACAAGACTGATTACAATCCACAGAACATTTTTTATTTCCCCAAAATAACCCCTGAGCAAACGCCAACTTACCAGGATTCTTTTACGATCCTTTTCTGACAAAAATTTCACTGGTGGATATTTCTGGGTGAAACTACACAACATTTCAAAACAGAGAAGAAAAAACAAGTTAAGTTTCAGCCTTGCTGCTTCTTTCACATATCTGTCTTTGAAATATGAAAACCTACTCTGGCAATCTCCCATTTTTGAAGTTCTACTAAGGGTACGTTTCCTCCTTTTGTCTACAGAAGGATCTTGGCCAACATAAGAACATGCCTACGCATTGTAAAAGCATAGTGAAAAATAGCAAAATTTATCTGCAAAAAGTGCTTTTAAAATTTCTGCTTAATTGACTTTCTCAAATGAATCACCTGTCTTCTATCTTTCGGGAGCTTCTGCTGGTGCCAGACATGACATCACAAAAGAATAAAATACTAAAACACAAACTTTTTTGCCTTTTTTTTTTTTTTTTAAAGCTTTAAAAAGCAAATGACTTCTGGAAAAGAAAGCAACTTACCTTGACTTACCACACTGACTTCAAGCAATTCTCCTTAAAGTTTCAATGTGAAGTTTAGAGTATAAAGTTTTAATTGTCCTTAAAGGTTCACAATAATCAATGTAAAGTTTACAATCAGAATGTTGAAGAAACTCTTCTTAAGATATGTCAACATTTTTTACCAGAGAGTTTATTCAGTACAAAAGCTAATCTTGATTTTCTTCAGCTAGAATGTTATTGTTTTGATGGTCTTCAAATTACTTTCACTTATATTTTTTGCACCTTCTTCTTTACAGGAACTTAAACTAAAACATCCTAAAATAAAATAACGTGATATACAAACCTGAGGTGCTCTTTCAAGCTTAAAACTGATGCTTAGAGCCTCAAACAATTTAATGGACCTAGACTTATATCACTTCTTTTTCTCCCTACTGGCATGCATTCTGCGTTTAGCAACAAACTCCTTCAAAGGAAGGTGTGAAAGGTGGTGTGAATTTTATTTTATTTATTCCCATAAGCACCATTGTAGTCTTGGCAATATTTTAAAAGCTCAGGTTTTTCTTAACTAAATATCAATGTGACACTGGACAGAAATCAAACTCAGGTTGCTCTTCTCCTCCAGTAAGCCCACACACTAGAGATACAATTGGATGTAGCAAACAGGGGATGTATGTGCCAAGAGTTCACAATGACATTTTCATCTACTCACAAACAGACTCTGATTGAACTGACTCTACACCTCTGATCTGGAAGCACCTCCTCTGCTTCTAACCTGCAGTACTGGCTCTACACAAATTCTTCAGAGGCAAAGCACAGAGGCTTCTGTACTTGCGTCAACTTTCCGTCCCTGAGTGAAAGCCATTTTCAGTTTCCTGAAGAGGGGAAATACGGCAGCAGAATCTTCCAATGTTATGCACACAGGATGACTGAAATAAGAAGCTATCTACACTCACTTTGTATCATTACATGAGTCACTAACAGTAACCCTATTCTTTGATTTAAGCTGAAGCAATGAGAAACCGCAGTGTGTAAGTATAACACAGACATGTAAAACAACCTTCCTGTGAGAGAAGGGCAAGTCCACCAATAATAGCAAGAGGTTCATAGAGTTAAGAAAAAGATAAAAAGCACCAAATAACTTGATGCAAGGTAAAGGTCAGTCTCCTCCATTTTTAAGACCACTATTTTAAGGTCACATTAATCCAGCATGGAGTCTACTGCTGCCAAAGGGACCTCCCAACCATGTTTGCTCCTTCCATTGCATCACTGCTGGCTTAGAGGCAACGGGCAGGAGTCTGGAACTGATCCAGCTGAATGCTCATCTTTTGGCAACAACAGCAAGTTTATCTTGACCTAATGCTTGCGTGGATTAATACACAATGACTTCGCTGTGCAAATTATTAATAAAAGCTTTCCAGCTTTAGTTTCAGCTAAACAATCTCTTGTCATGAGACTAGCATTAAGGAATTCTGTCTTTCCTGCTTCCCCAAAAGCATGACGATGGCTTGTGTTCAGGTTTTATCAGCTTATAAGGTAAAAAAAAAAAAAACAACAACAAACACATTTGACACTGGAGAGTAAGTTTTGCAAACAGGAGCAGCCTTCAGGTAGCTGACAGTGAGTAGTAATTTACTGTCACTTTACGCAGATGTAAAATTCAAAATTTATTAATTGCAACGATCCACATGCAGTTGAACCAGAAGAGGTAAATTGCTACATTATTTGAAAAACCCAACTGCAACAAGAGCCCATATTTTGATACGGGCCGTAAGGTCCCATTAGCTCACATGTTGTGAAAGTAAAAAACCACTTTGATTCTTTCTTTTCATTGCTAGGCATTCGAAGCAAGGCTTGTCAATACCCTGCAAACTCTGCTCAAAAAGAAAAGAGCATTTAGATGGCTCCTGGAAGAAGTTTTAACTTAACAGTTCCACCCAACAACTCACTGTTCATTTGGAAAAAATATAACAATTATAAAAAAGAGCCAATCAGGATACACTTACAGAAAGGGTCTCTGTGAATGGTAGAAGGAAATACGTGAATTACCAACAACTGCAGCTGAAGATATACTGGGCTATCAATAAAGATTAAATAAGTCAGTTGAACAGAGGCAGGGCATCATTTCATCTGAACATAAAATCCTTACTCTGTAATTTGACCATTATAACTGGTATGATGGCAGTATCACATGCACAATCCAGAATTTGTTTCATATTGAAAATACATCCCCTTATTTGATCCACGAAGTTCATGCATATATTAAGACCAGTATTGTCACTGAAACACATTGCATGTGGCAGGTCCCTGAAGTTTTCAAATAGATTATAAAAAAACAGAACCGATGATTTTTTTTTTAATGGCATAGAAGACGTGGAAGCAGAAGGGGCAGCGGCTCACTGGCAAGCCAAAACTTGAAACACCAAAACACTGTGGGTATCGAGTGTACCTCTGGCCAAAAGCAACAGAATCCTGCGCCTCTCTCCAGAGGAATAGCACACAACCACCAGTACGCAACACGTAACCATCCAGGCTCACTGGCACTGCTTGGCTGAGTCCAGACTTGGCCCTTTGCAATGCAGCATTCTCATTTAGCTGTTGTTTGGGATATCAACAGTGTCATCTGTGAAACAGTATCACTGTCCAAAGCAGCAGTATCCTTGTCAGAGCTGCCAATTCCCACCCCTATTCCAGACCTTATTTTGTGATGAAAAGCATCTGCCCATGAGGACACTCAGATGGGAGAATTGATCTGGCAGAAGGGGAACCAGGCTGGGGAGCAAGGCAATTATTTGCAAGGAGACTGAAATGCCTGGTTTCCCAATGCAGCTTACTCGCTATCAGCACTCAAGTGGTTCTGCGGGCACAAGAGTGAGGAAACATTGTGGCAGGGTGGACACAAGCAGCCAGGGACAAGTAGATGAAGCTCGGAGGTTTTTTTTTTTTTCTTTTTTTAACAACTTTGACAATTTAAGGTGTTTGTGGAAGTACAGCATGTATTTAATAGCTGCAGGCCATCAAAACACTTGTCTGCTTTTGCTCAATCACATAATCCAGTTTAATCCAAGATATCACATTCCCTTATAAATCCTGAGAGGACCGAATCACTTGAGCTCATCCAAAGCGCATGCACAGACTAAGATTTACAAGCAAGTCACTGTACATTAGCCGAATCATGGTAACTGTGGGAAATGTGAGGTGAAGCATATTTTCAGTATCTTGAAGTTGAAACTAATATGTTTTAGCACACATCTCAGTTGGACTTAGTAAATCATGGTAATCTGTTCACCAGCTGGACTCAGAACTGCCAATTCCTCCACAGGATTTGAACTTCGCAAAAATCCAGCCCTCCCAGTTTACTTTAAAAGTGGGATTAATCACCCTGAATACCTTAAGCATGAATGTCTTCCAGCATTCAAGGTATCATCCTCACCTAGATACAATAAAAATCCAAAGGCACTGACTGTATACACAAAACATTTATCTCAAGTCTAAAACGACAGAATTGATCAATACAAACAGAAACTGCTTTTTAAATGCTTCCCAAATTTAGTGAAAAAGACATACCTTTTTTCTAGATCTTTGATTTTCTCCCTTAGAGGTGCAACAGCCTAAATTAAAGGAAAAACATTTAAACTTTGAAGAACAGAACAAGATTCACATCATAAAACATGCATATAGGAAGTTACTTCATGGCAAACAGTCTCCTATGTCTCTTCAGTCTTCACTTAAGACATTCCAATAAACTTGTCTCTTAAAGAATCCTTTCTGTCAAGAAGTCCTTGAACATTTCTCACCAAAGATCAGGTTACTTAGTACAGTGTGAAATCTCCTTGCTTACCACTGAAAACAAAACACCTCTAGGTTATGAGTACCACAGCCTTGTCAATAAGAACATCTGATGTTATGATTCATGTTTGGCAAAGTAAAGTCACAAGTGGCTTGCCTGAGGTTGTCAAAAGCAATCTCTATTGACTAACAGCAAAATAGGACAGTCCATAAACCTCAACTATTTAAATGGACAGCAGATACACATCCTTAAGACTACACAGAAATAGAGGCACTGGCTCCAGTGCAAAGGCTGTAATTCTCTCAGAACATGGTATATGAATTTAAAGAAACATCATGTTTAAAAACCTAAGATATGGTTTACATCATGATTTGAGAGGATATCTAGGCTTTTAAAAATATTAATAAAAAGAAATTTGTTAGCAAATATAGTGTTCCTACTATGGTTTCTGTTTGCATTTTCACTGTTTTGAAGGAATCATTTCAGTCGGCATCCGTTTCAGGTTATCACAGGACACAAATTTCTAACAGTCCTGCCAAATTTCAGCATGTCCCTGAACTCTTGTTTTTATGTTTACAAAAATCCTTGTTACAAAATTTACCATCTAGGGTCATACATAAGTTGAAAGCTACCAGAGAGTTATCACTTGAACTTGCACTATATAGCAATACATCAACAACCACCATTAATTAGTTTTGTACAAATACTGCTAGTTAGAGCTAGAAAATTCAGGAACTTCATGAACTGAAATAAGGTGCATATTCATGTTAAGAAGAAATACAGCAACATAATTTATATTCATTAAACATTTAGCTCTATGAAGCAGCAAGTAGTTCTTGAAATGGTTTACTTAATTCCTATGGTTCAAGATACTACACAACTAAAACTTTAAAAACAAGATCCAGATAAGCGCAACTTTTCACACCTTATAGTAATTCTCATCTACCCACTGATTTTCATGCATTTGACTATCGTTAAACAACTGGGATTTTCAGAACGCTTGTTTCAATGTTTACAAGATTTTTAAGAGAAAAAAAAAAAGGTATGAAAAAGACATGAACTAAGAACACAATCTTTCAATTTATTTTAAGCAATTTCAGAAGGCTTCTTGCTGTGTCCAGAGGGACAACTGCTATATAAACCTGCTGGAACACAAGACACTGGGTACACCAGACTAGACCAGTATGGTCACACATACCCACACAAGGGGTATTGACCTTAATGGTTTTAGTTATCTATTAAATTATTTGTTTTATTGTTACTAGGCTGGAAGCCTAAAGCATCTGGAGAAAGATCTGTTGCACACATTCTTAATATTTCACAATAAACTGTGGTTGAAATGGAAATTCAGAGATTGGTACAGAAGTTCCGAACCACCAGTGTGTTCAATACCCATATGTCTACTTCAGAAATTGCGAAGACTTGTGCTTAAAGCACTGGTAGAGCACACTATCCCCAACCACAAACAGTTATTTTTGTTCATTAGTTCAGAACAAAGCAAAGCATTATGGGGAGGTTTCGAGTTTCTAATGAAACATACAGACTTAACATTTTGTAAGGGTGACAGAGGAAAGAATTTATGTCCATCTAGTTACAAAAAAACAGTTCTCAGGAGGAGTCTACCACAGTCTCCGCAACAAATGAGACAGTAGAGCTACTGCTTTCAAGAAAGGTTTGGAGAAAGAAAAAGCGTCACAGATCTATGTTAGGAACTCCACTGTAATGAGAAACAGTTCAAAAACTTATGTACAGACAGAAATCCAACGCTTTGAATAGTTTTAGTGGAATGGAGAGTAATGAGACAGAGCTAAATACACCCTTTCAATATGAAACGAGCGAAATGAGTTCTCAAAACCAAACAGACTGCAACTATCAGCAAACTAACCTCCTCTATTTTACTTTCCACCTTCTGATCCCCATTTTCTTGAAGAGACCTGTTGGCAAGAAAAGAAAAAACATAATTCGTACCTAAGCAACAGCTGGTCCACTGCACACGCATCATGCGTCTCCTGTTAAAACACTATCTTCAAAGTATCTCAAGTTAGTATTATTTCAAAGGCATACTCAGAGCAAACGAAAGCAGATGGCCCAATTCCCATTGAAATTAGCTAGTCTTGTCATCAAGTTTGGCAGAAACTGAACCAAGCCCACAGGAAAGAGTGATGATGATAAAAATGACACTCATTGTACAGAGAAAATTAACTTCATCATAGAAAAGTGTCTAATCACTGCACTACAGTAGGGTCAGCAGAAATAGTTTTGAGTGTAGCTTTACTAAGCAAACTCCTAAGACATCTTTTTAGGGTCTCCATTCACTATATGCTACAAACATGCTAAAAAAAAAAAAAAGTGTTTTCCCTTGATGCCATAAATGCCGTAACTGTAACTGTAATTTCAATCAAAAAGAGAGAAGGGCAAATGTGTCTAGCTTTGACTTTGAACTTTTACAAAATCAAGGGAAAAAAAAAAGCTTATACCAAAACTTAAGTGACTATCTGATGGGCAATACTGATTCAGGACACAAATGCTGCTTGTTTGAAATGAAGTCAAGTTTATACGCTGAAGGATGAAGGATGTAAAGGTAACTTGTGAAAACACCATATTCTCCAAGAAGCTGCACAAATCTTGCACAAATCTGAGAAGTCTCATTTAGCATCTAATCGTGTAAAGTATCTAAGTTAGTTGTGTTTGTTCTTTGAGCACATTTCTACACGTATAGAATATGTATTTTTAAACTTTACCTCCTGCATCTAGTCTAAACGATTTTCCTTAAGTTTGCATAATTTCTTTTTTCACTTAAACCTTCTGAAAGGGGAATTATTTGTCTTACACTACTAAGTTTTTGCATACTAGAGGATTCATGGGTAGTCAACATAAAATAGAGTTCTTTCAAATAAAACAGAGCTCCTTTACTTGGGACCTGAAGTCATTACACCTACGGAAACAGAAGATCCTTTATTAAGCAGATGTACATATACCACACTGTTAGAGCAATGGTTCCCTTCATATCCCTCTGTAAAACTTGTACTAAAGAGTCAGTTTAGTCTATTACTGAGGCAAACATCTTATTGACCAGATCTGTTTTGTTGTAGCAGTAAACAGTGCAGCCAATTCCTACACGAAGACACACAACCCAAACAATTTTTTCAAAACAAATTGTAATGTATTGTAACAGTGGCAAATAAAAACCCTCTAGTTAACACAGTATTAATTAACTATAAGGAAGCATTATTAAGTAATTCTTGTGAATTTTTCGAGTGTTTTCCCAAATAATGGAAATTTACAAAAAGCTGTGTGAAAAATCTGTGAAATGCATAGCCTTTCCTCTCTGCTAAACGAGCAAGGAAAATTTGGAAAACCTCTCAGAATATTAAAACATCCCCTCAAAAAAAGTTCCTCTAATTGTATATTTACAAATCCTGGAACTTAAGAACTGGAATTCTGCAGTTTAATTTTTAATGAGCTCTTCCTCTTAACAAAGACAACGTTACTGGTTGAGGACAAACATCAGACCTTCATAAAGTCTTCAACCTTGATAGCTCTGTAATGGGCACTTCAAATAAGAAGTCAGATGCAGCTGATCACATAATTTATCAGGGAACAAATACGCTGGATCCCACGCCCGCTTGCCCTCCTCAAACCCCTCTCTGAGGTTCTTGTGCTTCCTTTGGAAATGCTCAGCTGCTCATGTGACAGCTGCTGAACTGCCACAGTTTGCTGGTCATGGTAACATGGTCATCTAAATGATATCTCCATCTGGAAGCTGCTGCAGCAGCTCAGCAGCTGTTTGCCTAACAGCTGAACACTCTTTGTAGCAAGGGTGAGAAACTCCAGGAGAAGCGGACAGCTAGGGGCAGGAACAGATCCCAGGGTAAGTTGTCCTGGGTGAATCAAAGCCCACAGAGAATTCATTATCTTACTACGCCTCAAACTTTCTTTACTCTGTGCTCCTAAGAATGGTAACAGAGTACCAAAACCCTTGACTAACAAAAGAACATGGCAAAATATTTTGTCTTCTGTGCACAAAGACTTTGTTGTAGGAACACATTGACTCCAGATTCTCTTCCATTTCTTTTTCAGTTGTGTCTTCCTGGTGAATTTTCCCAGAGGACAAACACACACATGCAAGCACAAATGCTGTGAAAATCTGCATGTTTTGCATGTGGAAAGTATGCCTTCCTACTTCTAAGGGCAAAAATTCTAGAACAACGCAGGATTTTTTTGCTTTTCAGTAGTTAAACCAGCAGATTCTCTCCCAATTAGCAGTGGACAAGGAAAAACCCTCAAACCCACATTTCCAATTTTAGATATAGAAACATAATTATGGCAAGCCAGGATCTGCTGCTCTTCAATATTTAAGCCTGTATTGCCAGTGAGATACAGTCAGATTTGTGCTGAAGAGAAACAGAATCTAAGCCTATGTGTCCAGCTATGCCAACCAACTAGCCTGAAAAAAACAAAATCAGAATATGAACTTGTGTAAAGACAGACAGATGCTGAAGTATGACTAAGATCCTGGGTGAAATTCACAGCAGACATACAACCCTTTCTGAGACTGAACATCTTGTGCGTAAAAAATGGTATCAGCAGCTTAGCAACCATCCAAACAACACAGTGAGCTGCTGTTCTGTTTTCTACGTACTTTACATACAGTGATACATGCTGATGGGAAAGGTAAGTTAATTTTATTTCAGATAAGGATATTCTATACAAAAATTATATACATTACCTCATATTGACAAAATTTCCCAATACAGCTGGAAAATAAGAAGAGAGAGAACATTATAGCGTCATACAATAGTACATGAGGTCGTTTTTTCCTATTATCATTAGAAGGAATTTAAAACAATACTAAGTATGTTAATCATCACAAATTATTTAAATAAGTTAAATACATGATATATATACACACATAACAAGTAACTAGAACACAGTTTAAGAATATGGGAGGAATTCTGATGAAATTACATGAGACTATAAAAAAGAAAACACAGTAATTCAATAAAAAAGGACTGGACTATTCCAGTCCACACCTGGAATTATATGATGACTAAATCAGCAGATTCTTATCTGTCATTAGCCTCACACGATATCACATTAACAAAACATACAAGAATTCTCTGTACTATAATTTGTCACTGCGCCCAGATTAAACAAACCAGAGCTCTGGACTTTATTAGGGACACTGAAAAAAATGGTAAGAGCAAGAAAGGAATCCTGTAGACCTGAACCACACAAATTGGAAACTGTAGACTGACAAGAGTAAAAAGACTGGCCATTGCAGGCAATAGTTGCATCAGTCCAAAGAGGAGCCAAAAGAGTCCTGCATTAAAGGCAGCAAGTGCTTGTGGACACGTGTTCTCTCTCTAAATATGTATAAATTGTTATGCAGACACAAAAGGTACCTAAGCAATATAACCAAATGCCTTACTAAGCAAACAAGGCTCATTGATTACACTGTTTATATGGAAAAAAAGTTTTAAGGAAGACAAACTGCAGTATAAAATAGCACAGCAAACATGTATCAGCTGTTTCTCTGCATTCACAAAAATATTCATCTGCTCAATTTATTTTCTATTAAAAAAACCAACCCTTTTGAAACTGTTAAATGTTTAAGTGATTACACAAAGACTATCAGAACACTGATTTTCCTTTTAGCTTTCAATTGGGACACAGAATGTAGTTTAAAGTGAAGAAAAACAAGAAGCCATAAACCAAGCTACACCACAGAGCTGACAACTTCAGATCGTCAAGTCAAACAAGGTTAATAGGGAACAGTTACGTAAGGGACTCTGCAACAATAAGCACCACAGGAAACATACCCAGAATATCACCACAGAAATCATTCTGCCATTATTGTTTAAGAGACAAGGCTCAAACTAAGCATCCAAATTACATTGGATGTTCAGAAGGAGGTGTAGGTTATATGCAGTGTTAACATACATGTAGAAAGCTTCTGAAGTGCCCTCAGTTTCTGTAAGCTGTGCTTTGGGTCTCAAGCAGCTAATGAAGTACTTTGCCTAGATTCAAGCTTTGCACATACATTTTCATGGTTATTACTTATTGATCTCAAGCAGACAACAAGGTGCTACAGAAGCATGAAAAACAAAAAAAGCTGCTACAGTCACAGGCACCTCCCTGAGAAGAAAAGAAAGGAAAGGTACCCAGGAAAGGGGATCTTGAGGACAGCAGCGAGGATGCAGTAATGCAGCTGCTGTTCCACCCTTTAGGGGATGGCACAGCTACTGAACTGTGTGTAGCTACTGAGTACTGATGAGTACTTCAAACAGTAACCCCAAAGAACCCACAATAGACTACCAAGTAAACTGTAGGAGGGCACTGTGATATCATGGTGGTATCATAAAAACTCTGTCATCTTCTGGGGAAAAGGTAAGGAAGGTTTATACCAGAACAGATATTCAGCATAATCCAACTGAATTTAAAAACCACTGGATTTTACGTTAATTAGGTAAAGTAAATTCTCAGTGCAAAAAAAGGATACAGTGTTGAAGTCTAAGCTGAATTCAAGTTATTTACCTTCAGGCTAGGATTTTAGAATTACTTTTGATAACATTAATGGAAAAACTCCATTTTTTTTTTTCCCAGTGAATGCTGGCAATCTGGCAACTATAGGTACAGAATTGTCAATTTATACATTACTCAGCTACACTTACAATCAGTTATTTTTCTGGACTACAGAAACCCGTACAAATAATGTAACATATTGTTTACACAGTGGCAGGAAACATCTGGCTTAGTTGGTGAAGGAGGAATTGATGAAAAAAAGAGTTGCCAGCTGCACCACAAATACCACTCTGCCAGTTTTGCTGCAGTGAAGACAGTGCAGCTACATCGCACACAGGAAACCGGCTTCCAACAGAAAACATGTTAATTGTGTGTGCTCAATATCCACAACAGGGAAAGGGGAGCTCAGAAAGGCATTCATGTACTTCCAGAAACACCATGATTGATATCCTGGTTCTGCAGGAGTAAACAACCTTCCATCAAACTCCTAGAAAGTGTATTTTTGTTACACTGCAAAAAAGAATGGAACTGCAAAAGGAACCAGACAGAAAATACCACATGGACGGATTTGAAGAACCCCAAAGTCTCTTTCATACGCAGAGAAGTGCCACAGAAACTCTCTTAATCAAATTGCTGTCACAAAGAATTCAGAATGCATGATTCTAAGGAGGATCTCTGGCATCTGTGTGTTCACATACAGCTTACATCAAGGTTGAAGGAATCAGAGGTAAGGTTTTGCACTACAGTGCAACTAAGGTTTTTGTGGGTTTTTTGTTTGTTTTTCTAAATGCACATCACACAATTGTTTATATAACAGGCTTACACACCTGCAGAACCAGCAGTATGACTACAGCTTAGAGAGGATTTCCTTGACTTATCACTTCCTTGCCCTAAAGGTTATGCCAAGGCCAGTCTGACATTCAGACAGGAAAGTTATTCTGAATGACAGAAACATATTAAGGCAAGTTGGCCCAAATCCACAAGTGGAACAATGTAGAATTACAAATCTAAATCCAGGATGAAAACTCTCACAGGCACTATAAAGCCCACCAAGTTCATGCACCAAAAGCTGCAGACCTGTATGGTTAAAAAAGCTTCCACACCAGCAAGGTCATGAGTCAGGCACTACAGAGAGTTTTCAAAAGGATCAGACTCCTAATGGATCCAATTTGACCAAATACTAACATAACTGAGCACCTCACAATTAAAAAATTCCAACTCTAAAGCCAGATTTTTAAAGTAAAAATATATTTATCTAGGATAATAGCCTTACACGAATTCCCAAACCTTAGAGATATAATAGCCTCACCATCCTCCCTCCACAGCCACACACTCTGTGAAGAACTTCCTATTCATCCAACTAGAGAGCATTAATGGACAGAGTTTTCCCACCATCTCCTGAAACTCTGTGCAAGTGAAGAATTCATGATTAATTGGACTAGACAGACAGAAGCATGACTTGTAACCAAACAATTAAGATGCTCACCTACAAGAGAGAAGAAGTAGAGGTTCTGTTTGTTCTCTCAAAAACTATTTGCAAACCTCACTCGATGATTAGGGTAATAATAAGTTGCCATTAGGAAAGAGATCAGAATATCCATATTGTTCTGAGACATAGGAAAGCCTGATTAAATGCTCTGTAGGAGAAAGATGTAGTCCTATTTTGACTCTTATCTGCTCTGGGATGTTTTCTCCCCTCTGCATCCCTTCCATAAAATAATGACAACAATTGTTTTTATCGTAGGGTTTTTGCAAGGATTAATTGCAAGTATCATGAAGATTAAAAATACATTATTAATCACTCCCACAGACACTACACTTTAAAATTACATCTTCCAGAAAAGAGTGTCATGCTTTGGATGAAGCAATAAAGTGCTGTACTTTCAGAAAAATAAGATTTGTTTCTTAAAGTCTTAATCACAGTATTGTTATTAAGGAGGTATTTACATTTTGCCAACTAAACATTAATCACTCATGGTTTTCAGAAAACACCAATCCTTTTTTTTTTTTTGTCATTCGGTTTGTTATTCCTTTCTTTTGTTGTTGTTGTTTCTTTCCCCTCCAGCATCTGACAGATAAAGCTATATGTATTTGGCAAGCACAGCCTCATGGTAAAATCATAGATTTTTTTAAGACTTCTCAAAACTACCTTAAACAAATCAGTCACAGTCAAGTAAAGAATGGTTTTCTTCCTACTGAATACATTTATATTCCTGGCAATTTAAAGTTTTGTTCAGTTTTCCTAGAGAAGATTGTTTCTGAAACTACGCTGCATGCAGAGCAGTATGATGACTGGGCTACTTCCAGCAAAGCAGCATTCCAAGAGCCATCCTTTGGATACCTCCTGCAGGCAGGATTGGTTTGTTAAAACAACAACAAAACAAAATACATACCACCAACAAATCAGTTAAGTCACAAAAGGAATCCCAAGCAATTTGTTGTTGAACACCCACCATTAAATGGACACTTCCCTATCTATCAGAGTCAGACTTTGGCTGCGCATCATAGCAGGCAAGTTATTCGTCTAGATCTTCACAATATAGGAACAGGATGTATGTTTTCACCTGAACATCCTTTGAGTCTCTCACCTGCAATAATATTTACTGCGGAGGTTTCTATAAAACACAGATTACTACTCTGAGAACCTTGCATGCCTTAAGTAACTCATCCACAACATGCTGGGGAACCAGAAAAATAAACCTATGACTATCTGAAGCTGGGAAAAAAACAGAACCTCAGAGGAAGCCCGTGCCTTTACCCTGGATGATCTGTCTTTTCTGGCTCTCTTCAAATGACATTAAAATGAAGTTATAGACTATCACAAAGCACAATGGTAATAAACACTCATAACCTGAAATAATTAGTGACAATATTAGTTTCAGCATCACATACATTTTAGAACAGATGTTTTTAAAAGTGAGACTGTGATGCTCATAGAGATCCAACTGCACTACAACCAAAATGGATGTAATCTCTCTTAATTTTCTTTCCCATTTTATTTTGTTTGCATTTTCAAGACACTTAGTTAAAGAAACTTCTACACAAACTTTTGTCTAAGTAGACTTAGCTGAAAATACAGGAATTTTCCCCTGTATCACCCTCCTTACAACCTCTGCTCCGCAGAATAAAAAGAGTATGAGATAATGTTGGTTTCAAACAGATCTCACTATCAACAGAAACAGCATGCAGGAACAATATGAATTGATAAATGATTGCAATTTGAATTTCTAGATCAAAACCTTAAGCTTTGAACATCCAGAATGAACTGCTTCAGCCAAACCTCCGATTTCAGAGATATAATGTCATTCAAAATGAGAGTTTTTCCCCTTAAATCTGACTCTCCATTGTCACTCAGCAGCTTCAGTTTCCTGGTAAAAATAAGCTTTTTGTCTCCAGAGGAAAGCTTGACAAAAATGAAAACCAGTCAGAGTCCATAAAATGTTGATTATTACAGATGCATTAAAGTCCTAATTTAATTATTTTGCAGATCTCAATTAGATATCTAATAATATAAAGGAAACCTATTTCCCACACAACATTCTTGTTCCTAAATTGGAGAGAGGTGGGTCTGACGGATGGACTACTCAATGGATAAGGAACTGGTTGGGTGGCCACATTCAAAGAGTTGCAGTCAATGGCTCAATGTCTGAAGGGAGATCAGTGATGAGTGGTGTCCCTTAGGGGTCTCTATTGCAACCAGTACTGTTCACTACCGTTAGTAATGACGTGGACAGTGGGATTGAGTGCACCCTCAGCAAGTTTGCAGATGACACCAAGCTCAGTGTGTGGCATCGAGGGTAGAGATGCCACACAGTGGGACCCCAACAGGCTTAAAGAGTGGGTAAATATGAAGCTCAACAAGGCCAAGTGCGAGGTCCAACACATGGGTTGGAGCAATCATCAGTATCAGTACAGACTGGGTTACGAAAGAACTCAGAGCAGCCCTGCAGAGAAGGTCTTGGGGGTACTGGTGGATGAAAGTTTGGACATGAGCTGACAATGTGCACTTGCAGCCCAGAAAGGCAACCATATCCTGGGCTGTATCAAAAGGAGTGTGGCCAGTAGGCTGAAGGAGGCGATTCTGCCCCTCTGCTCTGGTGAGACCCCATCCAGAGTTCTGTGTCCAGCACTGGGATCCTCAGTACAGAAAAGACAGGGACCTGTTGGACCCGGTCCAGAGGAGGCCACAAAAATGACCAGAGGGCTAGAACAGCTTTGCTGTGAGGACAGGCTGAGAGAGTTGGGGTTGCTCAGCCCAGAGAACACTCTGGGGAGACTTTACTGCAGTCCCTTCCAACCCAAACCATTCTATGATTTGGCCAGGGCATTTCAAACTGCATTTTATAGCCTGCAATAAAAAAAACCCTCAATTGTGTCCTATCTGTAATTCCAGTAGTTTGTTAATTTGCTTTAGAAAATTATTATACTGACAAGAGTATGCTGCAGTACTAGTGGAGATAACAACATACAATTACTAATCATAACTTTGTATTACAGAATATCACTTCCTGGGTGAAGTTTATAATTATGCCTTTGGGGAACGTACAATAATTTGAATATTAAAAAAAATCTACTCCTCTGGTATGTCTATATAGTTTTCTGTATGGCAAGTAGTTCTTCCTCTTTTATTTCCTGAAATGACATCTTGTTCAACAGTAAAGTTCCTGCCCCAAATCAAAGGCAACATATAAGAACTGTAGCTTTTCCCACATGGGAAGTACCCCAGACACCAGGATACACGGTTTTCTAAAGGGGAAGATGCTCTCTCTTCATCTTGGATAACAGCACCACTCTAGGTGCTGTCATAATCAGCTAGTCATCACCTAGCAAACAAAGGCAACATACTCACCAGGACATTTTTGTACCTTCTCATAGGAATGAATACACTTAAACTTTGGCAAACATATACACTCCTACAGCTGTGAGATATAACATTACGCAAATTTTCTTTCTTTACAAGAGTTAATGGAGCTTCATACTAGATGGGAAGCCAAACATGAATACTTATTCTAACATTTCAGTTAGCACCATCACTTTATGACTGAACTCTGTTCTTCATTTCCCAGATGGCAAATTCTTAACAACTCTTCTGTTAAGTCCTTTCTTAAAGTTCTGTGTTCAGTGTTTGTACTTCTTCCTATCTCACATCTTTAGCTTAACATTCTTTACCACTATTCATCCATTTTTGTCTATCCATTGTATTTTACCACAAGTAAGGTTACTAGTTACTACAAACAGAAAAAACATCCAACGTTTACAAGAAAATGGAATGCATATAACTCATCACAATTATGAAGTTCCAAACAGGATCTTCTGTTTTCATCACTACATATGCTTGAGTGGGCCTAGACATCATAAACCTTTCTAGCTTTGAATTTACTAGCCTGAAACAACACAGTGGTTTACAAATATGTTGACTGCCTACAAAATGTTTGAGTTCCCAAGGGAGACGACAGAAGGACTTTTACTGGAGTACTACGTAATAATTACATTCTGAATAGGGTCAAAATTACTCTGGTAATCTGAAGGCTAAGCAATCTAACTCGCTAACATCCCTGTTTCTGTCCTCTTTTCATTTAATAATAAAGAACCGAAAGCCCTGTTTTTTCCTTAAACAATAGCAGATTACGAGAAAAACTATGTAATGACATCTACCTCAAGATAAACGTGATATACTAATTCAAATGCAGAAAATGTGTTGAGAAAAGCATTTTCTCCCTTTGCTTTACAGAAACACAGCAGGTTAAAGAAACCAACAGAACTGTACATGTTGCTGTTATGGCCATGCATCTCCCTATTTCAAGTGAAGGACAGAGAAAGCAGCAGAACTATTATCTCAAAAACTGCAATACATCATATGCAGTTTTACACAAACCATGCTTTTCCTGATCTACAAAGCAGACGTGATTTTTTAAATATCTTAAAAAAAAAAAAAAATAAAAATCAAACAAACCCAAAACAAAATGACAACACACAAAACACCAACCAACCAATCAACAAAAAAACTCCACTTAAAAAAAAGGGAGCGGGGGGAGGACACTGTCTTCCTTAAATTGGCCCTTGACCTTCCCTTTGTTTCCCAGACATGGCTGGCAGAACTGTAGGACATTTCTGAAGAAATTCAAAGAGGTGGAGAATATTCTGCACTCCCAAGGTAAGGATGACACACCAGCATGCATATCAAACACCAGAAACTGAGCAGCCACCCAAGATAACATGACTTAAATTAAGGTGGTAATGAGATGAGAGGTCATGACTCAAATTGGTTATTTCCTGTATTTCATTTAAAGTTTGTTGACTGCTAAGATTGTTTTCAGCAGACTCACAGCATGCTCGAAGGGTCAGCACTGTGACCAAAACAAACTCACTTTCTCCAGTTACCTTTTAAAAAGGTAAGTTGGTGCAGTAATCCCCACCTCTCCCTCCCTAGGGTCCATAAAAGTTGAAAACTACCAGTTCCAACTAAACTCCGCTTTGGTCGACCCACCTTGCAGAAAAGAAACAAGCAATATAAATTATAGGGAAAGATTTCCCCACTGCAAAAAAAAATATGGGGGCAAGAAGAAGAAAGCTCTGAGTATTTGTCCTTGAAGAGAACGATTATAGCACCACCTCCAGCACATGCCACATGTAAGACAAATACTAAGTGGAGATAAAATATTAAAGACAAATACTAAAGACAAATATTAAATGGAGATAACCTGGGAACTGTAAGGGTGAATTTCTCTAGGATGCCAAAGAATTGTTTTAAAACATCACAGCTGGCAAAGCAGAGTTGGAGTCTCTACTTCTGACAAACTCAACTGAAGTGTGAACAAATTGTCATAAGCTCCACAGCTATGGCTTGTTGGAAGCCTGACGAGCAGGGAACTGGAAGCTGCTGAAGACAGTAAACTTATTTGCATAAACCCACAGATGAAAGGCAGCTCTGCAGGACAAAACCAGCAAGCAAATTTCTTTTGTTGTTGTTTTGGTTGTTATTGTTTTTTGGTTTGGTTGGTTTTTTTTTGGTGGAGAATCCATGACATGCTGACACAAAAAGCAGGTGAGCCTGGTGTCACACCAAACCATTTCCAACTCTTCTGTGGTCAGTCAATCCAGCTGTCTAGTTGTAAAATAGCTGGGGAAGGAAGACTTCTAGTATTCTCCCACAGCAGTGCTGAATAACTTTCAGACAGTCAGCCTGAAGCAATAAGACAGGACCAAACTCACAACTACTTTTCGCAGCTACTTTTCTAACATGAAAAGTGAAAGTAAAAGGTTATACATTACATTTCGAACACATGCAAGACAAGCAACATGGAAGGGACTGGTAAGATTCAAACCAAAAATCTTACTCACACCTTGATATTCTGAGAAGAGCACATTCTTCGTTGCCGACAGAAGTCTGACAAAAACAAATGGCTAACCTTGTAAAACAAAGGACAACAACCACGGAAACTCAAAATGCTGGGAGAAGTCAAGCCTCTACGCTGCAGGATGTACTTCCCCCACATTATTTTGACATTTTGGTTTTAAGTTGTTTTAGTAGCTGTGCTATAATTTATCTTATAAAGGTTATGAGATCTTAATCTTGGATCTCAGGACAGCACCCTGCTATTAATTCTTTTTTCCCTTGGAAAAGGAACAAGGCTACTGACATACTTCCTGAGAACTATCTGATCTAGGACTGAGCAAAGAGAACTGTTCTACTTCACTAGAAATAGAGCTCCTACTTTATTTTTATTGAGAACATGCAACTCCCTTTTTATACAAAGACATCAGCAGATTATTTACAGTAGCACCAAGATTAAAGCAAACAATGCAGATTGACAAACTTGGGTATTTAAATTCTGGTAGCAAAATTTTAGAGTGTTATTTCCAACAACTTAAATAAGGTCTTGATTCTACAAGGATAGCCTCACTAAAGCACTGTGGTATGCCTATATAAAGCTGAATAAAAATTTAAAACTTCAAAGGGAATGAGTTTCATGTGTCTATGTACTGACATGCCAACCCACAAACAGGTGGGCTTAAAGAAAAAAAATGCAACAAACAAACAAACACAAACAAACAAAACCAATATAACTCTCAGCCTGCACATAAATTACTAATCTTGTGATTTTTTAGTGTGGTTTTTTTTTTTTTTTTTACAATATCTATTGAATTGGTTGCTGTTTTACGATCTGGCTACATTTCTTATTACAGACAACAAAAATAGATTAAATCCACTTCACTTGTGTTAATAATCACCTCATGTGAAACCACAACTTAAGAACAATGACTTCGAGATGATGTAAGTGCAGTTCGAGACTGAAACGAATCCTTTCAGTCAATCTCCACATGCCCCCTCTCTCCTTTGGTTAGCACTAGCACTGCTGCAGCATCTTGCTGGGGAGTAAATCAGAGAAAAGATGAAGCAGAAGGTTTTGTCTCTTTAAAATGGTAATGAAAATTAAATATTTGAGCAAGACTTCCCATTACATGTAGCACAATATAGCCACGCAATGTTCACAGGACATAGCACTGCAAGTCAACTAAAATAAGTCTGAAAAATATATACTAAAAAAAAAAGGAGTGGCTTTCTACCAGATTACAGTGCAGCTAGTGGGCTGTCAAAATATCCCTGTCTCCAGATTCATCACTTGAGTGATGGGGAACAAAATCACCCCTTTCACCTAAAGCCTACAGATAACATACATTTACCTAATCTCTGTTCACTTCAGTTTTGCAGAGAAACAGTTGCTTAAGTTACAACAGCTTTTAACTGCCTGCTGCATAGAAATACTCCTTTGAGGTTCTATTTTTACATATACAAGCTAGGCATAACACACTTGTTTCCAAGCGAATAACAATTTTTACAAAACTAATAGAAATTAGATTTACAGAAATGAGATATCAAATATTAATTTAAATCAAATCCAAATGTAAAGTAAGAATACTTCTTACTCCAAGTGCCATTAGGGAAACCAGTGAAGTCCAAAAAAAAGAGCTCCAGGTATCTTTAACATAAGCCTGACTGTGCACCTCATGTCATGATGGTAGTTTGACCAAAGCCAACAAGATTCCTAAGGTGAAACACTAACTGCAGACCTGCAAAGCTCGTGATGGCAACGCTGCCAACAGTACTCTCAGATGTCCACTTCACTGCACCACCTCCTCATCTGGGCCGAAACAGCTGTCCGCATACCCACACTGCCAAATGGATATAACCTGAAAACGGGATCCAGACCAGTTTCTTTACTTGGTGCACAGCATGGAAACATTAAGTCCTTGTGGATACTGATGGGAAATGTGGAGCAGGGAGACCTAAGCCAGCCTGGCCATCACCTTGTGCTGTGAAAACCACCAAGAGAGCCACTCAATGACTCTTGAGAGCGAGATAGCTGAGAACCATTCAACCAAACTCTAATAACCTCTTCCTTTAGTTTGCAAACTCTCGTGGAGAAGTTCTTCAGGCACATTTGTAACAAATTTGTATTCAAAGGCAGAAGCCTTTTATGAAACAAGACATTTTTAGAAAAGATACTCCTCTACTCATTTTCTCAGGGTTTCACACACTGACAAAATGGCACTATCAAGAAAGTCCTGTCTCCTGGTTCATAAAAAAAATAACGTACGTGCCAAATATTTCATTCCCTGTAACGTAATGTGCTTCAAATACGACTCCCCATGTACTAGCACTGAATGGAAATCCATGGAAAGGAGGTGCACAGCCTGAAAACACTTAGTCATTTGGAGAGCACTTGAGAAAGAAGGAATGTAAGAAGTGCCAGCACATACACCTACACCAGCAGCTCGGTTTTCTCAGATTTTATGCTATTTTAGCCTGGCATTATCTGGCTGCAACCAGAGCACAGTGATGATTCAGTAATATTGCAAGGAGTATACTTTTAGGATAGGGGGATGGGACCATAATCAATTCCACAGAAAAGAACACAAAGAATAGCCTCTCTAGAATCTATTAGACCACTAGCAGATCATACCATATTGAAGACACCAGAGCCATAACTAATGATTCCACTACTTTTTACCATGAGTCAAATGATCGAAAAGCACATATTAGATCTGCAAAAAATACTCCCACCAGACACCAAACTATTCCCTTTTCGAGCTACTTTTTTGCCACGTTGATCTGCAGTCCCTCTCCACCTCCATTTTTTTCTGAAACTCAAAGAATAAGCAGAAACAAGCATTAAGAAGAATTCCGTGACTTTCAGGTCAGACAGCAAAAAACCATATGGTTGTTTTTCCCTTCCTTAAGGCTAACTTTTACCCACAAAACTAGACAGCAAACACCAAGTACTGTCCATAGAATCTAATCAACAGCCAGGTCCCAATGGGCAGGTCAATTGCCACTCAATTCCAGTATTTTCACAGCAGCCTATTAACTTCATTTTCAAAATTCAGTATCACTCCTGGCAAAACATCAAACCCTTTCAAAATAAGAACAGACATGAAGCTGTCCCCGCTTCAGTACACATGGAACCTGAAATCACTTGGACAAACAAACTGCTAGGAGTCAGAGATGACATATAACCTCATTGATAACAGTAGTATCTAAATGAGGTCCTATAAATAGAGTAACATATGGCAATAAAGGGAATTCCTGTGTTGTGTTTCTGGGGTAGGAAACTCCACTCCTCCTGTCAAATTACTTGAGTTGTACCTCTCCATGCTCCCAAATGCAAAGCAAGGATCCTAGATCTGATGCGCACACTCATTCCCAAAGCTAGCTCACCTCTACATGTTTTGAAGCCTCATGAGAATCACTTGTCCGCTAGCTAGGCTGACAAGGCATCAAAGATCCTTCCTCATGATGTACTGTCGACATAAAATCAACTTAATTCTAGTAACAGAACAGGCTAGCATAAAGTAAAATGAATATGAAAAATGCAACAGAAAAATCTGGACAAGAAAGGCAAGAGAGCTGACAGCACAACGTTATAAATCTGTGACTCTATTTGGCTCACGCCTAAATAAATGAAGTCATAAACATCCCTGTCAGTGGTTATTCTACGATTTTCCCAAATACCTCTGTGCCTCTCTTCAGGCTCTTAAGACTCCAGCTACGTGCTGAGCTAACAAACAAACAAACGTTTATTTAGCCCCCAAAAGGACAGCAGGGGATTTTACAAAACCCAAACACGAGGCCTGCCCTGGAAAACTTCCCCGCAGGCTCGGCTCACACAGCTACCAGGTCAACACCGAGAGCGTCCTGAGGAGCGGCTGCGGAAATACTTGACTCCTTCAGCCACGTCTGGCTCACACGGCTCCCCCTCAGCCCCTCGGCCCAGCCGCCTCCGCAGCCCGCCCGCCCCACCGCACGCCCGGGGCTCGGCCCGGAGGCCGCCTGCCAGCAGAGCCCCCCAGAGCCCCTTCGCGCGGGGCACCGAGGGGAAACCGCCCGCAGTGAGAACACCCCCTCACGGGCCGCCGAGGGGGCACGGGGAGTGGGGGGCGCATCGCGCAGCCCTCACGGCAGGGCAGGGGAAAACCGCCTGACAGGCGCCCCCGGCACGGCCCGCCCGGCGGCCCCGCGGGCGCCCTCCGCCACGGCCTAGGCGGCTGCCCTCCGGACTTGGGAAAGTTTCGGGGAGGCGGGGAAAGGAGGGAACCCCTCGGCCCCGCCGCCCAGAGACGCGGGGAGCCCGCTTCCCCGCCGGCGCAGGAGCTGCCGTGCTGCGGTGCCTCGCAAACGGCCAGCACAACAGGGCGCGGGAGCAGCCGCCACCCCGTCCTTCCCCTGCCAGCGGAGGGCACGGGAGCCGGGGGCGCCCGGTCAGCGGGCAATGAATGGCCGGGCCAGACCCGCCCCCCACCCCCGCTCACTTACAGGCGACATAGGCAACGAAGGCGAGCCCCATGAGCAGCTTCATCCTCCTCCGGTTGATGGCGGTCAGCAGGCGCAGCAGCGGCCCCTTGCTCACCATGCCCAGCGGCACGGAGCGGCACGCAGCGCCAGGCGCCTGCACGGCCACGCCACCGGGCACCCGCCGCTCGAATACGCTCAACTCCCCCCGCCCGGGCTGCCCGGGAACCGCCCGCGCAGGCGCAGCAGCGCCCGCTCTCCCTCCCTCCCTCCCCTTCTCCCGCCGTGGAGGCGGCCGGAGCCCTGGCAGCGGCGGGCGGCGCATGCGCGGGTCGCTGTCCCCCGGCGGCTGCCCCCTGGCGGCTGGATCCTCTCCTCACGCCTGGGCTGGGTTGTGAGGCGAGGCGTGGAGGTGTTGCTGTGGGATTTGTCCGTCCTCCGTGCGCAACAAGCGAAGGGCTCTTGGCTGCAGGGTGCCTGCGCTCCGCAGAGCCCGCCCGCAGCCTCGCCGTGCCCCTGGGCTGGTCTTTCAGGGTGCTTCAGTGTCGATGGCCACCTGTCACCTCCCACTGTGGTGGTTGTCGCGGTTGAGATGGACAAACAACGTAGACCAAGTTCTTAAGCACAAATAGCAGTCTCCATTTATTGCCACAAACACTTTTTTATAGTGTCTTTACCAGCTCAAGTGTCTTTTTGCTATTGGTTACAGGCTGCAATAGTAACATATCATTGGCTAATTTTGCTGTCATCCATGTTACTCTTTTACTCCCTTCTTTCTCACGGGTACACCTTAATATCTTCAGGGCCAACCTCTTTTCCCATACTGTCCGTCAGGGAATCCACGAACCCACCATAGTCCCCCACAGGTGGTGACCTGGTAGGATGGACAGGTGGACATGAGCACACACACAGACGAAATGCATGTCACGCTGTGTGCTTCAGTGTCTGCTATTTTGAAAGCGCCGTTTGCCTCATCCCAAATGTGCTTTCCAGGTCTGCTTGCATCTCTTTGCTATAGTAAATAAAAAATTGGAGGATTTTTCTTTTTCTTTCCAAAGTAATAGTTTATGAATTTGTCTCTGTTCAGGGTAACAAGTTCACAGCTGTTTTAAAATGGTTTACATTTCTCCTGCAACATCCATCTGAAGTCCTTGACAGCTGCTGCAAACTGCAGATACATATTTGCTTGGAATGGTAGGCACCTTCCTCACGTGTCAAAACATGTTCTCCTACCAGTAAAATCCACTCACTGAATGTGAAATCTCCCTTCACAACCCAACCGTCTCTCTGAGTAGCATGGCGTTCACACAGTTGCTAAGGGATGTTCTTTCTCACACTCGTCTCCCACAGCAGACTTTGAGAACAAGTGTTCTTGAATTAAATTATAAGATTTGGTTATTTAATTTCAGTAGAGAAATACAGCTTGTTTACACTGAAGAGGCTAGGGCCTCCGTCACACAGACACCCACACAGTTAATGAGAGTCAACTCCTCCTTATTACAAGGACTAAAGTCAGTCAAATGTGTGAGTCTAGGAAGGATAAGGGCAGTAAGATGCTGTTCAGAGTCATTAAGAATATTCTTCTGTGGCTAAGAGAGGCAAAGTGACTTTATTCAGGAAGCCTTGAGAATTGAAATTTCCTGACTCCTAACCCTGTGCTTTGATTCTAAGGCCACTCCTTTCCTCTTGACCTCTGTTTCCTTTGATTTGTCTATGATATGCCTTACTTGCCTGTTTTTTCTGCTGCTTTTAGCTATGCAGAGAAAAGGGAATAAAAACATCACCATTTAAAACACAATCTAGCACAGAGTAATCATTCAAACAGTAACAGAGTTTTATACTTGAAGTAAATTTGGCAATCAAAAAGCTATAGCTGAACAGAGCTGCATGAAAGCTATAGAATATTACAGGAGCACACTCCCTCCCTGCACCTCAAACTCCCATTGTTTTCAGTCAGGATTTTTCATAATGGTATCCACATACACAATTCCGATTCCACAAGCCTTTAGGGGCAGGCAAGGCATTCTTAACAGTCGCCCTGCCCTAAGTGAGGCTGCACACCCCGTGACTTGATCAAGCTGCCTGCGTAAGGCACCTTGCTTGGCACCATGCTCACTGTTCAGGCCAATTTTGCTGCAGAAACATGTTGAGACAGGCTGCAATCGTGAAGGTGGGAAAAGGAGGGCAAGGGAGCAGAATGCTTTATGGAGCTTCATGGTGGAGGAGACTCAAGCCCCATGCACAACTGTGCTCTCTACAGGGCCAGCTGTTTGTTATGCATGACACCAGCGCCAGCTGTGACCATGTTGCTTACCAGGTAAGCCAGAATACACCCAACTTAACTGCAGGGGGGTGAGTGCAAGTTCCTCATATCTCAGCTATAAGTACAGGCATGTACCTTGTAAGTTCTACAAAGTTCTCCAGGCACATGATGGCCAACAGCAGGGACATTTATTTCACACTGTGTGTCTGAGGGCATTGTGCAGTCTCTTGAACACTGTCAGGCTTGGAGCTGTGACACGTCCCTGGGGAGCCTGTTCCAGTGCTCCACCACCCTCTGGGGGAAGAACCTTTTCCTAATGTCCAACCTAAACCTCCCCTGGCACATCTTCCTGACATTCCGTTGGGTTCTGTCGTTGGTCACTAAAGACAAGGGTTCGGCGCCCCTCCTCCTCCCCTTGTGAGGAGGATGTAGACAACAATGAGGTCTCCTCTTAGTCTCCTCTTCTCCCAGCTGAACAAAACAAGTGGCTTTAGCCGCTTCTCATATGGCTTCCTCTCCAAACCCTTCACCAACTTTGCAGCCCTCTTCTGGACACTATTAGCTTAATATGTTTTTTTATACTGTGGCAGCCAGAACTGCACACAGTGCTCCAGGTGAGGCCAAACCAGTGCAGAGCAGAGTGGGACTCAATGATTCTTGTGGGTCCCTTCCAACTCAGGACATTCTATGATTCTATGATTCAGGCTACAGCTGGTCACATTCACAACCTTGTGACAAGGACTGGCACCAATAGCAGAGGTTCTTGTGCATAGTGGCTGCTAAGTGTGCCAATAGAAAGACTGAGGGATGATACAGTTTTAAGTGCTGACTCTTAGGGATGCTCTACACATCAGGAAGCAGGCATCCATCTACCTTCAGATCATTTTTTTAGCCAGGCTGAGAGCATGATCTCAGCTAATGGCAATGCTCTCTGGGCTGGTTTGCAGGCAATATACCTTGTCCTCCATACTGCAGTTTTCAGCTTCAGTTCTCAAAGTGCTTTATGAGAGTATTTTTTTTTTATATATATTTATTAAACCACAACCGGTAAAACAATGGTGGGTTTTAAGAGATGTACTTTTAAAAAATTACTTTTTAATAATTAAAAATGTGAATGTGCAGGTGTATCTGTCTGAATTATCAGCATGAAGTTAGAACTCACAGCACCCCCATGATGTATGTTTCCCTGATATCAGATCAGAACCGTGCAATTACCCAGCTGTAGTTCCAGAATCAAGAAAAATAAAAACTGCCATAATTTGCACTGTTTCCACATGATGCCACATGAGAGAGGCTCTTCTGCTATGTGGAAACATAGGGAAAATCTTGTCTTTCTGTCCCAGTCATTTTTCTGCAAGAGGTGACATTCCACCATGTGAGTTGTGAGACTGAAGCGGACCTTGGGCACTGAGACCTGAGCAGAGAGAATCGATGTATGAGGAAATGAGTTGCAAAGCACTGAAAAAATGTGAAAATAATTTAAAAAACCTCATTACTACTATCATGTCTTGTAACTTTGGTGTCTAAGTTTGTTAATGCTGAATGTAACCAAGAAAGGAACACAGAGTTGTACAGCTATGTGTGCCCTTCCTTGCTGTTCAGCTGCATCCTACAGCTGGTCATATTTACCTGGGAGGAATTGTTCTGGTCCCTTGATCCTACTCTAGTAAATCTACAGTTGATTCTGTTGAGTAACACTCTTGTACTGCTTAAGCAAAACTATCCAGTCGTAAAAAGCCCTAGATCATCTTGAAAAACTAATACCATGTGTGTGAAAATAATTGTGGGTTGTGTTTTTTGGTTTTGTTTTTGGTTTTGTTTTTTTTTTTTTTTTAATATCAGAATGTGAATCTTTGGTGCAGTCTATAGCACATTAGAGTGGGGAAGGCAACTCACACACACACATGCAAAGTGAAAACTAGCAGCCTTTCAGAAGTTTGAGGGTTTGAGTGTGTTTCTATAAGACAAAAGAGAACATGCAGTTCTGGGAACAAAGTCAAATCTCTTAATATTAACATCTCAAATGAAAAGTAAATCTGCTAAGTTCTTCAGACAGTTATTATTTATTATTTGGATGGTGATGACAATAAGCAATTTCAAATACGACTGGGTCATGACTATCCTACATATTACATGAATGAAGGATTGAGACAATCCCAGACCTTGAAAACATACAAGTTAAGAGACAAATTATCCAGTGAATGTGAACAAACAAACAAACAAGTACGTGTCAAAGCATAATATGAAAATGACTACTTAAATACGGATTTGCAGAAATTCAGTGAATCATTTAATGATATAGACAACTATTTGCAAAGAATAAATTGTAACATATAAGGAAATAATATTATTTCAAACTACAGTGCAGTCCATTTATTTTGTTAACCAGTTTCAACAGGTATTATGTGGGAGCAGTGTCAAGATTTCATTATGTAAAAGCTGAGGCTTCTTTTTACATCAAGCATGTAGAAATTCAAGACACAATGCTACTCAGAAAAGTTGCTTCAGGCTCCAGACTTGAAACTGATATGCTGACTAGATTAAAAAAAAAAGTCAAACAATATTTCTAAATTGACTGGTAGCACTACCTACGTAAAGTACTTGTCCTTTGTGATGCATTTTTCCTCTGAGATAACGGAGTACAACCCTGTACATTTTCAAAGTTGGACATTAAGATGCCATATCTATTCCAGAAGTGCAGAAGGCCATATGCAAGGTTCTCTGGTAACTGTGTCAGAATGAAATAGCAGAGATAGTGGGTAAATGACAGATTATAAAAACTTGTGAGCAGTTAAAACCACTGTTCCTCAAACTTTTTTACCATCCATCAAAGAAGCTACTTTATAGTTTAAATAGCAGAGATAGTGGTTAAATGACAGATTATAAAAACTTGTGAGCAGTTAAAACCACTGTTCCTCAAACTTTTTTTACTATCCACCAAAGAAGCTAATTTATTAGGCTAGGTCAGCAAGTAAATTATTCTTTCACTGCTGTTTTACATTTCATAATTTGCCCAAACCCTTTGGAGGTTTCAACTGGCATCATTCTGCCCTGAGCACTCAGAAAGTAGTGACTTTGAACGGATCTACTTTGGGTTGGATTCAGTCTGGATTGTGCTGCAATTAATACCAAAGAAGTCCATGGCTTCTTCATATTATGGTAAAAAGAAGTTGTAGCTATCTGCTTCTGTTTCCTTGTATATCATTGGCCCAGAAAGTGAAAAGGAATAAACCTATCTTGAGGTGGGTCAGGAATGCATATGCGTGTAATATACATGTGATTAGTGGCTGAGGACTGTGCTTTGTTGAAAAAAAAAAGCACTTGAGGCTTATGCTGGAAGTCTGTGCTGGCCACTACAGCACTAGGAACAGGAAAGCTTTTTTTCATCTGTGTCTTTACTTGCGGTAATGCCTGCTAGATGTGACTTCAGCCATCTTAGCAGTATGCTGCATAAAAGGTCTGCCTCTCCTTTCCCCAAGAAAGCCCCAGGCAGATAGTTTACAAGCCACCTCAGTGGTAATGTCTCTGTGTTACACCAATGTGAGGATTATCAGCTTAATGGCAAATAAGGGGTTGATGCTGAGTAACTTGACGAGCAGGACTGCAAGGTGCTGGAGAGCACATCTGCTCTGCAGTCTAGATATATCTATTGGTGTATTTGTCCTCTGAGACAGAAAAGTCTTAGTGCTCTTCAGCTACTCTATTGCTGTCAATAAAGGAGAAAGTAAACAAAGTCATTAAATGTGTTAAAGAACTTGTGCAGTTGAATTTATAGAAAGATACTACTGAGGAGTGTCTGTATCACAGCCCAGTTGAAATGTATTTAGAGTGGGCAAATTCCTACTGATCTTTGACGTTGTTCCTCTTCCATAAATTTCCCTAGCTGTAGTGTCAAAAAGTTAGATGGATGACAGAGACAACATGTACACTCACACATGTCTGGAAATCTAACACAGAAGCAGTATTAAATTTATGTGGTCCATAGTTGTGATGGCCCACGGCCTTATGAAGAGGGATCTAGGACATCTAAAACCAGAAGAGCCTCATGTAGTAGGCTCATCCAAATGATGGGGTGGAGTGTACCCTCAGCAAGTTTGCAGATGGCACCAAAATGGAAGGAGTGGTTGATATGCCAGAGCATTGTACTGCCATCCAGCTCTCAATAAGCTGGAGGAATGGCCTGACAGGACCCTCAGTAAGTTCAACAAGGAGTAGTGCAAAGACCTGCACCTGGAAAGGAACAACCCAGACACCAGTACATGCTGGGGGCCAACCAGCTGGAAAGGACTTCTAGGTCCTGGACACCAAGCTGAACAAAACCCAGCCATGTACCCCTGTGGTGAAGAAAGCTGATGGTATCTTGGACTGCATTAGGAGGAGTGTGGCCAGCAGGTTGAGGGAAATGATCCTTCCTGTCAACTCGACAAGAGAGACATGGACATACTGGAGACAATACGATGAATGGCAGCTAAGATGATTAAGGGAGCATCTGGCCTATGAGGGAAAAAGAGAAAGAGCTGGGACTGTCCAGCCTGGAGAAGAGAAGGCTTGGGAGGGATCTCATGCATTTCTGTAAACACCTAAAGGAAGTGTGTAAGGAGGATGGAGCCAGGCTCTTTCCAGTGGTGTCCAGTGAGAGGACCAGAGACAGTGGGCACAAAGTAAAACACAGGAGGTTCCCTCTGAACATCAGGAAACACTTTTGTTTTTTTTTAAATGTGAGAGTGACAGCACTGGCACAGGTTGTCTGGGGAGGCTGTGGAGTCACCAGCTTTGGAGATATTCAAAAGCTGTGTGGACATGGTGCCAGGCAACTGGCTCAAGGTGACCCAGCTTCAGCAGGAGGTTAGGACCAGATGACCTCCAGGGGTGCCTGCCAACCTCAGACATTCTGTGATTTGGTGTTTACAAGGCAAACAAAAGCACACTTCCACATATTTTACTTAGCTGTGGGCTTTTGTTTTTTTCCTGGATACAGCTGAATAGATACAAAACGAGGCGAGTGCTTGCCTTTGTATAAATTGCCTTTAGTTATCTCAATAGACATATTCATGTGAGTAAAGACACTAATGAACAGCCTTCTATGTAACCTTACTCTCTTTTGCAATTACAGACTTTAGAATTATAGCCTATGGTCAGGGTAATTTACAGTATCAAATTTCTGTTTTGAAGTAAGGAGGATTAGGGATTTCCAGATAAGTTTCCCAGTAGCTAATGAGATTTAACCAAATAAACTTTCATTGCTACCTTCCAAAGTTAAATTATGGTCTTACATAAACTATAAATTCCCCTAGTGAATACCAGTTAAATGAGTTTGGAAACTGTGTTGCAGCCCAACAACCAACGAACCAACCAAACCTTGTAAAATAACCCTTGAATATTCTGGTTATATAGAGTATAAATTCACTACTGGTGAAACCGATACCTTGTATATTTCCAAATCATATAAAAGCAATGTGAACTTTTGAGAATGAAACTTACTCACAGAAAAAATTATGACATTTCTTATGTGCACACTTTTGCCTTGTGCCCCTCACTAGCACTGAAGATTTATTGCTGCAGTGCTTATTAAAAACAACCAACAAAAGAGAATGAAGGTCTAACGTGAACAGCATTTGCATTATTAGATCAAAAATAATTATTGGAAATTTATCTTTTCATGTTATACCAATGCTTCTATTGGAAGGTTTTACAAATGAGCAAATTTCATTTATCACAGGCTTCAAACTAGGCAGTTAAGCTAAGTTGATTGGACCAAGCCTGGACAATACTGTGTGACCTTACTGGATCATGTGACCAGCTTTTTTGCTGGTAACTGGTAGCTTTTTAGTTACAGAAACAATACTTCAAAGCGAATGGTGAATTGAGGAAGGAATGCAATGAAGATAAAATTTGAACATTCACCTGAATTACATCTGGGGAGTATTCCTAGATCCTGAAGTTTCAATACATGGACTGCTTTGAAGCATTCTGCAAAAGGTTTGGGGAAAAAAAAAAAAAAAAAGTAATCCTATTATCAGGAAACTTACATCTGAAATCTGGGGAAGGCTGTAGATCAGAAAGGTTTGGAAACCTTTTATGCACATGTTATAGGCTGACTAGGTAGGAACAGGCTTCTCAAACTCTAGTGCCTGTCAGAAGGAAAATAACTATGTTGATTTAAGTTATTGGTAATTTCAACAAATATATGGCTCAGGAGCTTGTCTACAGTACATACAGAGCATTTCTCAACCTTTTTGTACTGGATTCACTTCCAAATAGTGCAAATGTGCCCACGTAAATGATATGGAAAAATTAGTCTCATGCCAAGGTAGCTTAAACTAGTACCCTGAAGAGAATCAAGCAATATCAGTAAGGTGAGTTGTTGCTAGATATTTTGTCCTAATGTCTGTGCTGGGGATGGCTGTGATTTTTTCAGCTGGGGTACATACCTGTATAAATGTGTGTGTACATTCCTGTGTCTCTCTGTGTCTCTCCCTGCACTCCTGTCTCTCTGGTGCTTCAGTAATTTTTTAATCACCTGCTTGTTTCATCTGAAATAGCATAGAGATGTCAATTTCCCTATGCATTTATTAGTGGTAGACATATGGAAAATGCTTAAGTGTTATTAAGCAGCAAAGAGTCCATGCAGGAGGACACATGAACACTGTGACCATGGGAATTTCAATCAGATCTCGCAATATATTAGATAAGATATCACAAGACAAAAAATCTTTGGAAACCAGGCTTAATTACCCTTGTTCCTGGAGTTACTAATTGTTGTAGTAAAACTTAAGAGCAAAGCCTTCAGTGCCAGCTGCTTGGGAGAAATGAATGGGGCCCCAGGAGCAGAGAAATCTGCAGGAGAAGATGGAAGGTAGTATGGAAAGGAGAAAGGAAAACAAAGTAGTCTGTTGAAACTAAACTGTGCTCAAATATCTTGAAGCAGAAGCTGTAATTATCCATGTGTCTCTCAAGAAGTTTGAGAACAATGCCAGGTGATGGCAAAAAAGTAGATTTCTGATCCCTTTTTCTTGCCTCATCCAGTGCTCTATGGTGTTAACAAAAAGAAGAGGTTGGCTGTATGAGGAAAGAAGAAGGAAGGGTTTCATCCATGTGAATGGGACTTGAGCAATGTGCCTTGGCTCAGCCCACCCACTCTCACCCAAAATGAACTTGGCTGTAGAGACTGATTACTTATGCATCTCATGCAGCCTTCATCTGCCAAATCCAGGCAACTGGAGAGGGAGTGCAAGTAAAAACGGTTCTGTACTCCATCTGTCAGGCCATTCCTCTGTCTTTTGTATGGTTTTCTCACATGTCAATGGATGTTTAAAAAAAAAGTGTTTGAAAGGCATAGTTTTCTGTTTTTGTTTGTTTATTTGATTAGGTGTTTTTTTGTGTTTTTTTTTTTTTTTAAAGAAAATGTCCATACTGAAAGACTACATCAGCAAACTGTCTCTAGAGATTAATGTGCACTTCTACAGAACTTGCAGCAGCACATTCCTGACTAGCTTTATTATTTATTTCAACATTTGCAGCCATATAGGTTTATGGTTTATAGCACCTAAATTAATCTTCTGAGGCTATAAAATCTGTAATACTCTTACAGGTAGCACCCTTCGTATTCATCTAGCTTTAGGAAAGGCTGAGGTACTCTGTGTGGTCACTGAACAGAAATAGCTATGCTTGAACAAGAACTGTATTAAAATCCCAGCTATTAAGGACCTTTGATGCCCTTCAACATGGCCATGCACTCTGGGAGGTAGTCACAGTTTATTACCAGGGACAAATAAACCTCTCTTTTTAGCAGTAGTTACTATCTATATTGCATCCTGCAATTAGTTAAGATGCTATCTCTAGGACCAATGTCATTCACTGAGAGCTGAAGGACACACTAATACAAAATTCCTGTTTTGATCTCAGGCCACACATAAAAGCACCAACAGAGTGCAACAGCTGATACAACAGCACAAAAATCTTTGTATTTCCCGTCTTTCACATGCCATGTAGTATGTCCCACTGCCAGTCTTGATGACTCCTATGGGTTCAAACATTCACAGCTCCAGATGTAGACTGTGAAGTGCGGGTCTGGGGACACTGTGGTCAAGTAGTAGGGAATGGCAATAGTCAGGAGATTTGGACACCTGACCTAAATTTTCATCTTCCCCACATACAACTAAGCTGATGTTGGGCAAATTGAGTAAAAAGGAAGGCTGTTTATGTAAGAAAGCAATGTAGAGCTGGTGCATTGTTGTATATTAACCCTGTCAGGCAGATCAGCCCCATGCAGCCACTCTCTCACGCTCCCTCCTGTGGGACAGGGAAGAGAATCAGAAAGGTAAGAATGACAAAACTAATAGGTTGAGATAAAGACACTTTAATAGATACAGCAAAAGTTGTGCATAAGCAAACAGAAATAAGGAACTCATTCACTACTTCCCATCAGCAGGCAGGTATTCAACCATCTCTAGCAGAGCTGGCCTCCAACATGCGTAACAGTTACTTGGGAAGACAAATGCCATCGCTCCAAATATACCCCCTTTCTCCTTCTTCCTGCAGCTTTTATTGCTGAGCGTAATGCCATATGGTCTGGAACATCCCTTTCATCAGTTTGGGTCACCTGTCTCATCTGTGTCCCCTCTGAACTTCTTGTGGACCTCCAGCCTACTCACTGGTGGGGCAGCATGAGAAATAGAAAAGCCCTAGATGCTGTGCAAGCCCTGCTCAGCAATAACTAAAACATCCTTGTGTTATCAACACTGTTTTGGTCACAAATCTGAAACACAGCACCATACAAGCTACTATGAAGAAAACTGACTCAGTCCCAGACATAACCAGTACATGTGTGCAAACAAGTGAGGGGAGAAAGGCCCTGTACGGGTGTCGGATATTAAATGTTTTTTTAGTGTAGGCATCATAGCCCAGCATGTTCCATGCTGTGTGTAGATGTGACTAGACCACTGAGAGAAAGGAGCTACAAAAAAGTATGTGCTGAGGTCTTGAATGGGGCTTTCCAGCTGGAGCTTGTATGAGGACATGCATTGCAGCCATGGATACAACATCTGGCTAGAGGTAGGGGTCTGGTCAGGCTTTCTGTACACTTGGGTGAAATGGCTCACTGCTCTTGCGAATGTTTCCTTCCCATCTGTTGATCCACTTGTCTTGGAAACTCAGAAGGCCATTCATATTCATTAGTCAAATAGAAAAATTTCAGGCTGAAAGGAGAGGGAGAAAGTGCTAGGAGGTCTTTTGGTGTAATGGCTTTATATACTCTCTAATTTGTATTTCCAGTGACTTTGTCTGCAAAATGCTACTTTCATCACTGAGCCTGTCCTTGGGTATGCTTGGGATGATTTTTATTTTTTCACTCTTTGGCTTTTCAGAAGCTCAGTTTCCCCCAAACACATGGACACTCCCTTCTTCAAATGCATTTCCTTTTTATGCCCCTGGACAGTGTGGAAAGGTAGAGCTCTGAATATAGTGAAGTAAGCAGTGCAGAATTTATACATCCCTGCAGTAAACCCAGGGCACACGTTCTACAACTCAGATTGTTGATTTACCTATTGAAATACTTTGCCTTGAACCTTCTCAGGTGTATTATTTGTAATCAATCACTAGAAGTGAGGGTGTTAGGGGAATTTTTTCATCCTTTTCATGTATATAGGACTTACACTAACATCATGAAGGAGAGGATCTTCCCAGTTTACAGATCAGACAATTTCAAGAACGTAAATATAGCCCTTAGAACATTGAATACAAGTCACTGTAAAAGTGTTCATGCCTACATTTTTTTAGACTTCAGTAGTTTAATTGCCTCTTGTGCCTGATGAGGTGTTGATCTCTGCTAGATTGCAATAGCTGAACCTCCTTTGGCAATAACTTAGAAATGGAAACAGGGTAATTAGCATCTGGCTATCCAGTTTTCCAAATAAGACCTGGAGAAATGTTATGTAAAATCTCTTCCATCAGCAGAAGTGATCATGTAGTTTATATAATTTGACTTCAATCTGATAAAATTAAGAAAGGTTTTATTTATAACATACCTTCTCAATGTTTGGTTTGGATAGAGAAATATTTTTTAATTTATGTTAGCACTGTCTCCCTCCAGTTCTGCAGGAGTAAGAGAACCCAGGGAAAGGGAAGACAGTGGCTAAGGGGCTGCTATTCAGTCAGACATATCGATATTTAATATGTTGGCCCTCTTCCAGAACACACTTTTTAACAATCTTTGTACTACCCCCTGTGAATTTGATGGGAGCTGCACATACAAAACATGTTTTTTATGAATGTGGGTCACTGCCAAGTAAAGAGCCTGATACAAGTAATCAGGTGAATTTCTCAAGGTACAAGTTAAAAACAAGGAAAATAAGGAAAATAAATTTCTAAAGAGTGAACCTATAAGAGTGATTTGTTATAAACACAGTGTTAAGTGACATGTTTAATGATCAGATGAGCCGGTGTAGGTCCCAAATTAAACTGTGGATTGGGCATTGATAACAAAGGGTCAATGAACACTGAAGCACAGTTTGTTTGGCTGTTTTAAGGGAAACTGCATATCTTTTGTGATTTTTTTTTTTCTGGTTGTTTAAACATTAAAACACGAATTCCAGACAGTAATCCCATGACCAAACACAAATTCTGGAAAGCCCTTGTCTTCTGCACTTCCCACTGAAAAATTCATTTCCAGAATGCTAGTTGCATCCTATTTTCCAAAAGCTGTATCTGCATTTCATAGGTAAGTATGTCTCAAAGCTGTTATATTAGTTGAGACCCCACTTTAGCTAGAACTGTTTGTGTTGCAGGATCAAGTGGCATCAAATAAATTGAAAAATGTGAGTGGAATCCTCATCTACCCTGCACTATTATACTAATATAGTTAGTATGATGTAGGAGGACCCCTTGAAAGTCCTGAATCTACTGGAAACATGACTTACCCAATGCCAGGACCACAGAAGACACTGTATAGTTAGTTGTTCAAATGGATTTTACCCGGAGTTAGCTGATTCTCCTCATCTATTATGTAAAGAACTCAAGGCACGAGGGTATAGCTTCAACTTTGGGGTCAGACGTCTAAGGATTAGCCCCCGTGGGGGTTATAATATATAATTCCAAGTATTTTCTCATTTCTTGCAAGAGCTCATCACCGCCATCATCATGTTGAGTGCTGATGTTGGAAGTCCAGAGGGAATCAGCACATCCCTACATCCCTCCTCCTCTCCTGGGCGTGTGCCTTCCTGGTCTTAGGGACAAGAGCTTAGCTGCCTGCAATCAAGGTCAGTTGAGTGAGAAGAGCTCTTGTGAAGAAAGAGCTGGAAGATGCCTTGGGATCCACACTCCTTCCTTTCAAAGTTGCTTTTGAATTGAGGCTCTTGCCCTTGTCCCCACCTGAGCTATCTTTCAGTTGTGCCACAGTCATGCCCATCCCCAGCCATGGACACCTGATTGAGAGCCTGATCCTGACTTGTTGGCTTGACTCCATGACTTGATCTCAATCCTGCTTTATCTCTGGTCCTGTCTGGCGATCTGGACTCTCAGCCTAAGCTGACTGCTGTCACTGGACTTTATCTGGTTACCTCATTCAGGTACTGTGGGACTCAGCCCTTGCTGGCATGGCCTCTGTGTGCCAGCTGCTTTATCATGCTTGGCTTCCCACTGCTTTTTCCTTATGGAGCAGCTGGACCTTGCTGCTCCCTGACAGGGAGATTCATGGCAGCAGGCATGGTTTGTTAGCTATAGCCTGGGTATCATACTGTGCAATGACTGCCTGAAGAAAGAAAAGCTGTTTAACAGGCGAAAAGGGCCCCCTTGCAGGATAAAGAATAGTCATGCTAAGACCTTGCCTATACGTGAGAATTTTTCCTTTTGTAATTGTGCCAGAAATAAAGTTGCTATTTTTCCCTGTCACTCACCCACTGAGATGTACTCACAGTGGTACAGTAATGTTACTGTTTGACTTATGAAAACCTCAGGGATGTATTCTGGACTGTATGAAATACACAGAACCTATAAGTAACTAACCTGGAAAAAAAAAATCATGCCCCCTCTTACCACCATACTTCAAACTTCAAATGCATGTTAAGCTCCAATTTGTAATATTGATGCAGTTTTGCTGCTATTGGATTTACCAAAGCAATGTTATTGTGCCCCTTTCCAGTAAACTCAAATCCTGGGAGGTGTGAAAGTTTGTACAGTATACACTATGCAAAGATGTTTGGAAGTTCATGCAAGATCTCTTCTTTGTGTCTTTCTGCAGGCAGTTTTCAGTTGGACTTGTCTTTACACCCTGTGAATACAACAGACAGGTGATACAATCACATGGGAGTCAATGTGCTGGGGGGTCAAGTGTGGGTTATATATCTGAGGATAAATAAATAGTTGTGGCTTTATTTCAGCCAGCAAGGCTATTTTCTACCCATTTGCACAACCGTTGTATGGCCACATGTTGGGACGGCCATTCTCTCCCTCTAGAGGTTTGCAGGCTTCTCCTATATTTTTCCTCTCTTATAAATTCTCATTACCACTACATGGCTTTTCCACTTCTTAAAACTTGTTCTTAGTAATAGCTTGGTACAGCTGAGAAGGACTCTAACACATGCTCTGTGCTGGTCACTCTTAAAAGCCTAGATTGCCATTTTCAAAAACAGGTTAGGCTCTTAGTGTTAAATCT
Source organism: Patagioenas fasciata (assembly GCF_037038585.1). Taxonomy (NCBI): domain Eukaryota; kingdom Metazoa; phylum Chordata; class Aves; order Columbiformes; family Columbidae; genus Patagioenas; species Patagioenas fasciata. Next base: position 66,487,525 of record NC_092520.1, on the reverse strand, counting down.
ATATCTGGAAAAGACATACTAGTGA